>NW_004444213.1:1192015-1222175 GCF_000243295.1 Trichechus manatus latirostris
ACTCAACCTTGGGTTCCCTATCACCAGCTTTCCTATCCTTCTGCCTTCTAGTCCTTGTCCCTGGACTGCTGTGCCTCATTAGTCCCATTTTGTTTTATGGGGCTGTCCAGTCCCCGGATGAACTGTGAACCTCTGGAGTGACTTCACCACTGAGCTAAAAGGGTATTTGGGGGCCACACTCTTGGGATTTCTCCAGTCTCTGTCAGGCCAGTAAGTCTGGTCTTTCTTTGTGAGTTAGAATTTTGTTCTACTTTTTTCTCCAACTCTGTCTGGGACCCTCTGTTGTGATCCCTGTCAGAGCAGTCAGTGGTGGTAGCCGGGCACCATCTAGTTGTACTGGACTCAGTCTGGTGGAAACCTGACCTTTCTTAGTCTGAGCAAGCAAAAGCAATTATTGTTAATAGTTTGGTGAGTTTTTAGATAATACTTTTCCATGCAAATTTTCAGTATCTTTGTTTGCCTCCATATTCACGCTAGAGATAAGATAGCATAATATTTAAGAGTCAAATTCTAGGATCAGAAAGCCTGGGTATGTGCCCCAGCTAAACCTCCACCTGGCCTTGTCCTCTTGACAGTTTCTTAACTCCCGAAGCTTTGGCTTCTCAACCAGTAAAGCTATCTAGCTCCAAGTCTTCGTCTAAGGATTAAAAGAAGTAACACATATCATATATATGTATGTGAGTATATATATGGAGTATTTAATAGTGGAAGCAATCTAAATGTCCAGCATTAGAGGAATGCCTAACTAAATTCAGTATCTCTTGCAGAAAGCGTTCCAGATTCCCACCAGCTGGGTAGACCATACCCCGCTGTCGTCAGGTCGGTTCTGATTCCTAGCCACCCTGCGTGACAGAGTAGATCCACGCACAGGGTTTCCAAGGAGCAGCTGGTGGATTCAAACTGCCGACCTTTTGCTTAGCAGCCGTAGCTCTTAACCACTGCACCACCAGTGCTGCATATACATATATATACGTACATATATATATATATATATATGTACGTATGTATGTATGTGTATGTATAAACGTTGTCGTTGTTAGGTGCCATGGAGTCAGACTCGGAGTGAACCTACGGGCAACAGAACGAAACCCTGCCCAGTCCTGTGCCATCCTCACAATCTTTGCTATGCTTGAGCCCACTGTTGCAGCCACTGTGTCAATCCATCTCGTTGAGGGTCTTCCTCTTTTTTGCTGACCCTCGACTTTACCAAGCATGGTGTCTGTAAAGATTACAGCGTGGGAAACCCTACGGAGCAGTTCTGCTCTGCGCTACAGGGTTGCTATGAGTCAGAATTGAGTTGATGGCAATGGATTTGGTTTGATGTTTGATATATAGTTTTATATATAGTATTATATGTGGTTATATCTGTATCAAAAAACAAACTCATGGCGGTCGAGTTGATTCTGACTCATAGCGACCCTATAGGACAGAGTAGGACTGCCCTGCAGGGTTTTCCAAGGAGCGCCTGGTGCATTCAAACTGCTGACCTTTTGGTTAGCAGCCATAGCTCTTAACCACTGCACCAGCGGGGTTTCCTGTATCTGTATAGTTATAAACAATACACAGTGAAACCTGAGAGAACCAGAACTCGATGGGGTTGCCTTGTTTTTCCAGGTTTTGCACATCTTCCACCTTTGACAGACTGCAGTCTTACCACTTTCTGCCACCCTCTGTTAGTGGAAAACATTTGAGTTTTTCTTGTCTGACAGGTTTCCACCTTACACAGGTTTTGGTTTTCGCAGGTTTAACCATATAACACACTTAACACAGGAGGCACTTAATAAATGTTAGCTTTTCCATCACTCTGAATACGAGAATGCATTCTGTTTCCTTTCCACTTGTCATTATCACACAATCATTTTTCGTTAATATGACCTACTCTAAATATTATTTTTACTGGGTGCAAGATATTCCGTCTGTATTTTGTTCTTATTCATTTAATAAATATTGAACATCTATCTACTTGTCTTAGTTATCTAGTGCTGCTATAAAAAAAAAAATACCACAAAGGACAAATGGACCACAACTACCACGGCCTCCACCAGACTGAGCCCAGTACAACTAGATGGTGCCCGGCTACCACCACCAACTGCTCTGACCGAGATCACAATAGAGGATCCCGGAGAGAGCTGGAGAAAAATGTAGAACAAAATTCTAACTCACAAAAAAAAACCAGACTTACAGGCCTGACAAGACTGGAGAGACCCAGAGAGTATGGCCCTGGACACCCTTTTAGCTCAGTAATGAAGTCACTCCCGAGGTTCACCCTTCAGCCGAAGATTAGACAGGCCCATAAAATAAAACTAGACTAATGGGGTACAACAGTCCAGGGACAAGGACTAGAAGGCAGGAGGGGACAGGAAAGCTAGTAATAGGAAACCCAAGGTTGAGAAGGGACAGGGTTGACATGTCAGGGGGTTGTTAACCAATGTCATAAAACAATATGTGTACTAACTGTTTAATGAGAAACTATTTGTTCTGTAAAGCTTCATCTCAAGCACAATAATAAATAAATAAAGAAAAGAAAAAAAAAATTAAACAAACAAAAAAATACCACAAATGGGTGGCTTTAAAGAACATAAATGTATTTTCTCACGGCTCTGGATGCTAGAAGTCTGAATTCAGAGTGTGGTTCTAGAGGGAGGTCCTTCTTTGCCTATTTCACTTCTGGTAGCTGCTGGCTGGCGGATCCTGGACTTCTTGGCGTTTCTTGGCATCTGTCTTCCCCTTGTGTGCGCCTCTGTGTCTACTCTGCTCTTTTTATAACTCAGAAGGGATTAAGTTTAGGGCCCATCCTACTCCAGTACGGCCTCATTAATATAACAAAAGAAAAACCGTATTTCCAAACAGGGTCATATTTACAAGTACAGGCGTTAGGATTTCAGCACATATTTTGGGGGGACACAATTCAATATATAGCACTACAGTCATGCATTGCTTAACGTCCACAATATGTTCTGTGAAATAGGACGTTGTGTGATCTGGATGTCGTGCAAACACCGTATAGCATTTCACAGTTTACAAGGCGTGGGCGGGGCAGAAGGGCGTGGTCTCAGGGCCAGGGGCTCAGCCACCTCAGGCCAAGGCTGCAGGCACCAGGAGGTGGGGACCCCGGATGTGGGCAAGAACACTGGAGCTGGCTGGGCGTTTTGTAGCATTTCACAGTTTACAAGACACTTTCAAAAGCCTAGCTACTTTTAATCCCTCTACAGCCTCCTGACCCGCATTTTACGGGTATAAAAACCGAGGCTCAGGAGGTTAATTGGCATGGCCAAGGTCATCCGGCCAGCAAATGGCAGAGCTGTCACCAATCAGGATTTCTGAACTCTATTATAGCCTTATGGAGCCACGGATGTATATGCGGTCGGATGTTGCCTCTCATCCACTGAACTGGTATTGATTGCAGTCTGAGCAATAGGAATGAAACGATGTATAAAAAGTATCCCTGCTACCAAGAACTCACAGACAAGCGGGGAGAGAGACTCAGAGAGGGTAATTACAGCTTTAGGTCCCTGGGTGGTGCAAGCACTTTGCACTTAACTACTAACCTAAAGGAGCCCTGGTGGCGCAGTGGTTAAAAGCTCTGCTGCTCACCAAAAGGCTGGCAGTTCAAATCCACTAGCTGCTCCTTGGAAACCCTATGGGCGCAGTTCCATTCTGTCCTGTAGCGTCGCTATGAGTCGGAATCGACTTGATAGCAATGGGTCTGGTTTTCAGTTTTTTGACTAATCTAAAGATTATTGGTTCAGAACCACCCAGTGGTATCACAGAAGAAAGACCTGGATATTTGCTTCCTTAAAGATCACAGCCAAGAAAATCCCACGGAGCAGTTCTACTCTGTAACACGTGGAGTCGCCATGAGTCAGAACCGACTCGATGGCAACAGGTTTGGTTTGGTTTGGTGGAGAATTGTTAGAGCTACGAACAAAGGGTTGGGAGTGTTCACAAGAGAGGCATCCACCAACTGGTGGGAATCCAGAGTGCTTTCTGCAGGGGATACTGAATTTAGTTAGGCATTCCATTTAGATTGTTTCTACTTTTTCCATTACTAAAAAGACTATTAAATATTATTAAAATTAATATTTGGGGACATAGATACTTTTCTGAATTTTGATTTTTCTTCTTCATGATTGTTATGGATTGAATTGTGTCCCAAAAAAATATATGCTGTAAATCCTAACCTCTATACATGTGGTTATAATCTCATTTTGGAATGGATTGTCTGTTATATTAATGAGGCAGGATTTGTGTAGGGTGTATCTTGAGTCAATCTCTTTTGAGATAAAAAGAGATTAAACAAGCAAGCTAGCAAGCAGAGATGGGGGAGGAGAGATGCTGCACGTAAAGATCACCCAGGAGCAGAAGCTGAGATAAGACAAAGACCTTCCCCCACAGCCAACAGAGAGAGAAAGCCTTCCCCTAGAGCCGGTGCCCTGAATTCGGACTTCTACCCTCTGAAACTGTGAGAAAATAAATTTGTTTGTTAAATCCACCGATTTCTGTTAGAGCAGCACTAGATAACTAAGACAATGGTAGATTCCCTAAAGCTGAAATGATTGCTAATCCATGCTCAGAAGCAGTGGGTCTGTGTCTGTTTCATTGTGCTTTGGAGAGCATTGAACAAAATTAAAAAAGCAGAACACTCTGAAAACTGTTATCTCAATATTGCTTTAATTTGCATTTCTTTGATTCCTGGGCCCTTTGTGGCTTTGTTTCCATATTTGTTCATCATTTGTATTTCCCTTGTCGCAAGTTATCTGTTAATATCATTAGCACGTTTACCTCTTGGGCTTTTACTGTTCTTTGTATTGATATTTATGAGCTTGGATGTATTAAAATATTAGCTCTTTGTCTCTTGTGATTATTGCAAACATGTTCCCTAGTTTGTTGTTTCACCTTTAATTTTAATACCCAAACCAGTTACCTCTGAGTCGATTCACGTTCGTGGCGGCCCCACGTGTGTCAGAGTACAACTGTGTCCATCAGGTTTGCAGTGGTTGGTTTTGTGAATGCAGATTGCCAGGCCTTTCTTTTGCGGTTCTTCTGGGTGGACTCAATCCTCAACCTTCTGATCAGCAGTTAAGCAGTTTAACTCTACCACTCAAACCAAAAACCAAACCTGTTGCCATCAAGTCAATTCCAACTCATAGCGACCCTACAGGACAGAGTAGAACTGCCCCATAGGGTTTCCAAGGAGCAGCTAGTAGAGTCGAACTGCCAACCTTTTGGTTAGCAGCCAAGCTCTTAACCACTACGCCAGCAGGGGTCCCACTCAAACATTCCTTAATTTTAATAACTTGTGCTTTTCTAGAATACTCCATAATAAAGGAGCCCCCTGGGTGGCACAAATGGTTAAGTGATTGGTTGTTAACCAAAAGATTGGAGGTTGGAGTCCACCCAGAGTTGCCTCAGAAGAAAGGCCTGGCTGTCTGCTTCTGAAAAATCAGCATGGAAAACTCTGTGGAGTTAATTCTACTCTGACACACGTGGGGTTGCCATGAGTCAGAGTTGGCTCTACAGCAACTGCTGTGGGTTTTTTTTGGGTTTTTAACAGTAATAGAACCATATTTATCAGGTCCATTTTACCGTTTATTGCAAGACCTTGTGTATATTGGGTATAGCCTTCTGTGCAGGCTTGCAACCTACAGAGTTAAACTGTTCCCCCTCCTGAAATGTAACCAGCAAGGCTGAACTATTCTCCTTCGTCCCATCACACCCAGGGTCTGTGAGTTCCTGATAAGGACTCTGTGCAGCAGCCCAATGTCATCTTACAACTCCTCTGCTCAAAGCCGCTTCACCACCCACCACCCCTGGCCCCCAAATTCGGACATGAGCCAAGAGGCCACAGCGCTGTCCTTAGAAAAACTTCATGCGTCATACCCCCCAAAAAAACACACACCCCCTAACCGCCATATTGCACCTCCCACTGCACTTGAGGACTAACGTGCGCCTGACCCGAGCCATGGTGTTTTCAATCACCTCATATGCATTCGAAAGCTGGACGATGAGTAAGGAAGACCGAAGAAGAACTGATGTCTTTGAATTATGGTGTTGATGAAGAATATTGAATATACCATGGACTGTCAGAAGAACGAACAAATCTGTCTTGGAAGAAGTACAGCCAGACTGCTCCTTAGAAGCGAGGATTGTGAGACTTCGTCTCACATACTTTGGACATGTTATCAGGAGGGACCACTCCCTGGAGAGAGACATCATGCTTGGTAGAATAGAGGATCAGTGAAAAAGAGGAAGACCCTCAAAGAGATGGACTGACACAGTGGCTGCAACAATGGGCTCAAGCACAACAATTGTGAGGATGGCGCAGGACCAGGCCGAGTTTCATTCTGTTGTACACAGGATTGCTATGAGTCAGAATCGACTTCACAGCACATAACAACAACTGCACCCCCGTACATGGTCATTAGTTCCTGGAATTGCCCGCCTATTCCCAGAAACTTCATGAATTATGCATATCTTCCCTACCCTAAACGCTATAACCGCCCTACAATGCCAGCCTTGGGGAGCTTGATTTGAGAGTTAGTCTCCAAGCTCCTTTCTTGACCGGCTTGCAACAAAGTCTACTTTCTCTTTCTTGAAGACAGGCCTGGTCTCTCTCAACTGACTCGAGGGGTCACATCAGGCAGGACCCACCCTCATTGGGTTACAGGCTGCTGTGTGTATTCTGGGCTTCAGGCCCCCCCAAATTTATTCTCAAATGGGGAAAATAATCCAACTTCTCTTGGGCACTAATATTGTGTTATGTAAGCTGATTCCGTCTGTCTGAGGAGAGGACCAGCACTGGAATTTTAACAAGCTCTGCAGGTGATTCTGCCACCCACACCTAATTAAGAGCTACTGAGTTAGAGTTTAAAATGGAATTGAACATGAGAAAATTCAACACAGATTATGTCAGAGCCCGCGTTCAATAAAAATCCAACAGTCCACATTAAGACTCAGTAACACGATTTAGTAACTGCAATGTGTGAAAGACATCAGCATTTGAGCTGAGCGTGAGCTCCGTAGGGCCAATAGAGAGATGTGGCTACCAGAATCGCTGCCTTGATCTCAGCTATGTTGCAAGAACACATGACTTTTAAATATATAAATTAATAGCAATAAATAGAAGCCTCAGGGTGTCAGATTTTAGCACAAAAGGCAGGGAGGACAAAAAGGAACTTCCTTATAATCTGAACAGTTAAAAAAAGGAATGATCTTCCTCGAGAGGTAATGAGCTCCCCATCAGTGAGGGTGTTCAACTGGAGGCTGAAGGACATTTGGAATGAAGACATCATGAGACATACCAGGATGTGAGTCAGGAGAGTCTATGGGCACTTTGCCACCCTTTTTTTTTTTTTAAATTATTTATTTTGTTGTTGTTGTTAAGAATATACACAACAAAACATACACCAATTCAAGTTTCTACATGTACCATTTAGTGACATTGATTACATTCTTCGATTTGTGCAACCATTCTCACCCCGTTTTTCCAAGTTGTTCCTCCCCTGTTAACATAAACTCACTTCCCCCTAAGGTTCCTATCTAATCTTTCGAGTTGCTGGTGTCAATTTGATCCCATATAGATAGATCTTAAAAGAGCATAATGCTCAAGGCAGACATTTTTCGCTAGTTAAGCTAAACTTTTGCTTGATTTTAAGAAGACTTCAGGGGATATTTTTGGTTTAAGGTTTAAAGATTATCTGAGGGCCTAGCAACCAGGGCTTCCAACTGGTTCCCATTGGAACCTCTGCTGCTAAGTTGCATTTCTAACAAGTTCCCTGCTGAGAATTTGCATTTCTAGCAAGTTCCCAGGCTACGCTAATGCCGCTGGGGGTAAGATCACCTGGGGATCTTATTAAAGTGTAGCTTGTGATTCAGTATATCTGGGGTGGAAATGCAGATTCTCAGCAGGGGTTAGAACCTGAGCTAACCAGTTCAAAGTCCTGCTAGCAACTCCATCAAAGAAAGAAATGAATGCGGTTTAGTCAATCTTTCTTTAGTTTCTTATTTGTTGTTGTTAGCTTCCAGGGAGTCAGCCTTTGACTCATGGCGACCCCACACACAACAGATCAAAAGGTTGCCTGGTCCTGTGCCATCCACATAATCTGTTGTGGATTGGACCGTTGTGAGCCTTAGGCTGATTTCTCCTCTCCCACCACGACACACAGTAGGATGTGAGATCTGGAGCTTTCTATGCGAGTGAGGTGGTTGGAGAGGAGGAAGTCTCAGAATCATCTTGAGCTTCCTAAATTCAACATGGCGGCACCCAGCAGGTGGGAGTACAATGGAGGTCTTTTCCTCTATTTTCTGCTCAGAGACAGTCATCTTCACACTACTTTACTTCTCCATCTAATACCAAAAACCACACTCATTTCATCAAAGATTGTGATCATAGCAACCCTACAGAAGAGTAGAACAGTCTCATAGGGTTTCCATGGCTGTAGTCTTTACGGGAGCAGATCACCAGGTCTTTTCTCCCTTGGAGCAGCTGGTGGGTTCCAACCGCCGACCTTTCAGTTAGCAGCCGAGTGCTTAACAACCGTGCAACCAGGGCTCCTTCCCCCAGCCAAAACCAACAAAATATCCTCCCTCCCTGTCCCCCCCGCCAAATTCCAGAGTTTTCAGGAGGGAACGACTGGAAACAGGGAAGCTGCCAACAAGAAAAACCTCACAGCAACACAGCAATTTGAATTTCCAATTAACAGCCAAAAGGTATTTTTGTTGCACGGGTTTTGTCTTTGTCTACATGCCTTCTCCCTGGCACAAATCTTCAGGGGATCAAAGAGCCCCCAAGGACCTATAGCTCAGCTGTCCAGAATGGACAGCTCTTCTGTTTTTGTCTGAGAACAAGAGCGAGGATTACACTGGTGATGAAAATAAGGGGAGTTGTTTACTCCAGACCTAAATCATTGTTTGCTGCTAAACGTTTGTATTCTCGTGTTTTCTATTGCTAGGTATACAATTGGTAAGCATGTGAATTAGGCAAGATGATGAGCTATAATTTCCCTGACTCTAAGGAGGGTATTTGTAATGAAAAGGGATGGTTAGGCAGGATTTTTAAAGCTACTGAATAGCACAGAGGAACAAATTACATTTTTAGGCAGAAGAACTCATCTCTTGCTTCTGTCAGTACCTGCTGCACTGGGCACTGGCCTTCCTGAGTCCTGGATGCTAGTTTCAGTGAGTGCAGAGACAGAGAGTTAACAAATTTCTCCCAGGAGCTGAGGAGAAATGCATTTGGGCAAGTCCTTAGCTGCATGTCTAACCGTGGATTCCCTGATATTGTCTTCAGAGGAGTGAAGAGAAACTTTTTTATTAGCCTCCAGTGAGTGAGCTCAGAGCACGGTTTCAGTAAATGACTGAGAGGACATGGTTCATATGCAGGGCTTGGCTCTGCTAAACCACAGAGCGAGGATAACGGAAAGGGAATTTCTATGTGTGCCCGCTGTGCCTATGCCGGCCCATGGGCATGCCCACTGCAGATGCACAGATGCCTGTCTGTGTCCTCGGACCCCTCACTAATAGGGGACAAAGCCGTGGGCTCCATCAGGAGGTTTAAGGCCCACTAAGGCACCTATTTCACCACCTGCCCTTCAGTTTATCGTACCATGATGGCTTGTGTGTCACTATGATGATGGAAACTATACCACTGGTATTTCAAATACCAACAAGGTCAACCATGGTGGACAGGTTCCAGCAGAGCTTCCAGACTAATGCAGATCAGAAATAAAGGCTTAACAGTTTACTTCCAAAAATCAGCCACTGAAAACCCTATGGATCACAACAGAATACTGTCTGATAAAGTGTTGGAAGTTGAGCCTCCTAGGTTGGAAGGCACTCAGAATACATATTGGCCACAACAATGGACTTGCACACACCAATGATCATGAAGATGGTGCAGGACAGGGCAGCGTATTGTTCTGTTGTTCACGGGGTCGCCATGAGTCAGAGCCAACTCAAAGGCAATTAACAACAAGATATCTATTGAACATCTTCTAAGTTCTAGGTGTTTTACCAAGCTATGGCCCACAGTAACCCTGTGAGCTAGGCATGAGGTAGGGCTTACACTCTCCCTCCTTCTCCTCTACCCCTCCCCTCTTCTTCTTTTTTTAAAGGAAAGAAGCTGCTAGAACTTTCCCTTCCTGGAGAGATAGAAAGCCACTCTAGGGCAAGTCTCCTTTGTTCTGCAAGGTGTCCAGTCAGTGTCTTTCTTGGTTATATAAATGTTGCCTCACTGAGCCAGGCTGGCTTTTAGTAGGAAAATCCTCTGTTGAAGGTAGGGAGAAGAAACCTTTGTATAAGAAGGTTGAAAGGGAAACAGGCTTTGCGAGGCTGAACATGAGTGCCCTCATGTGGTCCTCTAGTTCACTACCTTTAACTGAGTCATTCTTTTGTAAGGCTCTGGATTGTAGCCACTATTGTCCACCACCACCACTATAAAACCTCTGCCCTCCCACTGTGGGCGCAGAGATCTGCTTTGGTCCTGCGGCTGCCCAGGACTAGCTTCAGATGTAAGTCTTCCTAATAAACTCTGCTGCCACACTGGAGTTACCCAGCCTCTTTCTTCAGTTTCTTGGCACCCTCTATTCTTAGAGACAAGTTTCATGTTACTGGTCCATGCCTGGACAAGGGGGGAGAGAAAAGTGAGGGCGGAAGGGCTCCTAGGTGAGAAAGGATAAATACCTCAAATGCTTACGCCCAAGATTTTTAGTTGCGAAAACCTGTTGGGGTGTAGTGCGGTGGTCCAGTCAAGGTTCACTGGCAGAAAAGGATACTACTTTTACCAAAGGGACCTGACCAGACAAACAGGTCTTACTACAGGTCATCAGGCAATGTTTTCAGTCTGCAGAGAATCTGCATCTGCAATCCTGGTGTGATTGTTAGAACTGTGTTAGGCCTTTATCCCAGACATATTCAATCATAAAACTTGAGGAACACCCTGGAAATTTGCATTTTAAATACGCTCCTCTTAGTGCTTCCCAGGACTCTAAAGTTTGCACGTTTCTGACTTGAGAATTTGTGAAATAGGATTCATTCCAGCACAGTGCATGTGGGTGTGCTTGGGAAGCATGGCTAAAGAATGTGAAGGTGAACTGAGAGCCATTGACTTAGAGCCCAAGCATGGGGTTCCACTGTAGCACTGGCTGGGACCTGGGCCGTCAAGGGTATTCCACAGCGGTAAGCAGGCATCCACCAGACAATGCAGGCCTTGTGATCAACAGTGCCCTCTTGTGGCAGTGACAGAAGCGACAGCACTAGCGTCTGATTGTTAGATTCAGTTCTTTCTTGTTGTCTAACAATGGAAGTTGGACTTTTGGGATGAGAGGGCCTCCCCAGGATGAAGAAAATGTGGATAATTTGTGTGGAACTTGGTTTGATCTTATAGCTTCAACAGTAAAATTCTTGATTTCCAGCTAATTAGAACATGTGCAAACCCACCCTCCTAACCAAAAAAAAAAAATTGACTTTGAGTCAATTCCAACTCATGGTAATCCCATGTGCTACAGAGTAGAACCAGGCTCCATGGGATTTTCTTGGCTGTAATCTTCCTGGAAGCAGATCACCGGGACTTTTTTCCACAATAATGACACCAAATGGGTTCAAACCACCAACCTTTAGGTTAGTCGTTGAGCACAAACTGTTTGCACTGCCCAGGGACCCAGCCCTGCACCAATTTGGAAAAATAACAGAAGTGGCTGTATTTGTATCTGAAACAGGTAAAGAGGTTCATACCATGCACATCCGAATAATCTCTGTATTTGCTAGAATGTCCTCTATTGCACAGCAATTACAAAGATCTACTGAGCTGGCTCCCAAGCATCCCTCATGTATGAACACATACACAACCAGAGGGCTCAAACCCTACCTGTGCCTGAAATCCTTGAAACACCAGCTCTAAATATATTCCTTCCTCTTGGTGGTAAGATCAAGGTGCTTGTAGGTAGGGTAGATTCACCAGGGAAGACTGTTTCTGTAGACTATTTTTTTCCATTCACTGAGACAAAAATATTGCTTCAGGCGCAAGTTGGTCTTGATTCTTCATTGATCACCGGAATCAAAAAGCTTTGAAATTGGAGGGCTCCTACCGCAACTGCCTTAAGCCAACTTGATTTTGTGCTCTGTTCCCACTAACAGGGCAAATTGAACACAACATCCAGCTCCAGTGGTATTTTTAGCATCACTGAGCCAGTATTTCTCTCTCATTGGCTAGTGATCCCTTTCCGAGCTCTTCTCTTAACTACAAGGAAGATGATAAATGGAAGTTATGTAACTCTTTTGCTAAGTGGATTTCTCACACTGGATGAATACATTTTCTTTTTGAGTTTAAACATACTGCTGGGGAAAAAGCATCGATAACTATTTTTCTTCAGGATCAAATCTCTGAACACCAACTGAAATCATGAGAAACAGCACGAGAAGCCAATTTTAAAACAGCGTGATAGAGGTCAGATGAAGACATGAAGAAGCTTCTAAAAACACTTTCCACAATATCTTTAACAAATAAATCAACTGCCTCTCTACTGAGGTTTAATAAAATGGATCAAGATGAATCATACTGATGAGGGGGAGGGTAGTGAAACTCCGGGAAAAGGAAAAAACAGGGCCATGTGTTAATTATATCATAAATAGGAAATGATATCCCTTAGAAATATCTTCTAAGGCAGAATTATTGTATGAATTTTGACTTATTCATTAGACTTGGTAGCATCTGTATGTCCTTGTCCAAAGACCCAGCCTCTCTCTAGAAATGTCAGTCTTTTTTACTGAGCTCAGGGTTCTTCAAGGAGTTAAGGAAAGGAGACACCTGCCCAGCCAATCAAATTGCCTTCAACGTGGAGACAGGTAAGGCTGCCAGGTCACCTTCACGTTCAGGCCATGCTGAGAGAGCCATTTGAGAGAAATTAAAAGGAATATTTCATGAAGATTTTTCGGTAATGTGTTAGCCTTGATGAACTTAAAAGAGTATTCCTAGATTATCGTAGGTGCCATCAACTTAAGCAACTTCAACCTATAATAGCCAACAGCTATTCTGAGCTAGAGAAAAATCAGTTAACTATAACTAAGATAGTGCTTCTTGGACCTTAATGTGCACATGAATCACTGGGGACCTTGTTAAAATGCAGATTCCGATTCAATAGGTCTAGGTGAAACCTGAGAGTCTACCTGTCTAACAAGCTCCCAGATGACGCTGTTGGTGTTGTTCCATGGAATAGCCTAGAAGAGCAAGTTACTAGTATAAGTCAACTAGTGTATTTGCTTATAGAAGTCTTTGTGTGACAAAAGGAACCATGGTTTGTTCAGTCTTAGGGCACTTCTGTGTCCTCTTTGTATTGGGTATCTTTGGATGCCTGTTCAGGCTAGAGAAAGTGGGGTGTGACATTGACAGTCATTTTCAGTTGTAACAGGAATTATATTTTACTGTCTCTTCCTCATCCCCCACCCCCAACCCCAAGCCCTAAATTCCAAAGGTTGTTTCCTCCTGTACCATTTTTGGTGTTGGATGTGCCTTTCAAGAGTGAAGGATAAGAGATCCACAGGACCAGCTGGGAGAGGGAGCTGGTGATAACACGTATGATGAAATTGGTTCAAGATAATGCATAAACATCTCTGTTTTCTAACTGGTAACCTCCTACAGATGCCACAACATCTCGTGAGTCTTCCGTTCAGAAAAGGGTGTCCTGCCAGAAAATAAATTTGTCTTTTTTTTTTAATTGAATTTTTTTTGAGATAATTGTTTTAAGAAATAAGACAGAGCCTATGAACACTTTACCCATTCACCCCAGTGGTAACATCTTGCAAAACTCTAGTACAATAAGGAGTACTGGTGGCACAATGGTTAAAGCGTTCAGCTGTTAACCAAAAAGCTGGCAGTTCAAACTTACTGGCTGCTCCACAGAAGAAAGATCTGGAAGTCTGCTTCCATAAAGATTACAGCCCTGGAAGCCCTATAGGGCAGTTCTACTCTGCCACATGAGGTTGTTATGATTTGAAAATCAGCTTGGCAGCACCTAACCACAACAGCATAGCACAATATCACAATCAGGATATTGACGTTGATACAACCCATCCATCCGATTCCAATTTCAGTCTCATTTGTATTCATTTGTGTGTGGGGGGGAAGGGGGTGGGTATGTATTTAGTTCTATACAGTTTTATCACATGTACTGCATGTATTCATTGTCCAGCTGGGCAATGAATAAGGAAGACCAAAGAAGACCTGACACATTTGAATTGTGGTGTTGGCAAAGAATATTGAATATACCATGGACTGCCAGAAGAACGAACAAGTCTGTCTTGGAAGAAATACAGCCAGAATGCTCCTTAGAAGTGAGGATGTCGAGGCTTCATCTCACATACTTTGGATGTGTTATCGGGAGGGATCAGTCCCTGGAGAAGGACATCATGCCTGGTAAAATAGAGGGTCAGTGAAGAGGAGGAAGATCCTCAATGAGATGGACTGACACAGTGACTGCAATGGGCCAGAGCATAATAAGGATTGTGAGGATGGCACAGGATCAGGCAGTGATTCTTTCTGTTGTACACAGAGTCACTAAGAGTTGGAACCGACTCGACAGCACCTAACAACAACAAGCGCATGTATCCATCACCATAGTCAAGATACTGAGTGCTTCCATCACCACAGGATCCTGATGATTTTCTCCTATGTTTTTTTCTAAAAGTTAGATAGCTTTATGTTTTGAATCTATGCTCCATTTGGAGTTAATCTTTGTGTAAGATGTAAGGTTTCGGTTGAGATTCATTGTTTCCCTATAGAGGTGTCGGATTGCTCCAGCACTGTTTGTTGAGAAGGCTATCATTTTCATTGAACTGCTTTTCCAACTTTGTCAAAATCAGTTGAACATATTTGGGTGGGCCTATATCCAGGTTTTCTATTCTGTTCCATTTATCTATGTGTCTGTCTGTCTGTCAATACCACACTACCTTAATTACTGTGGCTATGTTGTAAAACTGGCTATCACATAGAGTGATTTCTCCCACTTTATTCTTCTTTTTCAAGATTCTTTTAGCTATTCTAGGGTTTGTGCTCTTCTATATAAACTTTGAAACAATCTTGTCTGTCAACCAAAACTGTACTGGGATTTTGATAGGAATTGCATTAAACCCATAGGTCCATTTGGGAGGAATTGACATCTTTACTATGTTGAGTCTTCCAACCCATTAACATGGTATGTATCTTTATTTATTTAGGTGTTTGATATCTTTCATCAACATTTTGTAATTTTTAGCATACAGATCCTGTACATGTTTTATGAAGTGCATACCTAAGTATTTCATTTTCTTTGGAGTGATTGTAAATGGTACTGTGTTTTTAATTTTGATTTCCACGTGTTCACCTTTAGTATATAGAAATGTGATTGCTTTCTCTGTGTTAATCTTATATCTTGTGACCTTGCTGGACTTACTTATTAGTTCTACAAGGTTTTTTCTTCCTTTTTGGTAGATTCCTTGGGATTTTTAACATAGACAATCAGGTCATCTATAAATAGAGATAGGCTTATTACTTCATCCCAATCTCTATGCCTTTTCTTTCTTTCTTTTTTTGCCTTATTATGGTGGCTATAACTTCCAGTATTACATTGATAAGAGTGGTGAGAGCAGACATCCTGGCTTTGTTTCTGATCTTAGAAGAAAGGCACTCAGTATTTCACCATTAAGTATGATGTTATCTGTAGGATTTTTGCAGATGCTCTTTGTCATCGTGAGGTAATTCCCCCCTATTTCTAACTTGCTGAGAGCTTTTATCATAAATGGATTTTGGAGTTTGTCAAATGCTTTTTTCTACATCAATTGATATGAACATATCATTTTTCTTCTTTAGCTTGTTGATACGGTGGATTACACTGATTAATTTTCAAATGTTGAGCCTGCCTTAATCACTGGAAAAAATCCCGCTGAGGCTTGGTTTATAATTATTTTTATACATGCTTCGATTTGGCTTGTTAATATTTTGTTTAAGATTTTTCCATCTAAGCTCATGAGAGATATTGGCCCATTTATTTATTTTGTCTGGTTTTGGTATTAAGGTAATACTGGCCTCATAAAATGGATTAGGAAATGTTCCAGTGTCTTCTATTTTTTGGAAGAGATTGTGTAAAGTTGGTGTTAGTTCTTCTTATCTGTTTGGTAGAATTTCACAGACACTGGACTTACCCCATCATGGAAACCTGCTCTGGTTTCCCAGTTTGATAAGGGTATTCTTCTTCCTTAGACCCCTTAGCTTCACCTCTCACTGCAGAAAGTTGTTCCAATCTTGTCTGCTCTTCTGTCCACTGGATGGTGGGCCCTTGGAGGAAAATAACCATGTCACTGCAGCCCGTTAGAATGACCCCTCTGCGTTTTAGTGGGAAAATTAGGTAAAAGTTTACATTCACCCGATCAGAGTCTATGTGTGGGAGGCTGTTTAGGAGAATGTTTCTTTTAACCATTTGGCAGCAGCCCAAGATTTTATCTGTGGGAAATTATGGGCTTCATTGTGAGCCGTGTGGGCTTTTCTCTGGCAGAAGGAACTTTCTACCCAAGCAGTGATCGGCTCCCATCACCTCTGGCTGGCTTCTGTTTTGTAAGCATCAGTCTTGCTCATTAGAGGACACTGTCTGGTTTCAAAGGAGCTCTGGTGGCACAGCGGTTAACCACTCAGCTGCTAACTGAGACACCAGCGGTTCCAACATGCCAGCTGATGAGCTGATGAGGCAGGCTGCTTCCGCAAAGATTTACAGCCTTGGTAACTCTACGGGGGCAGTTCTACTCTGTCCTACACGGTTGCTATGAGTTGCAATCAACTAAATGGCAATGGTTTTTTTTGGTCTGATTTTCAATAGTATTTGACCCATCATTAGTGCCCATAGACGTCCTTTGGTTTTGCCTACCCAACATCCCTTACTCCTTCTGGTAAAAAAAAGCTCCTTCCTGTGGGTAACCCATTTCCTGTGTCTTGGGTGGGCTGACCCTCAACCTATCCCGTCACAGGGGCGGGCACAAGACCCCGGCCTAACCAATCAGAGAACCCCATTGGTGTGGTGCAGTGATTGGTTTAAGGATGGGCCTCCCACCCAAACTTGATGAAAGAGATTCTGCTCCGCCACTTTTCTGCCAGATCTATGGAGATAAATGCTTTCCTTTTTTCAATCAGGCCACTGAACTGATAGAATATGAGTCTTAGGTTTCAAGGCGCCATCAGGCCTTCCATGTGAAGACAACCTGTCAACGAAATGGAGAAAGAAACGGAAACGTAGTGATTTCTTTGTGGGTTAGAACTAGACTTTTCATTTACACAAACCAATACATTACGTTTTTACCTGGACTGGTTTGAATTTGTTTCTGTTGCCAGCAACGAAGAGAGTCCTGATTAATGGAGTGCCTGATAGAACTAAGGAGCCACTTAAGTGGAGTGTGTACATGTCCCAGTTCTTGGGTTCCAATGGAGACTTAGAGTGACTGAAGCAAAAAGGGAATTTGTTGAAAGGATATTCAATAGCTTACAGAATCAATGTTAGGGCCAAAAAGTCAGATGTTGGAGTAATTCTGTATCTTGATTTGTGGTGGTACTGACGCAAATCTACACAGGTGATAAAATTATACAGAACTACACACACATGCGCATACGCACACACTCACACAGTGAGTGCATATAAAACTGGTGAGATCTGAATGAGGTCTGTGGATTGTACCAAAGTCAATGTCCAGGTTTTGAAATTGTACTATAGCTATGTCAGCATTGGGCGAAACTGGGAGAAGGTACACGGTACCTCTCTGTATTCTTTTTACGACTTCCTCTGAATCTATAATTATTTCAAAATAAAAAAAATTGATAGAAAAAATTTTAAGAAACTTTGCATTTCTTGAGAAAATAGAGCAAGATTTTTAAAACTCCACACAAAAGCTGCATTTGATATTTTTTTTCACCCATCTTCGAGTGTAGGTAGGAATATTGCTGATTTAAGTAAGTCTGGTTTTATCCATGCTTGAATAGCAAACTAACAAACTCATGCCAACCTTGTGTATTCTGAATCCTGTACATTTTCACCAGCTGTCAAAATTATTTAGGTCACTGTTCGCTAGTAGCATGGTTCCCCTCCAGCACAGCTATTGTTCTGTTTCCTCTATACCTAGGATTAAAGGGATGGTCCAAGCATTTCCTTTGACTTCTGTGCTCTCCTATATTGATTCCGTTCACTGTTAATAATGGAATAGAAAAGGGGGAAAAATAAAACAGATGAAAAACAATATTAATCTGTTATGCCAGGAGAGGCTGAAGGTATACATATTATTGATTTTGGTAGTTTTAAATTACAGGACAATGTTGGAATAAGTTAGCACTAGGGAACATACTTCAGTCATAAGTAAAAATATTTTGCCTAAACTAAAGCATCAAGATAAATAAAGAAGATCAAAGAAGAACTGATGCATTTAAATTATGGTGCTGACAAAGAATATTGAGTATACCATGGATTGCCAGAAGAATGAACAAATCTACCTTGAAAGAAATGCAGCCAGAATACTCCTTAGAAGAAAGGGTGGTAAGACTTCATCTCACACACTTTGGACATATCAGAAGGGATCCCCTGGAGAAGTACATCATGCTTGGTAAGGTAGAGGGTCAGTGAAAAAGAGGAAGACACTCAACAAGATGAATTGACACAATGGCTGCAACAATGGGCTCAAACATAGCAACAATTGTGAGGATGGCGCAGGACCAGGCAACGTTTCCTTCTGTTTTACATAGGGTTGCTATGAGTAGGAACCAACTAGATGGCACCTGTCTTCGTTATCTAGTGCTACTATAACAGAAATACCACAAGTGGATGGCTTTAACAAACAGAAATTTATTCTCTCATGGTCTAAGAGGATAGAAGTCCGAATTCAGGGTGCCAGCTCCAGGGGAAGGCTTTCTCTCTCTGTCTATTCTGAGGGAATATCCTTGTTATCAATCTTCTCCTGGTCTAGGAGATACTCATCTTAAGGACCCCAGGTCTGAAGGACACACTTCCCTCCTGGTTCTTCATTCTTGGTGACATGAGGTCCCCCTGTCTCTCCGCTCACTTCTCTTTTATATCTCAAAAGAGATTGACTTAAAACACAACCTAATGTTGTAGATTGAGTCTTGCCTCATTAACATAACTGCCTATTCCCACTTCATCAACATCATAGAGGTAGGATTTACAACACATAGGAAAATGCACATCAGATGACAAAATGATGGACAATCACACAAAACTGGGAATCATGGACTAGCCAAGTTGACATACATTTTTTTGGGGACATGATTCAGTCCATAACAGTACTTAACAACAACAAAGCATCAACATAATATAGGTAAGGCTCCCTGGCCAACCCATGTAAAATACAGATGGAACACTCTCACTTCTTTCTTGACTCATAAAATTGGAATTTTAACAGCGTGTCTGCTTAATCAAGAAAGTATTGGAGAGGTAGCTTCCTCCTCTCTCCAAACTTATCTCAGATGGTAAAATTGGAGTGAGGATAGCTATTCTTGCACATGCTAAGCACTTTTCTTGGGCTCTCACTTGGACCTGCCTGTTTGTAGGTGAAGCTCATAGTCCTTTACTCCAAATACACAGAAGGAAATCTGCAGCCCCAGCAGCCCTTGACTGGGTGGGAAAGCGCAGTTTGGTAAAAGTTACAGGAAACTACTGTTTTGCATCGAATCGAAATTGTATTCTCCAAGTCAGCTTTGCTATGATAAATAGAGTGCTATATTTAACCCTTACCTTTCTGGTGTTTATTTTTCTATAGCTTCAGAACCCAAGATAAAGGAGGCTACAGTTGATCAACCCCTTGAGACTCAATAGCAGCCTTTGTTACTAGTAGTTCTGTTGGCAAACAAGTAGCTGGATGAGAGAGAGAGGACGAGAGATTGAATAACTGTTCTTTAACAACTCTTATTGTCATAGGAACCGATGATACTAAGGAAGAGGTCCCCGCTGCGCTGAAGGCACTGGCGAAAAACAAGGCTCCAGGAATTGATGGAATATCAACTGAGATGTTTCAACAAAGGGATACAGCTCTGGAGGTGCTTGATGGCACCTAATAACAACAACAATGTCTTCACATATGCCTTTTCTTTTATTAGACAGTTTAAGTAAAAGTAGAATTGGGCGATGAAATCTTCAGAAAACCAGGTTGTTGACCCTGGTCTTTGTGTTGAAATTATTCCAGTTACTTTCACACTACTAGTCTGCAGGAAAACTCTCTTGTTCTTTTGTCCCAATGTGTCTTTCATGCGCTACTACAAAATGTACAATAGCACAAGATTGAAGTTTAATTTATATCAAATGTGACACTCTATTGAATCTTATAATTTATTGAAATGTTGTTTTAAACTGTGATGGTTCAATCTCTTTTTCCAAATTACTTCCATGGACTTCTAACCAAGCTTCTCTTTTTGTGTTTGGAATATCAGGAGAGCCCTCCTGTGGATAATTTAACAACTGTAATTTGCTGTCCTATACCAGCCTTCCGGGGTGTGTAATTATGTCAGCTTTGTGTGTTAGCTAGAGGATTCTGATCTTGTGAGCTGGGGACTTTAATTGAATGTTTATGACTTTGTGAAAAATGAATGCAATTATAGACTACATCTAGGCTTTTCCAAAAAGGAAAAAAACAACATCTAATTCAAAGCATTTCAAGAAGAAAAGACAACACAGAAAGAAGAACTTTGTTTTGCCATTGAGAAGTTTACATCATTAGAAGAGTCACATTGGGAAATACATGCTCCAATGCTATGTATTTTCCAAAAGTAAAAAAAAAAAAAAACAAAATCTAAATTTAATCAAAATCTCCTGAATAGGACAAGGCATCTAGCTTTTAAAAAAAGAAAAAAAAAGCATTTCTATTGTGAAATATAACATATAAATATAAATGTGAATAATTTTTAATTCATCTAGGTAATCACCAACCAGATCGAAATCTAGAACTTTCTAACTTCCCTCCAAATTCTCCTCTCCCATTTATCATGTTCCACCGCTCCTCTGTCAGTTTCTAAACTGGAGATAGAAAACCAAAAAGGAAGAACATGCTCGGCATTTGTCAAGCTGAAAGAACTAAAGAAAAAATTCAAGGCTCAACCTGGCAATACTGAAGGATTCTGTGGGCAAAATATTGAATGACGCAGGATGCGTCAAAAGAAGATGGAAGGAATACACAGAGTCACTGTACCGAAAATAATTGGTCAGCATTCAACCATTTCAGGAGGTAGCATGTGATCAAGAACCGATGGTACTGAAGGAAGAAGTCCAGGCTGCACTGAAGGGAATGGTGAAAAACAAGGCTCCAGGAGTTGACAGAATACCAACTGAGATGTTTCAACAAATGAATGACGTGCTGGAGGTGCTCATTCGACTATGCCAAAAAATTTGGAAGATAGCTATCTGGCCAATCAACTGGAAGAGATCCATATTTGTGCTCATTCCAAACAAAAGTGACCCAACAGAGTGTGAAAAGTATCCAGCAATATGATACGCAAGTAGAATTTTGCTGAAGATCATTCAAAAGCTGTTCCAGCAGTACATAGACAGGGAACTGCCAGAAATCTGAGCCGTATTCAGAAGAGGACGTGGAATGAGAGATGTCATTACTGATGTCAGATGGATCTCGGCTGAAAGCAGAGAATAAGAGAAAGATGTTTACCTGTGTTTTATTGACCATGCAAAGGCATTCCACTGTGTGTATCATAACAAATTATGGGTAACATTATGAAGAATGGTAATTCCAGAACACTTAATTGTGCTCATGGGGAATCTGCACATGGACTAAGAGGCAGTCATTCAAACAGAACAAGAGGAAACTCGTGGTTTAAAATCAGGAAAGATGTGTGTCACTGTTGTATCCTTTCACCATACTTATTTAATCTGTATGCTGAGCAAATAATCCAAGAAGCTGGACTATATGAAGAAGAATGCGGCATCAGGATTAGGATAAGACTCATTAACAACCTGCAGTATGCATATGACACAACCTTGCTTGCTGAAAGTGAAGGGGACTTGAAGCACTTCCTGATGAAGATCAAAGACCACAGCCTTCAATATGGATTACACCTCAACATAAAGAAGACAAAAATCCTCACAACTGGACTAATAAGCAACATCATGATAAATGGAGAAAAGTACAAAGTTGTCAAGGATTTCATTTTATTTGGATCCACAATCAATGCCCATGGAAGCAGCAGTCAAGAAATCAAAAGATGCATTTCATTGGGCAAATCTGCTGCAAAAGACCTCTTTAAAGTGTTGGAAAGCAAAGATGTCACCTGGAAGACTAAGGTGAGCCTGACCCAAGCCATGGTATTTTCAATCACATCATACGCATGCGAAAGCTGGACGAAGAATAAGGAAGACCAAAGAAGAATAGACACCTTGGAACTGCGGTGTTGGTGAAGAATATTGAATATACCATGGACTGCCGAAAGAACAAACACATCTGTCTTGGAAAAAGTACAATCAGAATGCTCCTTAGAAGCAAGGATGACGAAACTATGTCTTAAATACTTTGGACATGTTGTCAGGAGGGGTCAGTCCCTGGAGAAGGACACCATGCTTGGTAAAGTAGAGGGCCAGTGAGGAAGAAGAAGACCCTCAATGAGATGGACTGACACAGTGGCTGCAACAATGGGCACAAGCATAACAACGATTGTGAGCATGGCGCGGCAGGGGGCAGTGTTTTACTCTGTTGTGCATAGGATCGCTATGAGTTGGAATCAACTCAACAGCACCTAACAACAACACCAACTTGACTCTTACAGAATACTTTAGTAGGAATGTCCCCACCATGTCAGAATTTTGAGTTGTTGGTGATTTTCCCTCAACATTGTGGTCCATTGTCTTCTGGCATCTCTTCTGCTGATGAGGAGTCTGCTGTCTATCTGATGGTCTTTTCTTATTATAGAGCATCTTTTTTTTCTAGTCGTTTGAAAATTTTTACTTACTGTCTTGGATCTGTGGTTTCACTATGATGCCTCTAAATTTGCAGTTTTGTTTGTACGTTTATCCTACTTGGCCCTCAATGTGCTCTTTCAGTCTGAGGGGCTTATCTGTTCCTTTCTTTCTGGAAATAATGAGACACGATCTTACTAAATTTGTCTCTTTCCCATCCTCTTTGATATATATAGGGAGCTTTTTAATATACAGGCAGTCCCCAGGTTACAAATGTCTGACTTATGTACAACTAGTAGTTACCAACCAATCCCTGTAAAGCCTATTATATTAAAAATTTGAGGTACATACAAGGCTTCATAGTAACAAAAGGGTACTCATCAAAATGTTATTATTATTACTGTATTATTATGTTAAAAATGTTTTAGTGTATCTGAAAGTGTTTCTTTAATGTTTTTTATGCATAGAAATGTACACTATATACTATATACTAAGACAAACATTTGACTGAGGTTAGATACGAAGCATACCTAACTGTTCTGACTTATATACTAATTCGACTTAAAGTTAGATTTAGGAGTGGAACTCGCTCCTAATCTGAGGACTGCCTGTCATCTCCGCATTTTATTGCTTCTCTTTTATATCTCTATCTCTTTCTCTCTGTGTTGCATTTGATGGATTTCCTCAATTCTCTATTGCAAATCACTAATTCCCTCATCAATTTTTTCTAGCTTACTGTTTATCCCATTAACTCAGGCTTTTATTTCAATAACTATAATTTCCAAGATGTGCAATCGGTTCTTTATCCAAATCTATCTTCTTGATGTCCAACTACCATTTTCTGGTTGTTGTTTATAAGTCCTTGTTCTTGTTTCTAGTTGCTATTACTTCTTTTGAAGGAGCTCTGGTGGCACAGTGGTTAAGCACTCAGCTGCTAACTGAAAGGTTGACGGTTTGAACAAATCAGCTGCTCCTCGGGAGAAAGATGTGTCAGTCTGCTGCTGTAAAGATTTACATCCTTGGAAACTCTATGGGGCAGGTCTACTCTGTCCTATAGGGCTGCAACTTGGAATCAACTTGATGGCAGCTGGTTTTTTATTATTATTTTACCTTTTGGAAGATTTAAAAAATACACAATTTAAAGCCTCTGGTGTTTTTGCTTGTTTATTTTTCTATTCTTTTTTTATGTGCATATTCTCTAATTTGTTAACTTTTTGTCTGTCTTTGGAGGCGCTTGATTTCTGCACCCACTTGGTAAATTTTATGTGTGTGCTCACTTGGCATGGGAGCTATTTTTTCCTTTCTTGCATCAATTACCCTTCCCTGTTTTGCAATGTCATGGTCAGCTCAATCAGATTTCCCAGAGAACACGGCCCAGAGGAAGATTTTGTACCGACAGTTCAGGGTTCTCACCCCATGAGTACATTGCAGCCCTGATTCTAGAACTGGAATTGCAGCATCGTGACTCTGGTGTTTTATTTCTTCCTTCATCAAGGACAAGTGGCTACTTTCTGCAACCCCAGTTAGGCAGAGCGTTTGGGCTTTCTTTCATGGGTGGGGAATATAATCACATTCCTTAGTTGCATGGAAGATGACTAGATCTGATCTCCAGTCCCACATTGGTATATTATATCCTGTCCCCCATCTGGGTTGAAGTCATGGCCCCTGTATACTTCTCTCCCAGTGCCTATGGGTCTGCTGCTCCCACTCCTGCTCACCTCTCTGTGCTTCTACTCCATTATGGTTAGCATATTTATACCTTGCCTCCCTCACCTTGACTGGAATTTGGTGGTTACCTTCCTTTTCATATTTCCCACCAATGCCTTCTAAGGTCCTCTGAGGGCTCTTCTTCCTCTAACTGATGGATGGATGGACCCAAAGAAAGGCGTTTGAAGGATCAGCATCAACCAGCATCAGGATCACTAGGTCTTGGTCACATGCTCATGTACAAAGTTTGTCAGCAACATAGACCAGCGAGGTGAGAATGCATGTTTATCCAATGTGGAGGTGATTTCTAACTCATTGCACAAAGGCGTCATGAAAACTAAGGAATGGGAAGAAATGTAATGGGGATGAAGGAACATCTGGCACTCTGTGGTCAAAACACCACTGACTGACTCTGTATATTACGAGAACCTGGCCCAACTGCAGCACATACCAAGTATTGTTGTGTGCTGAGGAGTCAATTCCAACTCATAGCAACCTTATACGACTGAGTAGAACTGCCCTATAGGGTTTCCTGGGCTGTAATCTTTATGAGGGAGCCCTGGTGGCACAGTGGTTAAGAGCTCGGCTGCTAACCAAAAGGTCAGTGGTTCAAATTCACCAGCCGCTCCTTGGAAGCCCTATGGGGTAGTTCTGCTCTGTCCTATAGGGTCACTATAAGTCAGAATTGACTCGACAGCAACAGGGTTTTTGGTCTGGAATCTTTATGAGAGCAGGTTGCCAGGTCTTTCCTCTTGCAGAGCAGCGGGTGGGTTTGAATCACTCAA
This sequence comes from Trichechus manatus latirostris, assembly GCF_000243295.1. Classification (NCBI taxonomy): domain Eukaryota; kingdom Metazoa; phylum Chordata; class Mammalia; order Sirenia; family Trichechidae; genus Trichechus; species Trichechus manatus. The sequence goes on from NW_004444213.1 coordinate 1,217,415, forward strand.
CTTTTGATTAGCAGCCGAGCGCTTAAACACTGTGCCACCAGAACTCCTCCATGTGAAAGTATTGTAGTTGTTGTTAGGTGCCATGGAGTAAGTTCTAACACGTAGCTACCCTACGTACAACAGAATGAAACACAGCTCAGTCCTGCACCATCCTCAAAATCGTGACGCTTGAGCCTATTGTTGTAGCCACTGTCAATCCACCTCTCTGTGACTTGGCCTGCAGAAGGCTCTGTCCAATCTGAGACTTCATTTCTTGAAGTACAGGCTCAGAGTCAGAGGCTAATGACTGGTCACTGCTGCGTGAGTCTGATCCTGTGGGGTGTAGCACTTACTTCAAATGGATACATTCCAAGAACGTTGTGCAAACTAGACAATGTCTTTTATCTGCACGCACACGTAGGGGTGTTGATTAGGTGCTAGGTGCTAGTCTAACCATTTATATGTACGGTCTCATTTAATCTTTAAAACAACCTTATGTGTTAGGAACTCCTAATTTTTTTTAAATAATTTATTTTATTGTTGTTGTCGTTGAGAATATACACAGTAGAAAATACAGGAATTCAACAATTTCTACATGTACAATTCAGTGACATTGATTACATTCTTTGAACTGTGCAACCATCTCACCCTCCTTTTCTGAGTTGTTCCTCCCCCGTTAACGTAAACTCACTGTCCCCTAAGCTTCCTATCTAATCTTTTGAGTTGCTCTTATTCTAATTTTAAAGGTGGGAAACCTGGAAATGGTAGGTGATTGGCCCAAGGCCACACGGCTGGGTTCACAGGGTTCAGATCCAGACCCTCGATGCCAGTGCCCACTCGCTGACCCCTGGTCTGCCTCTGAAAACTGGATTTCTAGACTCCAGGAAACCATACCTGCCAACCAATGTTTTAAGGCTCTGCACCTGCTCAGTTACCCCCATAAATTCAGATAGGTTTCTTAAAAAAGAGTGGCTTGAGCATTCCTGATAGTCCTAAGAATGAATTTCATTCCAGTAAACAGATTTTCCTTGGTCTGAAAAAGAATTGTACCAATCAGAGATTTTCAGTAGAGTGTCCAGCCTGGCTCAGAGCCAGCTGAAGTCTTTGTACAAAGGCTGAACACAATCCAGGGAGGGTACTCCGTACAGGGAATTCCAGCCTGGCTCCTGAAAAGCCCCTCAGGAAGTCTGTGTTAAGATGGAGAAAGTCTCAGCAAAACAAGGCAAAGCCCAGAGACCCCAAAAGGTGTTTACTGAATTTCCAGAAATTCATCACTCAACTGTGCCCTGACCTCCAGGCCCCTCTGTCTCCCTGCAAGCTGACCTCACCACGAGGCTCGCCTGTCCAGTTTCTTATGCCCAGCATCCTCACTATAATTGGCGCTGGGTCCCATTCACCTTGACCTCTGGCTCTACCCATCATAAAACAAACCAAATTAAACTCGTTGCTGCCAAATAGAGTCTGACTCATGGGCAACCCCATGTGTTACAGAGTAGAGCTGCTCCATAAGATTTTCTTGGCTGTAATCTTTTCCATGGCGCCGCTAGGTGGGTTCAAACTGCCAACCTTTAGGTTAGTAGGTGAGAGTAAACCATTTGTGCTACTCAGGGACCTTCTACCCAATGTGGGGGTGTCTAATTTTTTGATTCGGGCCTAGGATCAATTGGAGACATTTCTAGATGTTTCCATTGCTTAGCAAGCCCAATTCAGCCCCAGCGGATGCAAGATTTTTGTAACTGAGTCACTTTGTTGTTCTTTTTCAGTCCAAAGAGTTTCTCAGTGACTCTATTAATAAATGTGAGAGCACACACCCCCAGAAAGGCTTTGAACCTCCCCCAAGCCACCTTCTCTGATGTGGGAATTTCGGCTGTCAGGGAGATAGGACGGGGTTCCGAGGGAAGGAAAGAGCCGGACAGGTGCACACCGCAAAGGTGCACCCTGCTTGGTGTCTGGTCAGGTTGGAACACCTGGGCAGTCAAGGCCACCTGCCTACCTGTTAATGTGGTCATTCCTGACTGCTGAGGGCAACTAGAATTTTCCTTACTGAACTAGTCTGATCTGAGCGGCTTTCCCTCTTCTTCTCTGTCCAAAGCTGTAACACAAAGGAAACGTAGCCAGAAAGACAAGAAGTCACCAGTGAGGACTGACTTCTTTGTTTCCTACTTCTTAGAGAAAAGGGAGGTAGAAGGTAATGTCAAGACCCTATTGACTTAGTTATAATTTCTTTTATATAAAGTTGTATTTGTGTCGACGGGAAGTAAATTCTATAGTTTTATCATCAAGGTAATTCAACCTCTCATACTTTCTCAATACTGAGCTCCTGGTTAAACCAATGTCTTCAGGTATTTTCAGACACAGTTTTGAATTTTGTTTTCTTTTCACTTGACATTTTATTACGAGCATTTTCTCATGTCAGTAAAAACATTTCAAGGGTTTCATTTTCATTCCATTTCCTGGTCAGACTACGAATTACTTCCTTTCCTCTTTGGGGAGCATATGGATCGCTGTTATTGTTTTGTCTAATTTGTTGGGTTGATTTATTCTAGAAGCATCATACATCAGCTCCCTGCCTGGCCCCTTGCTCAGCTCTGGCGATTCAGTGGTAAATGAAATGCACACGTGGGCTGATGTTCTGTCAGAGAGACAGACATGCACTAATCACACACACACACACACACACACACACACACGCTGTTACGACCTACAAAGCTCCCAAGAAGGAACAGTCTAGGATGCTATAAGGCATGTAATGGGGCCCCGGTTAAACTGTTGGAGTGCTGTGGTCAGGGAAAGCCTCTGTAAAGTAGGGACAGTCATATGGAATGATAAGGAAGAGCCCTAGTGGTCTAGTGGTTAAAATGTTTCAACTGCCAACTGAAAAGTTGGGAGTTCAAAACCGCCAGCAGCTCTGTAGGAGAAAGATGTGGCAGTCTGCCTCCATAAAGATTTACAGCCTTGGAAACACTATGGGATTGCTACAAGTTGGAATTAACTCTACAGCAGAGGGGGTTTTTTTTCTGTTTGTTTTGGGTTTTTGATAAGGAAGAGTTGGAGCTAGGAAGGTGTGTGTACGCACGTGTGTGTGTATGCATGTGTGTGCGTGTGAGTGCCTGTGTGTGCGTGTGTGTGTGTGCACATGGTGTGCAGGCATGTATGCGTGTCTTTCAGCCTCCCTCCCTTTCCTCTTTCCCTAAAATCACAGCCATTTTTAATGGGAAGTTGAGGAAGTTTTATCAGGAACAGCTAACATGTCAAAATGTTGACCTCCGAGGTGGGAACTGTGGCTTCAGTGAGGTCATAGTACTGTGGTAGTCCAAAAGCATCCCGTCTGAGTCCTGGGTTTTTCCCAGGAAAGTTGTGAAAGGCATTGTCTTTGCAGTCAAGAGGACTTCCTTGCTTGATAAACTTGAACCAGTTACTCTCTCTGGGCCTTAGTTACCTCCTCTGTAAAAGAAACCTTGTGAGGAAGGTCTGATTATGAAATGAGCAAAGACCCAGCAGACGGTAAGTACCAAACTCGACCTTTACTACCTGGGCATGGTCTGTAGACGATCACTTAGTCTGTGCGCCTTTTAAATTGTCCCTGAGAGCACTGTGACTTTTTTTTTTTTTTCGTAGAAGCTTTTGGTAGAAGGATTTTGCTATGAGTCTGAATCAACTCGATGGCAACTTTTTTTTTTTTTTTTTTAAAGGTAACACTAGGAGCCCTGGTGGGCCAGTGGTTAAGAGTTCGGCTATTAACCAAAGGTCAGCAGTTCGAGTCCACCAGCCACTTCTTCAAAACCCTATGGGGCAGTTCTACTGTATCCTATAGGGTCGTTATGAGTCAGAATCGAGTCGACAGCAAACGGGTTTGGTTTGGTTGAATCGACTTGATGTAAACAGGTTTGGTTTGGTTTAGTTTGGTTTAGGTAGCACAAGGAGCCCTGGTGGCGCAGTGGTTAAAAACTTGGCTGTTACCCCAAAAAAAGGTTAGCAGTTCAAATCCACTAGCTGCTTCTTTGAAACCCTATGGGACAGTTCTTCTCTGCCCTCTAGGGTCGCTATGAGTTGGAATCAACTAAACAGCAATGGGTTAGTTTGGTTAATTTTATGTGGCACAAATGTGGTGCCATGGAAGAAAGGCCTGGCAATCTGTTCCTGTAAAGATTATAGCCAAGAAAACCAACCCTATGGAGCAGTTCTACTCTGTAACACATGGGGTCACCATGAGTCAGAATCGACAACTAGCAATAACATGGTTTTTGGAACTCAGTCTCTTCATTTTGCTCTCTGTTCTGTCTTAAGATTTAGATGTTTCTCTTCCAGCTCTATGAGTCTGAATCAACTCAACAGCAATGGATTTTTGGGTTTCTTCCAGCCCTGATGTCGATTATATCGTGTGCTGCATGCTCCCTCTAGTGGTGCAATCAAATTCTTCTACTGGGAGAAGACAGCAATGCTCAGGCTTTGATAGCAGCCAAGAGGTGAATTTTGGTGCACGGACTTGTTCTACTGCCCTACCCAGGGATACTATTTCTACCTCCATTACTGGATATTCTGAAGAACGGAAAACACTTTGGACAATGTCAATCTCAAGGAATTTGTTGGGACACAGTCTGACAAGAAAGAATTTGAGGATCACACACATTTGCATATATCTTTGACCTTAAAAGTCGGTTAATTTTTGAAGCTGTGAAACATCGTATAACTTGGTGGAAGCTGGAACTTATTATGCTGAGTGAATTTAGTCAGGCACAGAAGGACAAATACTGTATAAGACCACTATTATAAGAACTCAAG
>NW_004444213.1:1222275-1232275 GCF_000243295.1 Trichechus manatus latirostris
ACAACTGGACTAAACCAAAGCTAAGAAGTTTCCTCAATACAATCAAATACTTTGAGAGACAGACTAGCCGGGATGAGGAGTCTGGGGACCATGCTTTCAGGGGACATCTAGGTCAATTGGCATAACAAAGCTTATTAAGAAAATGTTCTGCATCCCACTTTGGTGAGCGGCGTCTGAGGTCTTAAAAGCTTGTAAGCGGCCATCTAAGATGCATCAGTTGGTCCCAACCACTTGGAGTAAAGGAGAACGAAGAACACCAAAGACACAAGGGAAGTATTAGCCCAAGAGATAGAAAGGGCCACATAAACCAGAGACTTCGTCAGCCTGAGACCAGAAGAACTAGATGGTGCCCGGCTACCACCACCAATGACCGTCCGACAGGGAACACAACAGAGGGTCCCTGGTGGAGCAGTAGAACGATGGGATGCAGAACTCAAATTCTAGTAAGAAGACCGGACTTAATGGTCTAAGACTGGAGGCGCCCCGGAAAGCATGGCCCCTGGTCTCTCCATCACCCCAGAACTAAAACAATTTCTGAGGCCAGCTCTTCAGACAGAAATTGGACTGGACTGTGGGACATAAAGTGATACTTGTGAAGAATGTGCCTCTTAGTCAAGTAGATACAAGAGATCAAAGGGGCGGCTTCTGTCCAGACGTGAGATGGGAAGAGAGAGTTAGGAGCTGGTTGAATGTTCATGGGGAACCAGGGGCAGAGGAGAGGAGTGTGCTGTCACAGAATGGGGTGAGTGGTTGCAGTCTCATAACAATGTATATAAAAAAAAATTCTATATGGGAGACTAACTTGAAATGTAAACTTCATTTAATTACAACAATACAAAAAATTTTAAAAAAGTCTATTAATTTTCATTGCCCTTTTTCACACTAATTATGCTTTTGCCTTTACAAGGATGTTACACTTTCAACTTAGATTTCTTACACTCTCGAGTGGTTTAGTGACTCTTCATAATCCTCTTAAAATAACCATAATTTATGTCATTTGTTCAAATATGAAAGCTCAACTGCTCAATTAAAGTTTGCCTGATTCACTTCCTGCATCTTAAGCCAACTGGGAAGAATTTCTTTATAATATTTCAAATTTCAAAACATTAATTTGAGCCACCTTAAGCAGTCGTTCAAGTCAAGCTGAGAATTCTTCTGTCCAAAGTTTACGGGAGCAAAGTGTATTTCTAATTCAAAGTTGTAGGAGTTTAAACTGAAATACTCTTATTTCTTTCAGCGTCAGAGATATTTGTACGGAAAATTACCAAAAATTTATCCTTAAACCACCACCTGTCTGTCAGTTGGTCATACTGTGGTGGCTTTCATGTTGCTATGATGCTGGAAGCTATGCCACCTGTATTTCAAATACCAGCAGGGTCCCCCATGGTGGACAGGTTTCAGCAGAGCTTCCAGACTAAGATAGACCAGGAAGAAAAGCCTAGTGATCTACTTCTGGAAATTAGCCGGTGAAAACCCTATGGATCGCAACAGAACATTGTCCGGTATAGTGCTGGAAAATGAGCCCCCTATGATGAAAGTCACTCAAAATACACAGTGGCTGCAACAATGGACTTGGGCATACCAACTATTATGAAGATGGCACAGGGCTGGGCAATATGTTGTTCTCTAGTACATGGGGTCTCTATGAGTTGGAGTTGACTTGACAGCAATGGACAACAATGTCTTTAAATATGTTTTACAACTACATTTGTTTTTTTAAAAAACTACATTAATTTGAAGCAAGTTGTTAGGTGCTGTCAAGTCCGTTCTGACCCATAGTGATCCTATGTACACCAGAACAAAACATTGCCCACTTCCGCGCCATCCTCACAATCGTTGCTATGTTTGAGCCCATTGTTGCAGCCATCGTGTCAATCCATCTCTTTGAAGGTCTTCCTCTTTTTTGCTGACTTTCTACTTTACCAGGCATGATGTCCTTCTCCAAGGATTGGTCTCTCCTGATAACATGTCTAAAGTACGAGGGACGAAGTTTCATCATCCTCACTTCTAAGGAGCAATCTGGCTGTACTTCTTCCAAGACAGATTAGTTCATTCTTCGGGCAGTCCATGATATATTCAGTATTCTTCACCAACACCATAATTCAAAGGCATTAATTCTTCTTCGGTCATCCTTATTCATTGCCCAGCTTTCACATGTGTATGAGGCAATTGAAAACACCATGATTTGGGTCAGGTGCACCTTAGTCCTCAAAGTGAAATCTTTACTTTTTAACACTTTAAAGAGGTCTTTTGAGGCAGATTTGCCCAACGAAATGCATCATTTGATTTCTCGACCGCTGCTTCCATGGGGTTGATTGTGGATCCAAGTAAAATGAACTCCTTAATAACTTCAGTATTTTCTTCATTTACCGTGATGTTGCTTATTGGTCCAGCTGTGAGGATTTTTGTTTTCTTTATGTTAAGGTATAATCCATACTGAAGGCTGTAGTCTTTGATCTTCATCAACAAGTGCTTCAAGTCCTCTTCACTTCCAACAAGCAAGGTTGTGTCATCTGCATATCACAAGTTGTTAATGAGTCTTCCTCCAATCCTGATGCCCTGTTCTTCTTCATATAGTCCAGCTTCTCAGATTATTTACTCAGCGTACATGTTGAGTAAGTATGGTGAAAGGATACAACCCTGACACACAGCGTTCCTGACTTTAAACCATGCAGTATCCCCTTGTTCTATTCGAATAACTGCCTCTTGGTCTATGTACAAGTTCTGCAAGAGCACAATTAAGTGTTCTGGAATTCATACTAAGGAAATCATACTAAGGAAATAACAAAATCTTCTAGTTGAAACAAAGATCCTAGAGGTCACAGTCCACCACCTCCTAATAGAGCGATTCATTTGACAGCATCCCTGACAGATGGGTAGATGGAGGGACCTCAACCAAATCAGTTAGGGAGCTTTGGTTTGTAAGAAGAAAAGCCAACCAGTCAAAACTACCTGACTTACCAGTAATGGGTGTTCATCGAGTCTTTGTTCCACTCCCTATATAGGAGAACTCAAGGGGGAAGAGCAGAGAAGACAATTAAGTGGTCTATGGCCAGGGCAATATGGGTAGGGGGCAGAGCAGTGCCCGCAGACAAAACGGCTTGCGTTTGCCACTTGCCTGTGCTCCCTCTTGTGGTTGAAAGAATGTGAACTATACTTCTGACCTGCCTGCTTTCTCTCATTGCTTTCTGTTATGGATTGAGTTGTGTCTCCAAAAATTGTATGTCAACTTGGTTAGGCCATGATTCCCAGTATTGTGTGGTTGTCCTCCACTTTGTGATATGATGTAATTATCGTATGTGTTATAAATCCTAGCCTCATGGTGTTACCTGGTGGCGCAGTGGTTAAGAGCTCGGATGCTAACCAAAAGGTCAGCAGTTTGAATCCACCAGCCACTCCTTGGAAACCGTAAGGGGCAGTTCTACTCTGTCCCTATGAGTTGGAATCAACTCAATGGCAACAGATTTATGATGTTAATGAGGCAGGATTAGAGGCAGTTATGTTAATGAGGTAGGACACAATCTATAGGATCTGATTATATCTTGAGTCAATCTTTTTTGAGATATAAAAGAAAGAAGCAAGCACAGAGGAGTGGGACCTCATACCTGGAGGAGGATGCGTCCTTTGGACCCGGGGTCCCTGTACTGAGAAATTCCTAGACTCAGGGGAAGATTGATGATAAAGAGTTTCCCTCTGAGCCAATAGAAAGAGAAAGACTTCCCCTGGATCTGGCACCTCAAATTCGGACTTCTAGCCTTCTAGGCTGTGAGATAACAAATTTGTTTGTTAAAGCCACCCACTTATGGTATTTCTGTCATGGCAGCACTAGATGATTAAGACACCTTCTTTCTCCCATTTCAGAAGGTGGTTGCTCTCTCTTCAAGGTCTGTTTGATGTGCAAATTTCCTCTGAAATTTACCAACTTAATTCCTTGATGCCTTTCTACCCTCCTTCCAGCAACCCCTCCCAACCAGAAACATAAAGGAAAAATCCCAGGTAACTAGCTTCAGGAAAGCCTTGCCCAAGCAGGCTAGTGACCAACATGGCTGCTCTGAGCACCCACCTACCAAGTTCATCCTGACAGCGAGAGTTGGGTCAGCTTTCCTGGGACAATTCAGATCCCCAATGGAAATTGGGGTTTGTTGGGGAGGGGGAAGGGTATAAATGCTGAGGCAGCATCCACGATGTCCACCACCTCTCCCCTACTGACAGGATTTTGGTTAAAGCATCTCCTCACCTTAGAAGGTACCTGCTCCATGGTTGGATGGCATAGGCTTGGAAACCAGCCTTTCTTCCTGGGTTCAAATCCCAGGTCCACCACTTTACCAGCTCATGCCATTGGGCAAGTTTCTGAGTCAAAGTGGAGAGAGAAAGAAACTCTCTACCCATCCTGGGGGTGACAGCTAATAATTGGGAAAAAATGTGTCTGAGTGAATGGTACTAAGCATGACACCTTGGTTTATATGAGTCAGCCACTACGTTTTTGCCCTTTGGATTCCAAAATTTCTAAAGATCTGTTCGTGAAGAGGGAGGGATGAGAATGAGAAAGATCTCTGGAAATGAAATGAACATGTGAGGAGTTACCCCCTCTTATGGTTGAGAAGAATACAAGTTTTGTTTTTTAAAGTTGCCATATTTGGAAATTCACTAGCGTCTACATCTGTGTTTCACTGAAGAAAAATGGGGTGAAAGATGCAGAAATACACTGTAGAGAAGTTAGAAAACATAGATAAACAAAAAGAATAACCCCCAAATAAATACTAACCAAATATTATGACTTAAAATATATTTCATGACCATATGACCCTTCAGAATATTTTTGTTCACTTGCACATATAAATAAGCAGGCACTCTTTGTTTATTCTAGGGCATGATAAACTTCATTTTATAACCAGTTTTCTGGCTTAAGAACAAACAGTGCCAATCTTTTCCATGTCAATAAATACACATCTATTCAGGTAGGTTTTTAATGCAATTTCTGATCCTAGTCATAATTGCCACATAACCTTTCCTGGGGTTCTGTAAGTATGTGTGTGTGCGTGAGAGAAAGTAATATAAATACTGAGAACAAGATAGTACTTAATCCAAAATCAATCTATTTGGTTTTAAAGGACTGTATACATTATATGCGCACTTATATTCTCGAATAGATTTTTGCATGACCGTCTGTAAAAATGAGTTTGCAATCTCAGAGCACACCCTGACGAGATATGGAAGCAGCCCACACCGGAAGGCACTGAGGGGCAGAGAGAAAGCAGAGGGCTGTGAACAAACAGCTGTGAACAGGCCAGCAAAGGTGACGAAGAGCCAGTGCTAATTCTCACAGTGCTAGTTCCTCCTTTTCACCGCCAGGGGGCCGAGCTCGTAGCTGGATGAAAATCCTGCACTGTCGGGTGCTGTATGGAAATATTGGGGAGATCTTGTTTCCTTGAAAGGAATCTTTGAGAAATGGATAGTTTATTACTATTATTATTATTATTTTGCCTATTATTTCAGGATTCTAGACCAAAGATCGTATCCAGAGACCCAAATTCTACTGAATAGTTGGGAAGTGTAGAGATTGTCATTCATTCATTCATTCACTCACTCAGTCACTCATTCCACAAACGCCAGAGTGTGGTTGACTGACACACACTATGCTGGACACTGAGCACATGCAATGAGTAAGGCATTGTCCTTGACCTCCAGAAATCCCCTGTGTAGGGTTCGGAAAGTCAGCAGAGACATGCCCGAGGTATAGGGGTCACAGAGTAAACCACACCCTACTGCTCTACTTTGCAGAGGGTCCATGTCTCACTGGGGTCTTGACAGGTAAGTTAGAACATCCTAGAAAGGTGAGAATGAGCAGGCAGAGAGAAGGGGTTGTCATTACATTTCAAACAAATTCCACACTTCTCATCCCTGCCCACCCAGACAAACTCATCTTGGTCCACTCTCCCCTTGCCCACAGGAATGTCAGTCAAAATGGCCTGCTTGGTATTCCCTGAACCTTCAGTCTCTGTTTCACATACTTGTGTCTTCATACATGCTGTCCGCTCTGCCTAGGACACACCTTTTCTACTCTTCACTTGGCTGGCTCCTTCTACCCTACCTGAGCGCATCTTCCTTTGTCTTCTCTGTTACGTACCCTAGACATCACATCACTAGCAATCAATACAAATTGCAAGAATGTACTTGTCTGTAGGTCTCCTTGCTTATAACCTGTCTCCCTCACAAGGATGAAAACTCCACAGATTCAGAATCTTTGCTTGCCAATGGATCTTCAGCTTCTAGAACACTCCCTGGCACATAGTATGTGCTCAATAAATATTTGTCGAATAAGATTGTTGTATGTGCCTTAAGATTGTTGAATAAGTAAAGGCAAAGAGCTATGGAACAGACTAGAAAGTATCAAGGTGTGGAATGGATGGTCCATTGGGAATAGGTGGGGAGGAAGATGGAGGTGGAGGAGAGAACCCAGGGTAGTACTGAGTCTGATGAGATGCCTTTAAAAGGCCATACTTGCTTTGTCAAATAATCAAACAACCTATTGCATTGGGAAAATCTGCTGCAAAAGACGTCTTTAAAATTTTAAAAACATTTTGATGACTAAGATGCACGTGACTAAGTCATGGTATTTTCAGTCTCCTCATATGCATGCAAAAGCTGGAGGATGAAAAAGGAAGATAGAAGAAGAATTGAAGCATTTGAATTATGGTACTGGTAAAGAATATTGAATACATTATGGTCTGCCTGAAGAATGAACAAATCTGTCTTGGAAGAAGTACAGCCAGAATGCTCCTTTGAAGCGAGGATGGCGAGACTTTCTCTCTCATACTTTGGATGCATTATCAGGAGGGACCAATCCCTGGAGAAGGACTTCATGCTTGGTAAAGTAGAGGGTCAGGGAAAGAGAGGAAGGCCCTCAATGAGATGGATTGACACAGTGGCTGTAGCAATGGGCTCAAACATAGCAACATTGTGAGGATGGCACAGGACCAGGTAGTGTTTCGTTCTGTTGTACATAGGGTCACTGTGAGTCGGAACTGACTTGACTGCACCTAACAAAAATAACAATTTTGCGAGAAGTTCCAGGCCACACATACAAGTAACTTCCTCCTCATATGGGGTGTGGACACTTAGTCTATTCTGACTCTACACACTCCAGTTTTCAAGCCCTCTCCACTGACTTTGGTGTTCATCTATTATTTTCTCCTTGACTTGACTTCTTATACCATGTATGACCCACATTCCTAGCATTTGATCCTAGTTTCTCCTCTGATGGCAGTTTTGTCTGTCCATCTTAGATCACCTCTTAGTATCATATTCCCCTGGGATCAACCCCACTGGATTTGCCTCCTCCATGAGTGTTTTCTCTTGGATTTTTCCATGCAAGTTCGGATTGGACTTAATAGTCAATCCCCTAACTGGCATTCTCACTAGAACTCCCCATCACCTTGCCTCTACCCATCAGTGGTGCACCTGGTCATCCTCTTTATTTGGAAAGAGAAATAGCCTGAGGTTAAGCACATACATAAACTCATGGGCAGTTACGCATGGCCTGGTTGTTTAGCCAGGAGCCTGGAAGGAGAATGATGGCCATATTGAGGACAAGAAGGACTAGAGAAGAGAAGTGTAACTGGCCTGGCCCTTGTGCCTCAATATGGCACAACTCTGAAAGGTCAATCTTTCCTTCCTCACCTCTTTCCAGGTTTATGTCCTGAGAGTACTCCCCAATAAACCTTCAGGGTGCAATTCTCTGTGACTTTTCAGGAAACCCAATTGAAAAGAAGGGGAGTTACTCCTCAGGAGTGTTTTTTAATCAGAAAGCAAACCTGCCTTAGTGTGGGTGTTCCCAAAAGCAGACCCTGAAACAAGGATTCATGTGTAAGTAGTTTATTGCAAGGTTTAAGTACACCAGTAGAAAAGTGTTTAAGCGATATGGGGGAGAGAAGGCAACCAGTATATTATTAAGCCAGCTCCCAAAGTGGTTAATTAAAGCTGAACCCCAGAAGAGAAGCTGCGGGAAACCAGGGAAATCATATGCCTCAGAATTATTCCAACCCCCTCCAAGGGAAGGGGTCTGGATTATTTATACACCAATCCCCAAGAGTCATTGATCAAGGGCTGCTTCTGAGGATTGGTGGTTCCCCAGTGCTTCTGGCCACACACGTGGGCAGAGTGGTCCTCTGTAGTTCTGGAAAAATCCCTCAAACACAGAGATGCAAACCCGCATTGAGAAGTGGGCTGGAGTTCACAGAAAGGGTAAGGTCCAAGAGACATGTGTGGGGTGCTATCAACTTCAGCTGTAGAAACTCTCCCGAAGTCCCCCAGAAAACCTCTAATGCTCTCTCATTGTTAAAATTGCATCCCATGCTTCTGCCTACACCAATTGCTGACAAAGGGAAGAGAAATGTCATGACTGGCTGGATTCTAATTGCTTTCCTAAGTAGCAATGAGCTGACCTGGATGAGAAGGATTCCAGGAGGAAAGGGCAGTGTTAATGTCAGCAGGAGACCCCAGTCTACTCAGTATTCCACCTCTCTCTCCTTAACCTTTTCAGAGCAATGACCTTCGGATTATGGAAGACCAAACCCATGTCTTAGTGTTGGGGAAATTCAGAATTCAAACCAATGCAAGTTGGGGGAGGCCCTCACTCAGTTCAATGGGGATAGAAAGGTGTTGTCTTCAAATCTTCATATTTGTGAGCTTCATACATTTTACAACAGGAGACCTAAGGTGGTTGTCTTTGTTATTGTTGTTAGGTGCTGTCGAGTCAGTGCCTAGTCATAGCAACCCTACGTACAACAGAATGGAACATTGCCCAGTCCTGCACTGTCCTCACAATCGTTGCTGTGTTTAAGCCCATTGTTGCAGCCACTGTGTCAATCCATCTCATTGAGGGTCCTTCTCTTTTTTGCTGACCCTCTACTTTACCAAACATGATGTCCTTCTCCAGAAAATGGACCCTCCTGATAACATGTCCAAAGCATGTGAGAAGAAATCTCCCCATCCTTGCTTCAAATGAGCATTCGGGCTGTACTTCTTCCAAGACAGATTTGTTCATTCTTTAGGCAGTCCATGGTATATTCAAGCTGTCTTCCAAATTTCTTGACAAAGATGAGTGAGCACCTCTAGCACTGCATCCATTTGTTGAAACATCTCAGTTAGTATCCCATCAATTCCTAGAGCATTATTTTTCACCATTTCCTTCAGTGCAGCTTGGACTTCTTCCTTCAGTAGCATGAATTCTTGATCATATGCTACCTCCTGAAATGGATGAACGTCAACCAATTCTTTTTGGTACTGTGATTCTGTGTATTCCTTCCATCTTCTTTTCATGCTTCCTGTGTCGTTCGATATTTGCCGGTAGAATCCTTCAATATGGCACCTCGAGGCTTGAATTTTTTCTTTAGTTCTTTCTGCTTGAGAAATGCCGAGCATTTTGGTTTTCTAACTCTAGGTCTTTGCACATTTTGTTATAATACCTTAGTTTGTCTTCTCAAGCTGTGCTTTGAAATCTTCAGTTCAGCTCTTTTACTTCATTATTTCTTCCGTTCACTTTAGCTACTCTATGTTCAAGAGCAAGTTTCAGAATCAGTCTCTCCTGGCATCTGTTTTAGTCTTTTCTTTCTTTCCATTCTTTTTAATGACCTTTTGTTTTCTTCATGTGTGATGTCCTTGATATCATTCCACAACTCATCTGGTCTGTCATTAGTGTGCAATGCCTCAAATCTATTCTTGAGATGGTCTCTAAATTCAGGTAGGATATACTCAGGTTCGTACTTGGCTCTTGTGGACTTGCTCTAATTTTCTTCAGCTTCAACTTGAACTTACGTATGAGCGATTGATGGGTCTGCTCTGCAGTTGGCCTCTGGCCTTGTTATGACTGATGATATTGATCTTCTCTACCATCTCTTTCAGAAAATGTAGTTGATTTTATTCCTGTGTTTTCCATCTGGTGAGGCCCACGTGTATAGTTGCCATTTATGTTGTTGAAAAAAGATATTTACAATGAAGA
>NW_004444213.1:1235437-1241201 GCF_000243295.1 Trichechus manatus latirostris
ATGTGTACTACTGTTTCATGAGAAACTATTTGTTCTGTAAGCCTTCACCTGAAGTACAATAAAATAAAAAATAAAAAAAAAAAAAGGTTGCTGCTTCAAGGCTCTATTATAGTTAGGCTTCTTCAAGAGACTTTTCTCCACTAAGAGGTGACAATGAGACATTGTCCATGCTTTCTAAGAAAAAAATCTGTGGAATATTATGATATGGTTTATTCCTTAAATACTCTCTGGTACCTGTTTTCCACTGTCTTGAACTTCATGCCTGGGAATCCTTGAATGATTTCAAATGCAACGTCTTTGCTGCACGAACATCGTGACTCGATAGCTCCATATAATGGTCGGGGAAACAACCGACCGATCTGAAAATAATGATGCAGCGTGCTTGGTGAGCCCCGGCACCAGCGTGGAGGACTAACAGGAAGCAGAATCGTCTCTGATGGATTGCAGTAGTCACTGACCCTCGTGTGTGACAAGTGAGTCCATTGAACAAAAGCGGTGTCAGCGGAACCAGGGAGAACCCCACTAGGAGGTGAGGCTCTGTGGCAAGATGAATGTCACTGGTGGGCTTTGTGACAAAACCATTTTTAAAATCTGCATTGTCTTTTCTCCTTCTGGCCACTGAGGGATGAGTATATTAAATGCTAAAGGCATTTAAAGAGTTTCTAAGACTGTAATCTTTACAGAAGCAGACTGCCACATCTTTCTCCCACTGAGTGGCTGGTGGGTTTGAACTGCCGACCTTTTGGTTAGCAGCCAAGTGCTTAACCACTGCACCACCAGGAGTCCTTGGTGATAAGCATAGGCTCAGATATTTTATCTCCCCCAAAAGGATAATTATAATGAAATCATAACTATTCATATTAATTAACCACTAATCATGTGCTACGTGAGTCATACAACAATCCTGAGAGTCATGGAAACTGAAGCCAGGGAAGGTCCACCATCCACCTGAGAGGGAAGGATGAAGCTGGTCTTAAAGCAAGTCTGTCTGGTTGCAGCCTGTGCTCTTTCAATTGCCCCATGCCATCGCTGCCAGGGAGGAAGCACAAAAAGGCAACAGTGGGGACAAGCATCACATGGCAGGGATTTGTCTTGCCAGACTAGGTATTATTTTGAAGAGGAATACCCTACCACTTGCCTATCAGTTTGTTGTACTGTGGTGGCTTGTATGTTGCTGTGATGCTGGAAGCTATGCCACCAGTATTTCAAAAATCTGGTGGACAGGTTTCAGCAGAAATTCCAGACTAAGACAGACTAGGAAGAAAAGCCTGGTGATCTAGTTCTGAAAATTAGCCAATGAAAATCCTATGGATCATAGCAGAATATCGTCCAATATGGTGCTGGAAGATGAGCTGCCAAGTTGGAAGTCACTACACACGGCTACAACAATGGACTTAAACATACCGGTGATGGTGAAGATGGCGCAGAACTGGGCAATGTTTTTTCTGTTGCTCATGGGGTCACCGTGAGTCAGAGCAGACTCGATGACAACTAACAACAATACTTCAGTTTTATTAATGATCAACCTCATATTTGTCTTGGAAATTATTAGTGATATGATTAACATATTAACAATATCTACTAAATCAGTAAGTCTAGACCGTCTGGGTTCAAATCTCAGCTTCAGCACTTACTGGCTATGTAGCCACATATGTGCTGCTTTGCCTACATAAAGCTCAATTTCCCCATCTATGAAATGGAGACATTTGTAGATGTCCTATGAACACCTTTAATTCAGGTGTTGTTAGGTGCTGTCGAGTCAGTTCCCACTCATAGTGACCCAATGTACAACATAATAAACACTGCCTGATCCTATGCCATAATCACAATCATTGCTATGTTTCAGCCCATCATTGCAGCCACTGTGTTAATCCTTCTGGGTTAGGGTCTTTCTCTCTTTCTCTGACCCTCTACCAAGCATGATGTCCTTCTCCAAGGACTGGTTCCTCCTGATAACATGTCCAAATTATGTGAGATGAAGTCTCACCATCCTTACTTCTAAAGAGCATTCTGGCTGTGTTTCTTCCAAGACAGATTTGCTCCTTCTTCTGGCAGTCCATGGTATATCAATATTCTTAGCCAACACCATAATTCAAAGGCATCAATTCTTCTTCGATTTTCTTTTTCATTGTTCAGGTTTCGAATGCATATGAGGCGATTGAAAACACCATGGCTTGGGTCAGGTGCACCTTAGTCTTCAAGGTTACATCTTGGCTTCTTAACACTTTAAAGAGGTCTTTTGCAGCAGATTTGCCCAATGCAATACGTCTTTTAATTTCTTGACTGCTGCTTCCATGGATGTTGGTTGTGAATCCAAGTAAAATGAAATCCTTGACAACTTCAGTCTTTTCTCCTTTTTTCATGATGTTGCTTATTGATCCAGTTTTGAGGATTTGCATTTTCTTTATGTTGAGGTGTAATCCATGCTAAAGGCTGTAGTCAGGTAAAGTATAGAATTGCCTGGCATATAACCTACAAGTTAACTAATATTAGCTACTATTATCTAATTCTGTTCAATAATTATTGTTAGGGATGAAGAAAGGCACCAAACATGTGGCTAGTGATGTCACCCCTCTGATCACAGCCCTCCAATGGCTCCATCTCACTCAGACTAAAAGCCCAAGTTCTAAAGATCACCCCTAAGGCCACCACATAATCTAGTCCCTTTCTCATCTCATCTCCTACTACTTGTCATCACATTCTCCTCATTTGTCGCAGTTATCTAGTGATGCTGTAATAGAAATACCACAAGTGGATGGCTTTAACAAAGAGAAATTTATTATCTCACAGTCTAGTAGGCTAGAAGTTCAAATTCAAGGTATCAGCTCCAGGGGAAGCATTTCTCTCTCTGTTGGCTCTGGAGGAAAGTCCTTCTCATCAATCTTCCCCTGGTCGAGGAGCTTCTCAGGCACAGGGACCCCAGGTCCAAAGGACACGCTCTGCTACCGGTGCTGCTTTCCTGGTGGTATGAGGTCCCCCATCTCTCTACTCGCTTCTCTCTTTCGTATCACAAAAGAGATTGGCCTAAGACTCTAATCTTGTAGATCTTAACAATATAACTGCTGCTAATCCAGCTCATTAACATCATAGTGATAGTATTTACAACACATAGAGGAATCACATCGGATGACAAAATGGTAGACATTCATTCAGTCCTGGGAATCATGACCTAGCCAAGCTGACCGATATTTTTGGGGACACAAGTCAATCCATGACAACATTCGAATCACTGACATCCTTAGTGTCCTTGAACATGTCAGGCACACGCCTACCAGAAGGGTTTTGCACTTGCTGTTCCCCTGCCAGGAATGTTATTCTCAGATCCAGTGGGCTCACTTTCTCACCATCTTCCTATCTTTCATCTAACATTGTCTTTTCTGTGAGCCTTTTCTTGACCATCCTATTTAAAATTGTAACATCGTACCCATACTTCTTCTGTTCTTCTCTCAGCGTAATTTTTCTCCATAGAAAGTGTCACCATCAAGTGTACCGTAGTAGATACAGTGCCGTGCTGCCCAGTGGCCTTGGGAGCTGGGTTTAGCATGAGGGTTCAAGAGTGTACCAGTTATCTATTGCTATGTAAAAAATTACCCTCAAAATTTGCAGCTTGAAAATACATACATTTATTATCTCACAGTTTCTGTGGCTCAAGACTTTGGGGACTACTTGACTGGGTGGTTCTGGCTCAGGATCTTACATGAGGTTTCAGTCCAGGGCTGTAGTCATCAAGGCTTGAGAATCTGATTTCGAGATGCCCACTCACCTGGTTTGCAGGCTCAGTTCCTTGTTGCCTGGTGGCAGGAAGTTTTAGTTCTTTGCTGGCTGTTCCACATCATGCATGCCTCTCCACAGCTGCTGAAGTATCTTCATGACATGGTGGCCAGCTATTCCCAGAGAGAGTCATCCTAGAGACAGACCAAGGTAGAAGCTGCACTGTCTCATGATCTAGACTTGCAGGTCACATACCATCACTTCTTCCATATTCTGTTGGTCACACAGACCAACCCTGCCACACTGTGGAGGAGAAATACACTATAGTGTGAATGCCAGGAAGCAGGGTCATTGGGTACTATCTTAGAGGTAATCCACCACACAGAGTCACTGTCCTTGGATTCATAACCCAGCCTCAACAGGGGGAAGTTACTTCATCTTTCTGGATCTCTGGGTCCTAATCAATTAAACACTAGTACTATAGGGTCACTATGAGTCTGAATTGACTCGATGACAACAGGTTTTGTCTTTTTACAAATAGTAGTATTTAATGGTGTTCTAGTAAAGATTAAATAAAATAATACATATAGTAAATGAACAATAAATATAGTAAGTATATTTATTTACTATAAAAATGAACAATAAATATTAGCTATACTTTTTTATAGGAGCCCTGGTGCACAGTGGTTAAGCGCTCGGCTGCTAACCAAAAGGTTGGTGGTTTAAACCTACCAGCCACTCCGTGGGAGAAAGATGTGGCAATCTGCTTCCTTAAAAATTACAGCCTTGGAAACCTTATGGGGGCAGTTCTCCTCTGCAGGAGGACTTATAGGATCACTCTGAGTTGGACTCAGTGGCAACAGGGTATACTTTTTTTAAGTCTAAGAAGCAGGAGCAAAAGGGTTTTTACACAAGAGAATGACAAGAGTGTATTGTTCTTCAGAAATCTCATTTGGATGAAACATTGAGAATGGATTGCAAGGGGCCAGCCTGAAGAAGGAGGCTAGATAACAGTGTGCAGTAGACCAGGGAGAGATTCTGGTGACAAAGACCAAGATGAAGATATTGTAATAAAGGGAAGTAGACCATCTTGGAAGAAGTACAGCCACAATGCTCCTTAGAAGTGAGAATGACGAGACTTCATCTCACTTACTTGGGACATGCTATCAGAGGGATCAGTCCCTAGAGAAGGATATCATGCTTAGTAAAGTAGAGGTTTAGCGAAAAACAGGAAGACCCTCCATGAGATGGATTGACACAGTGGCTCCAACAATGGACTCAAGTATAGCAATGATCGTGAGGATGGTAAAGGACTGGGCAATGTTTCATTCTGTTGTACACATGGTTGCTATGGGACATAGGGTTGCTGTGAGTCAGAACTGACTCAACACAACCAGAAATTCAAGCCAGATTCAAAAGAGGACATGGAACAAGGGATATCATTGCTGATGTCAGATGGATCCTGGCTGAGAGCAGAGAATATCAGAAAGATGTTTACCTGTATTTTATAGACTATGCAAAGACATTCGACTCTGTGGATCATAGCAAATTATGAATAACATCTCGAAGAATGGAAATTCCAGAACACTTAATTGTGCTCGTGAGGAACCTGTACACAGATCAAGAGGCAGTCGTTCAAACAAAACAAGGGGATAATGAGTGGTTTAAAGTCAAGAAAGGTGCTCGTCAGGGTTTTATCCTTTCACTAGACTTATTCAATCAGTATGCTGAGCAAATAATCTGAGAAGCTGGACTATATGAAGAAGAACGGGGCATCAGGATTGGAGGAAGACTCATTAACAACCAGTGTTATGGAGATGACACAACCTTGCTTGCTGAAAGTGAAAAGGACTTGAAGCACTTACTGATGAAGATCAAAGACCACAGCCTTTAGTATGGATTACATCTCAACATAAAAAAAATAAAAAAAAACCTCACAACTAGACCAATAAGCAACAACACGATAAATGGGGAAAAGATTGAAGTTGTCAAGGATTTCATTTTACTTGGATCCACAATCAACACCCATGGAAGCAGCAGTCAAGAAATCAGA
>NW_004444213.1:1241301-1289587 GCF_000243295.1 Trichechus manatus latirostris
GAAAAGATTGAAGTTGTCAAGGATTTCATTTTACTTGGATCCACAATCAACACCCATGGAAGCAGCAGTCAAGAAATCAGACAATGCATTACATTGGTCAAATCTGCTGCAAAAGACCTCTTCAAAGTGTTCAAAAGCAAAGATGTCACTTTAAGGACTAAGGTGTGCCTGACCCAAGCCATGTTTTTTTCAATCACCTCATATGAATGTAACAGCTGGACAATGAATAAGGAAGCCTGAAGAAGAATTGATGCCTTTGAATTATGGTGTTGGCGACTGCCAAAAGAATGAACAAATCTGTCTTGGAAGAAGTACAGCAGAATGTTCCTTAGAAAAGAGGATGGTGAGACTTCGTCTCACATACTTTGGACATGTTATCAGGAGGGATCGGTCCCTAGAGAAGGACAACATGCTTGGTGAAGTAGAGGGTCAGCAAAAAAGAGGAAGACCCTCAACGAGATGGATTGACACAGTGGCTGCAACAGTGGGCTCAAGCAAAGCAACGATTCAGGAGGATGGTGCAGGACCAGGCAGTGTTTCTTTCTGTTGTACAAGGGGTCTCTATGAGTCAGAACCGACTTGATGGTAACAGCAACAACATAATGTTAATAAGGCAGGTTTAGAGGCAGTTATGTTAATGAGGTAGGAATCAATCTACAAGATTACGTTGTGTCTTAAACTGATCTCTTTTGAGATATAAAAGAGAAAAGCAGGCAGAGAGACAGAGGGACCTCATACCACCAAGAAAGCAGCACTGGGAGAAGAGGGCATCCTTTGGATCTGAGGTGCCTGTGCTGAGAAGCTGCTAGGACAGGGAAAGATTGATGACAAAGACCTTCCTCCAGAGCTGACAGAGAGAGCAAGACTTTCCCTGGAGCTGACACCCTGAATTTGGACTTGTAGCCTACTAGACTGTGAGAGAATAAACTTCCGTTTGTTGCAGCCATCCACTTCTGGTATTTCTGTTACAGCAATGCTAGATGACTAAGACAACTATTATATGTAAAACCTAGAATAATATTTGACACGCCAAACCAAAAAAGAAAACCCATTGCAGTGGAGTCGATTCCAACCCATAGCAGCCCTACAGAAGAGGGCAGATCTGCCTCATAGTGTTTCCAAGGAGCGGCTGGTGCATTCAAACTGCCGACCTTTTGGTTAACAGCTGAGCTCTTAACCACTGCGACACCAGGGCCCCATGTGATACACAGTAGGTGCTTAATGCTAAATCCCCGATCCTTCCTTACAACCAGTGAGAAGTAACATAAAGGATGTGTGCTGAGGTTGTGGATGAAAGATTTAAGGAAGAAGGTTTAAAAATCGTCCTTAATGAATGGACAGTCATATAGATTAGGGCTGGCAAACTACAATCCATGGACCAAATCTGGCCCACCACCAGTTCCTATAAATAAAGTTTTATTGGAACTCAGCCACACTCACTCATTCATTTATGAATGGTCTCTGTCTGTTTTTGCACTATAATGGCAGTGTTGAGTAGTTGTGACAGAAACTGTATGGTCCTCAAAGCCTAAAATACTTACTGTTCGGCACTTTCTGGAGAAAGTCTGGTGACTTCCAAAAAAAAAAAAAAATTAAGTGGAAAAAGAAGAGCTTATGAATGGGGAGGGGGACATGGTGTTGAGTGAATCAGACTGAAGCAGGGCAGGTGCTAGGGAGGGGTGGGAGAAAAGGCAGGACAGGCTCATGGCCTCAGGGACCAGGGATTTTGAGCTCCAGAAAGATGAAGGAATCTGTTAGGAAGTGGGGAACCATCGTGGGTTCTGGAGCAAGGGAGTGTGATGATAATGTTTGCTGTTGACTCAATGCAATCATTAAAGAGATTTAACACAGATTACCCATTTCTCAATCTGGTGGGGGATTTTCATTTCAGTGTAAACAGACAACAGCTTGCAAAACAGTTGCTTATTTGGAATGGGGTGTCAGCCTAAAGAGGAGCAGCTGTGACTTGTTTCCCCACTTACTGGTGTGGGAGCTATCTCCCCGTGAAAGCGTAAGTGATTAAATCGGTAATGGCAAAACTCGCAGTTGGTTAGAGCAGCACTTCCACCATGGGCTTTCTAAGATGTGACTAGGTGCTCCATCAAAAAGGAGCCCTCTCTGATCTATTGTCTCCTGAAAATGCACATTAAACCAATCACAGTACAGAGATTCCCACCCTGCAGGGCTTCCCAGCATCTGGAATGTATCAACAAGTGTTTTGATTCTCCTAGAAGGGATACAGCGTTCCTGCATGGTGCAAAAGGATCCCTGGTGGTGCAGTGGTTAAGCACCCGGCTGCCAACTGAAAGGTCAGCTGTTCTAACCCACCAGCTGCTCTGCGGGAGAAACGTAGCTGTCTACTTCCATAAAGATTTACAGCCTTGGAAACCGTATGGGGCAGTTCTACTCTGTCCTATAGGGTAACTATGAGTCGAATCGACTCGATGGCAACGGGTTTGGTTTTGGTTTGTGTGGTACAAATGGTTAATCGCACAACTGTTAACTGAAAGGTTGGTGGTTTGAACCCACCCGGAGCCACCTTGGAAGAAAGGCTTCCAAAAGGTCACAGCCTTGAAAACCCTATGGAGCAGGTCTACTCTGCACGCATGAGGTCACCAAGAATTGGAATGGACTTGATGACAACTTGTTTTTTGTTTTCTTTTCTTAGAAGAGATATAAAATGTTGTTTCCTTCATATTTATTTGTGGGGATGTGTCTGTAAAACTAATTAATGACTATCTCATGGAACATCTTTATTCTGAGAAATGCATTTTGGAAGTGCTGGCCCTGAGGCTTCCTAGAAAGCTCTGTCAATCACGTCTCAACAATAACCTACTTGGATGATTTGGGGAGTTATCTATATCAAAACACACTGCTGTTTCTCTGTTCTGTTTACAAAGACCAGTAGATACAATGTCTCCTACCTACAGAGCTCTGCAGTCTTCCAAATAATTTGTGTACCTGTTGATTTCTACATTTGCAAGCGGATTCAGCTTGATAAGCAATTTAAATAGAAATTTTCTAAACACTACGAACTGGCGCCTAAATTTTCATTTCTTGCCAATTATTTGCGGGCTTAACTCACGGCCCTGAGAATATTCTGGCCACAGTGGCATGCGAGGAGGCCTGACACTGTCCAGGGGATAAAAGTGATGGATGGACGTTTAAGTTACTCCAATCTGAAGGTCACAGAGGCTTCTTGAGTGTAAAACAAAATTGATAAGACATTTTGTTGCAGATGGCTCTCATCCAAGTTGGGACAGCTCTTCTGGGCGGCAGCCCCAAATCAAAGCTCCTTCCAGATTAGGCAATGTCACGGGCGCCTGTCTTAGTGCGTTGCGTGAGTTACAGGTGCTGTCATCTGGTTATCTATCCCATGGAACCACTCGGTGCTGGTCGAGAATTCTCCTAGTCTTAGAATGTTAGCCCTTCCTCCCCACTCCCCCAGCTGTTAAGTAGAATTCACGCAATCTGAGTATTTGTTTGCTCAACTGCTAACTGAAAGGTTGGAAGTTCAAGTCCACCCAGAGGCACCTCGGAAGAAAGACCTGGCAATCTACTTCCAAAAGATCACAGTCTTGAAAACCCTATAGAGTACTGTTCTACTCTGACACACACGGACTCATCGTGAGTTGGAGTT
Organism: Trichechus manatus latirostris; assembly: GCF_000243295.1. Lineage (NCBI taxonomy): Eukaryota > Metazoa > Chordata > Mammalia > Sirenia > Trichechidae > Trichechus > Trichechus manatus. The sequence goes on from NW_004444213.1 coordinate 1,244,942, forward strand.
GGTTCTATGGCAGCTAACCACCATCACAACAATAATTTTATTCAAGGAGTCTCTGGGCAGTACAAATGATTAATGCACTAGGCTGCTGACCAAAAGGTTAGAGGTTCGAATCCACCCAGGGGTGCCTCCAAAGAAAGATCTGGTGATCTACTTCTGAAAAAATCAGCCATTGAAAATCTAGTGGAGGACGGTTCTACTCTGACACGTACGGAGTTGCCGTGATGCAGAATCGACTCAACGGCAACTGTTGTTGTTTCTGTTTTAACAATGGATGTGAAAACTCAAACCAAACCCACTGCCATCAAGTTGATTCCAACTCATAGGAACTCCACAGGGTTCCCAAGGCTGTGACTCTCTATGGAAGCAGACTGCCACATCCTTCTCCTGCCGAGCTGCTGGTGGTTTCTAAATGCGAAACTTTAGTTAGAGGTGGATCACCAGGGCTGCTTGGATGTGAGACCAATAACCAAACCTGTTGCCTTGGATTCAATTCCAACTCACAAGGACCCTATAGAACACAATAAACTTCCCCATAGTGTTTCCAACGAGCGGCGTGTGGATTCGAACTAACGACTTTTTAGTTAGCAGCGGAGCTCTTAACCACTGTGCTACCCCCACAATATGACTGGTGCCCGTGGCATCACTAGGATTGGTGTCACCCAGTGGGGTAACTCATGATGTCACCCCACCCCCCGGAGTGGAGTGGCCCAGCCCCTTCTTGCTCCACCCCCTGTGGCTCCCCACAGCTCCTCCCCTGTCCTGTTGGCGAAGGCAGAGACCCTTTTCTCCACCCAAGGGCAGATGCTGCAGCCCGGCCGCCATTGTCCTGACTGGCAGGTGATGGAAGGTGGTGATGTTACCGCAGTACTCGGATTGGAACCGCCTTCTGCAATAGCCAATTCTGAGACAGGGGTGAGGTGAGCAGCAAGAGTTTTATTATATATGGATATATAGGAGACAGAGGGGGATAGATTCCTCCAAAAACCTGTCTCCCCCCTGGAGATCTGCCGAAGGCTTTATAGGGACAGGATTATGGGTCTTAGAAGTTTGTGTTAGTTCTCCCTTGAGTTAATCTTTTCTTGGGGGTTATCTGTCAACATCCTGGTTTTCTTGTCCCAAAATGGGTGCTTTGTTCGGTTTATCATTCCTAGATCACTATCACTTGTTTTCCACCCTCCAAGGAGGAACATAGGTTAATCCTAAACTTTTTATAGACTGGAACAGGAGGGAAAAACAAGATCATGAGATAATGTGGGGGTTAGCAATGGGGAGTGATAATAGTGAGCTGGACATATGCTGCCGCTTCCAGTGACACCATAAGTTACTGCACTGGGTGAAACCAACCCTAGTGACACCACTGCCTTGGTGGCCCCTCCCCAAGAGGCACTGGTCCGCTCGCTGCCTCTGCCACAGCTGTCACGGCAGACCCTGGGGTCGGAGGACAGAGACCACAGTGTCAGGAGGTGTAGTCCGCACCTCCTAGTGATGCCACAGACTGGTGCCCAGGTGTCTTGCCCAGCAGGGTCCTGCAGTGCTTCTGTGTTCAGTGTCTCAAGACGCTGAGAGCGTGTAAGGCACACATCTCCAGAACAAGGGCAAAGGTCAAGCTGCAGACTGAGTCCCCCATTTGTGAGGGGAGGCGCCTGAATGTGGGAGAGTGTTCTGGAATATTTCCAAGGGGGAGGGATCTTCAGAAAGTCCACCTTTAGAGCTGATCCCAGTACTTGTGTACCGCCTCCTACCACCCAGCCAGGTCTCCTCAGTCAGCAAAATCTCCTCAGACTCTGTAGGCCAACATGGATGCTGCCGCCTGGAATCATCCCCGGGGCCACCAGGGGCCACCACTATAGTTTCTTCTTCACAGAATTTATTATTTACACGTTTACAGAACTAAGGGAAAATACGTAAAAGGGTTGTTCTTTTTGAAGAAGTTTATGACTGAGAAACGAGAGTTAGGAGTGTGGTTCTGTAAGTATTGACCAACTGTAGGACAATGTAGGGAGAGAAGGCAAAGATCTGAGGGGAGGGCCCAGTAGGAGGAGCAGATGATGAGAAGACAGAGAGAACTTTCCAGAATCTCTCTTGGCCACAGGTACTGCCGGGTGCACACTGCGGGCTTGACTCTCTGGCCCATCCCCAGGCCACGTGTCGGCAGACGTGGGACTAAAGAGACTTGGTCATGGGGCCCCTAGCTGCAACAGGAAGCTCAGAGTCCCCTGGACACAGACCGTTTCCTCTACTTCCAGGGACTGAGTTTCCACTTCTGTTTGTGTCCAGTGCTCTGCTCTCTGGCCGCTGAGCTGAGGCCCTGACTCCTCACCAGCCTTTCTGTCTTCCCCCTCAGGCCCCTGGCACTGTCAGCCAGCCTAACTCCCACATGCCATGTTCCCTGGGTGGACTCTCATGTCCGTCTCTCTAAAACACCATCCAGGCCGCATTGCACTGACCCTGCTTCTCCCAGCTCCGGCCTGCAATCGGCCTCCTCCAGCTCACTCCCTGCCTTTGTCCTCGGATGACTCATTCGGGCTCGGTTTCTTTGAGTTCAGGCCTTGGCTTGCCTCTCTGCCTCTGCTGCTGGCTGGTCTCCCACTGAATCTCTGTCTGCACTTGGGCCTCCTAAAGCTAAAGCCCAGCTTTGACCGCCCAGCCAAGAGCAAGCCAAGCTCGCTTAGCCTCCTACACCTGAGAAGAGACACTCAGACACCCACAGAGTCGGCTTCTTTTGTTGTACTGCCTTCTGCTTGCTGGTTTTTAGCTGAAAACCAGCAGATTGCAGAAAGATGAGGCAACCAGATGTCCAGTCTCGTGAAGCTGAGGTATGAACTATGCTCCCTCCTCTTCTACCACAGGCCTTTGGGGAGGCTAGGTGACGTGGTTGTATACTGCCGAATCTGGAGTTACGCAACCTGGATTTGAGGCCTGGTTCTCCTGCTTACTACACTTATGGCCCTGAAACTATTTCAGCAATGTCACATGGTAGGAGGTTTGATACTCTTTGGGGAATAAAAATGATCAGTGGACATCTTAGTTACTCCAGTCTGAAGGTCATGGAACCTTTTCGGGTGTAAAGCAGAATTGATAGGACATTTTGTTGCAATTGGCTTCCATTCAACTTAAGACAGCTCTTCTGGGCGGTCATCTCAAAGCAAAACCTCATCAAGCAAGTTAATTTTACCTGCTTTGAATCTGTCTTCACTCTTCTACGTAATTCAAAAACAAACAAAAGAAACAAACTAAAAAAACTACGTATTTTACAGAGTTGTTATGGGGGTAAAAGGAAATTCTTTTCCTGAATTGTAAAGCATAATATAAATGTTCATTGCTTGTTTAGATAAAGTTATTAATGCTAATCATTGTGCAAGTCTGGTTAATGATATTCAACAGCCCCAGTGGTACGGTGAGCTCATGATAAGCCATGGGGTTTCTGGTTCCTGTAAGTAAGGGAAATTGGGAGAGCTCAAAAATAAAACAGTTACCATCAAGTCAATGCTGACTCATGGTAACCCCATGAGTGTCAGAGTAGAACTGTGCTCCATAGGATTTCCAATGGCTGGTTTTTTGGAAGTAGGTTGATAGGCCTCTCTCCTGAGGTGCCGCTGGATGAATTCAAACCTCCAACCTTTCAGTTAGCAGTCAAGCATGTTAAGGGTTTGCACCACCCAAACCAAAAAAACCCAAACCCATTGCCGTTGAGTTGATTCGACTCATAGTGACCCTATAGGACAGAGTAGATCTGCCCCATAGGGTTTCCAAGGAGCAGCTGCTGGATCCAAACTGCCGACCTTCTGGTTAGCAGCTGAGCTCTTAACCACTATGCCACCAGGGCTCCCCACACCACCTGGGGATTCCAAAAGGTAATATAGGTATCAGACATGAGATGTCTACATCTGACAGGTGTCAATGGGGAGAAGACCCAGGAGAGGTCTCAGGGTAGCACCTGCAATATCAGACTTAGGTAACCCCTGTGACCCAAGCTTGTTGGTAGTCTCTTCCATTACTATAAAACCTGTTGCCGTCAAGTCTATTCTGACTCATAACGACCCTATATGACAGAGTCGAACTGCCCCATAGGGTTTTCTAGGCCGAAATACTTATGGGAGCAGATCTACGGATCTTTTCTCCTGCAGAGCAGCACGTGGGCTCAAACCACTAACATTCTGGTTAGCAGCCAAGCTTTTAACTACTGTGCCACAAGGACTCCTTAATGGTGGTAATAGGAATAGAGACAAGTGGGCCAATTATAAAAATACTTAGGCAGTGTCTTAGTCATCTAGTGCTGCTATAACAGAAATACCACAGATGGATGGCTTCAACAAACAGAAATTTATTCTCTCAGAGCCCAGTAAGCTAGAAGTCCAAATTCAGGGTGTTTGTTCAGGGTTCCAGGGAAAGGCTTTTCTCTCTGTCGGCTCTGGAGGAAGGTCCTTGTCATCAATCTTCCCCTGGACTAGCAGCTTCTTAGCACAGGGACTCTGGGTCCAGAGGACACGCTGTTCTCCTGGCTCTTGTTTCTTGGTGGTATGAGGTCCCCCTGTCTCTCTGCTTGCTTCTCTCTTTCATACCTCAAAAGAGATTGACTTAAAACACAACCTAATCTTGTAGATTATGTCTTGCCTCATTAACATAACTGCTGATAATCCCACCTCATTAACATCATAAAGGTAGGATTTACAACACATTAGAAAATCACATCAGATGACAAACTGATAGACAATCACATAATACCGGGAATCATGGCCTCGCCAAGCTGACACACATTTTTTTGGAGGAACGCAATTCAATCCATAACAAGAGGCAAATTCCGCAGAGCTTGGGAATTTATTGGACATGGAAGATGAAGCAAAGGGAGGACTTGAGGGTGGCTTTTTGGTGTCTGACTTAGACAAAGAACTGGGTAATAGGTGGTGCTTTAACTGAGATGGAGGAAGGACAGGTCTTTAGAAAAAGATGATGAGTTCTACTGTGCACAGATCGAATTACAGGTGGTGTTGTCTTGTGCCATCGAGATGATTCTGAGTCATGACAACCCCATGTGTTACAGAATAGAGCTTGGAGTTACTTGTGGACATCCAGGGGAAATGTAGTTAGACATACAGGAAAAAAAAATTGAGATGGAGACATATATGGTGGCCATCAGCGTGGACTTCATAATTAAGACCAATAGCACGGATGAGATCTCCTAAGGAGAATATATAGAGTGACAAAAAAAAAAAAAAAAAGGTTAAAAAAGTGAGTACTTTACTTTTTTTTTTTTTTTTACTATAGAGTAGGGAATTATTTTTCTACAATTTCAAAATATTCTTTGTCACTGTCACTTGTATTTTCAAGGGTTCAGACTATAAACAAAGAGGTGTTTGGTTCCAGCCTGCATTCATGCTTTTATTTTACCAACACTATCACCCCTTGGGAAACCCTGGTGGTGTAGTGGTTACGTGCTACAGCTGCTAGCCAAAAGGTAGGCCGTTCAAATCCACAAGGCACTCCTTGGAAACTCTATGGGGCAGTTCTACTCTGTCATATAGGGTTGCTATGAGTCAGAATCAACTTGATGGCAATGGGTTTGTTTTTTTGGTTTTATCACCTCTTGTGGCTGCCTGTTCTGTCCTTCCCCAGTGCTTTTTTCTGTTCTGGGCTCTCTCTCAGAGTACCAGCATCAGGTCAGTTAAGATGGACGTATACTTTTAATGGCCACAGCCTGTTCATTTTGGGAAGCTCCTGGTATAACACCAATACTACAGTAATGCTGACATTGCCCCAGTGAAAGAAAAAATTCCCTCTGTCACCTGCATATAAGCCAAGGCCACTCGTAGGCCTGTCTACTCACAATATTGCAGGCAAAAAAACACATGCCAGTAATCAAATATAATTAAAAGCAACTGGTGTTTTACAAAGAATTTCCAATTTATAAAATAGAGAGCAATGCTTCTAAAAGTCCTATTTCCTCATTTCTGTCCCCCTCAGCATCCCTTACAACTCCCACAGCTGCCCAGATAGCTCCCCCTTCCCCTTTCATTCTTGATCTCACATGAAATGTCTTCTTGGAACTGCAACTACTTGACTCTCAACTCTTTCATCTCTCTTCCCAGATTCCTGTATCATTTTCTTCCTTGCTAGCAAAATTTTCCCTATTGCTTCTTGCATATTCGTCTCACTTACTATCTTGACCTAAACAATGAGGTCCAGGAAGACAGCTGGCAGATAGTGGACCTCATCTAGGATGGGGGGAGATGGGGTGTTTTGGTTGTTGTTAGTTGCTGTCGAGTTGGTTCTGACTCATGTCTACCCCACGTACAGTAGGAGGTATTTCCCAGTCCTATGCCATTTTGACGATTGTTGGTATGTTTGGAGTCCATTGTTTTGGCTACTGTGTTAATCTATCTCGCTGAGAATTTCCCTCATTTTCACTGGCACTTTACCAACCATGATGTCCTTTTCTAGTGTTTCATGTTTCTTGATGATGTGTCCAAAGTAAGTGAGTCAAGTCCCCCTACTTCTAAGGAACATTCTGGTTGTATTTCTTCTAAGACTGATTTGTTCATTGTTTTGGCCATCCACAGTACATTCAACATTCTTCTCCAACACCACAGTTCAAATAGATCCATTCTCCTTCTGTCTTCCTCTTTCATTATTCAACTTTGGGATGGTGAGAAGCCTAGAAATTAAAGAGAGAATTTTCATGGAAGTAGTGGAGAGGTAGAAAGAAGAAATAACTATAGTGTTTACAATTTAATGTATTTTCCATTCTACTAGCCTTAATTGGCTTGACCTTTAAGGGATTGCCCCTCCTTTGGCCCCAAAGTTAATTTTGTTCTGATATTACCAGGTCTTTGGCTGTAGATTCCACCCTGGACTCCCACAGAGAGGAGCAGGCAGAGGGTAACAGGGAAAGAGAAAGAGAGAACTCCCAAGCAGAGATATATATAAAAGGAGGTGATACCAATCAACCTTCATTTCTACTCTGGGACTCCATCTGGGAGTCAAAGAAGAACCAAGAACCATGGATTGATGTATTCACATCACCCCTTCCCCAAATTACAGGTCCCAAGTCTCATCTCGTCCTTATGGACCCCACATTGCAACCGTCCAGCCAACAGTGGTCAGGGTGCACCTGCTTTGGACAAGCATTGAGCTGGTCTTGAAGATACAGGAGCGATAAAACAGCCACCAACCCTGACCCCACAGAGCATACATCCTAGAGCATAGGATGATACGTATGTATCCTATGTATATATATTAATATGGAGCAATGTCCTTCAAATTAAGCAAATATTTTAAAATGATTAAGTCGACAAGGATGAGTATGTAAATGTTGTCATGGACGAGTGTTGAGTCCTTCATGAGCATGCCATGGATGGGGAAGACATTAACCTGAAAGGTTACTGAAGGTTCCTGTGTGGAGGTGACATCTAAGCTGAGACCTGTGGGCGTGAAGGGTGAAGGAAGAGAAGGAGTGTGGTTGGGCCTATTCCACAGGAACCAGCGTGTGCTGAAGCTCCTAGGTTCGGAAAAGCACAGTTGTTTCATGGAGTTCAGTGTAGTTGGAGCATGGGGAGCCAGGGGGAGAAATGTCAGTCTGGGCTCTGGCTTTTGGAACTGTGCTGTTCTTTCAGTGGATGTGTGCTGTGGAGCAGAATGGACAGAAGCTGCTTCTTCCTTCCAGGAGGTGAAAACACAATGTGGTTGGTGAGAGGCTGCAGAACACCTCTTACTAATTGGGTGCCTTGGGCAACTGCCCTACGATGACTGAGTATCAGTTCCATGTCTTTCTCCCTCAGAGCAGCTGGTGGGTTTGAACCGATGGCCCTTCGGTTAGTAGCCGAACACTTAACCACTGTGCCACCAGGGCTCCTCTTCTTCATCTGTAAAGTGGGCATAAAATTGTTATCAGGGTTAATGTGTCCATGCACCAATACCTCTCGGCATATTGCCTAGCATATAGTAAGTTCTCAAGCAAATGTTCCTTAGAAGCGAGGATGGTGAGACTTTGTCTTGTTCACTTTGAAAGGAAAGGCCAGTCACGAGAGAAGTATATCATGGTGGTAGAGGGATCAGCAAAAACGAGTGAAACCCTCAGTGAGATGGATTGATACACTAGCTGCGACAATGGACTCAAACATATCAATAATCATAAAGATGGTGCAGGACTGAGTGATGTTTTGCATTCTGTTATATAAAAGTTGCAGCTGACTTGGTGGCAACTAACACCAACGACCATCAATAGTAGGTAGCTGGACCTGTATTATATAAACCCTCCCCAAATTAAAAAAATCCAAATTCAACCTAGAATATCCAATATGACGGAAAAGGGGTTTCTGTGGCCACTGACCAGTTCCTAGATTCTGTATATATTCATGGGGGCAACAAAACCCATTACTGTCAAGTCGATTCATACTTATACAGACCCTATAGAACAGAGTGGAACTGTCTCATAGGGTTTCCAAGGAGTGGCTAGTGGATTCGAACCGCCAACCTTTTGGTTAGCAGCCGTAGCTCTTAACCACCTTGCCACCAGGGCTTTGGATATAGTTTGGACTCAATACACAGATTGGACTTAGATATACCAATAATCAAGAAGATGGTGCCAGGCCTGGCAATGTTTCGAGTTCTGGTGTACATAAGGTCACCAGGAGTCAGTGCCAACTTGACAACAACTAACACCAACATGTAAATTGAAAATAGCTTTCTAATTTTTTTTCATGCTTACCCATCTACTACCTGTATGTGTTTTTAAGTCCCTAGGTAAAAGATAATAAAAGAGTTTTGAGTGTGTTCTTATCTAACTTATAGCGCCAATAGAAGTTAATCAGAAATTTTTTCCCTTGGGTTAAGAAAAATATAGCGCTTCTTTACCTGATGCAAATTCCAACCACATTAACTAAAGAATTTAGAATGTGAGTTTATTGTTAAGTAGAAAACAGAAAGCAAGGCCAGTCTTTAATGATTTAAGCATGCTGTAGTATTTATTCATAGTTAATGACATAGATTTGCATGAACATGATAAATTTTTAATTTTCACACTTCATGACAGTAAACAGAGGCAACATGTTAATCTAGCAAAAGGTTGTATGGATCACAACAGAACACTGTCCGACTCTCTTGCTTTGGACACATCATTGGGGGGGGGGAACAGTCGCTGGAGGAGGACATAGTGTTTGGTGAAGTAGAGGGCCAGCAAGGGTGAGGGAGACCCTCTGTGAGATGGATTGGCATAGAAGCCACAACAATGGACTCACATATGCTGGTGATTGTGAGGATGATGCAGGACTGGGCAACGTTTTGTTCTGTTGTACATAAGGTCGCCACGAGTTGAAGTTGACTTGACGGCAGCTAACAAACACAGCATTAGGAAAGCAGAGCCGCACTATTCATTCAACAGAGAGAATTTAATGTAGAGAAGGAGTTAGAGAAGTTATCAGAGGACTAGGATGACTTAGGGGAACCCCGAGGTAAGAGAGATAGCAGCTACCACCCCTCAGACTGGGAATTCAAGGAAAGGAGTCTAGGTTATCAGAACTCAGAAGCTTGGAGGAGACCCCCCACCCCAGCATTGGGTCCCTGATCCCTGAAAAGGAGGCCCCTGGAAGCAGGGACACAGCAGCTGCTGCTGGTGTCTGGTTCTGGCTGTGCTGAAAAACGCTGAAACCAAAACCAGCTGCTGCTGCCTGGTGGAAGAGCCACAGCGGAGGCGACGCTGTCAGCATCAGAGAGTAGAGTGGACGGTGCAAGCCTCTCGTCCCTCTCCTACCTCTCCAGGCTCCCTCCAGCATGCCCAAGGGACAGTCTAAAAGGGGGCAGATGGCACAGTAACAATGTCACTGCAGAACTCCAGCCTCAGCATCACAACGCAGAGTCCAGAGGTGGGCTTGGAGAGGGGCAGCGACAGTGTCAACACCACTGAAAATGTGATTTTCTGGGCATAGATAAACACAGCAAAGGGTCTGGGAAGAGAAACTGCAGTGGAGAGGGGGGAGTGGCAAAGACCAGCAAGGAAGCTTTCACCTTTCTATCCGAAACATTCATATTGCTTGGATGCTTTTCCACCGTGAGAGTGCATTAGTGTATTCTTTGTATTAACAATGAAAAAAAAGAAACAAACATGTTTTTTAATCTAGTTCTCTGTCAAAGGAAAACATGACATTTTGACATAGTGAGAAGCAGACCCATCAGGAAACACGTCTTCGCCGAAGGCTGCAGGGAGAATTTTCTCCTTCTGAAGCCATCCTTTGAAAAAGCCCTCGGAGGGCGTGAATTCAGACGAATGCTCTTCACCAGCTCCCTCACAGGGGTGGAGCGTGCCTCTAACATGTTCAGCCCCGTTTATTCCAAATCCCTGCAAGCTTGTTCCTGGCCCTGTTAGAAATCTCATCGAAGCATCCTGCGAAGCAGTGGCCATCTTTCCTTCCTCGCCCTCCAAACTTGCCTGCTCCGTTGCCATGGTAACACCAGGCTAGGAATCACGGTGAGCCATCTCCACGATGACGCCCTGGAGGTTAGGTGGATGGTAAGGGAGATAATTGCACTGCTGCTTCTTAAATGCCCCAACCTAAGTGTTCCCCTGGGGCTGGATCCCATTCTATAATTGGGTAGGTTGTACTTTACTGCTTTACCAGCGAGTTCTGCTGCTTGTGGAGGGATTTCACACAGGCCTTTGTCTTCTGCTTTAGTGTTTCCTTCCTTCCTTCCTTCCCTCCCTCCCTCCCTTTTTTCTCTTTCCTCCCCCCCTCCTTCCCTTCCCCCCCTTTTATTTTCCTTTCTTTCAGTAGAAGAAAAAGGCCAACTGACCACCCCCTCCAAATAAACCCCAATATTAATGCTTAATACCCACAGAGCTGTTCTGAAGTTTTGTGGTCTCCGTAATAAGACAGGTGTCTTTGGGACTGGCTCTTCTTTAGTAGCCTTGAAGCCACAAGTACTAAAGAGCGAGACCCTGGGCTGTTCACTGCTCAGCAAACTCCTTTAACCCCCAGCGTGACGGCCTTAAAATTCAGGTCAAGACTAACTCGTTGCTGTCGAGTCAATTCTGACTCATAGCGACCCTATAGGGCAGAGTACAACTGCCCCATAAGGTTCCCTAAGCTGTAATCTTTACAGAAGCAGATAGTCAGCCAGGTCTTCCTCCCATGGAGTTGCTGGGTGGGTGAATCGCTGGCCTTTCAGTTAGCAGCAGAGCTCTTAGCCACTGTGCCACTAGGCCTCCTCGGGTCAAGGCTAGGGCAACTGGAATCACGTCCAGTTCCACAGGAGCTGCAAGGGGAGATGTAGGGGCACTGTCAGACGCCGAACACGCTCCTCCTAGGAAAGCTGAGCTGGTAGGGAAAGAAAATGTTAGATGCAGCAAGAGGAGAGAGAGGCATGCATTCTGATGGGGAGGAGGTTAGATGCCCCCTGACTGGGCTGAAAGTTTACAAAATGTCTTTCCTCCCCCCATCTCAGCCCTCCCAGTCTGCAAACCTATGGGGAAGAGGTTCTAGAGGATTCTAGTCAATTGGAGAAATGCCCTTTTCACCTCTCTTCAAATGTACGGAAAATCTAAAGGGTTCTTCCATCCTGGGCTAGCAACAAACTTCTGAAATTGGCCAACACCTTACCCAGAACTCCCAGAATTCTCAACCAGCCAACATCTTACCCAGAATTCCTAGAATTCTTAGACAGCTGACATGTTCCCCAGAACTCCCAGAATTCTTAAGCGGCCAACATCTTACCCAGAATTCCCAGAATTCTTAACTGGCTGACATCATACCCAGAATTTCCAGAATTCTTAAATGGCCGACATCATACCCAGAATTTCCAGAATTCTTAACTGGCCGACATTTACCCAGAATTCCCAGAAAGCTCTGGAAGCCCATAGTGTTCAGGAGTGTCAGGGTGGTGATGACCACTCAAACTGTGGGGAGAGCTAACTATTAATACTCGCCCATGTCCTAGTTTCCTGGTGCTGCTATAACAGAAATACCACACATGGGTGTCTATAAAGAACAGGAATTTATTTTCTCACAATTTGGGATTCCAGCCACTGGCTATAGGATGAGTCTATCCCTCTGTTAGCTTTGGGGGAAGTCCTTGTCTCTCAGCTTCTGCAGCCCTGGAGTGCCTCCGTTCCTTGGCAATCTTCACATGGCATCTGATTTCCCCCACTTGTGCTTGCTTCTGTGTCTAATGTGCTTTTTTTTAGAACTCAGAAGTGATTAGGTTTAGGACACACCCCGCACTGACATGGCCTCATTAACATATCAAAAAAAACCTCTATTTCCAAATAGGATTACATCCACAGGTATGTTGTTGTTAGGTGCCATCAAGTCGGTTCTGACTCACAGTGACCCTACGTTTAACAGAATGAAACACTGCCCGGTCCTGCGCCATCCTCACAATCATTGTTATGTTTGAGTCCATTGTTGCAGCCACTGTGTCAATCCATCCTGTTGAGGGTCTTCCTCTTTTTCGTGGACCCTCTACCAAGCATGATGTCCTTATGCAGGGACTGGTCCCGCCTGATAATCTGTCCAAAGTATGTGAGACGAAGTCTTGCCATCCTTGCTTCTAAGAAGCATTCTGGCTGTACTTCTTTCAAGACAGATTTGTTTGTTCTTCTGGCAGTCCATGGTCTATTCAGGTACAGGGGTTAAGATTTCAACACATACTATGGGGGGAAACACTCAATCCATAACATCTACTTTCCCCCTGCTACCCAAGCCAGGGCCTCTGAGAGGTTGAGACAGGCCCAGGAAGCATCCAGTTATTGAGGCTTCCAGAATATTCAAAAATGATGGAAAAATGCCAAAAGGGGGTTGCTACATTTGTGCTATCTTTTAAAAGTGTACATCAAACAAATTAATGCTTTTAACACAAAAAAAAAATCACAATTCAATTGTAATTGTACATGGTAAGCATAGACTTGATTTAAACATATGAAATTAAATTATTCACATGGTAATTACATAATTTATTTAAAAATATGAAATTCACTGCTCTGTATAGGCAGTTGTGTCCAAGTGATAGACTTGGAGTCTCAAGCTACAGGAGGCATAATGCTGTTACCTCATCTCTCCTTCCACCGGTATGAGTCTGTGACTGGATGTATAATCTCTGACAGTAAGGCTGAGGGTCTAAATGTGAGGCCCCTCATACACGTGAAATGCCTCCCTGTACCTCACAATGGTCCCTATGCACAGCCCAGGACATCAGGCTCCAGACAGAGGGACAACGCCAGAAGCCAGACCATCAAGCAGCCCTTTCACTATTCCACTCCAGCTGTCTTTGGCTTCATGTCTGTGATGATTAAATTTGTGTGTCTACTTGACCAGGCTACAGTGCCCAGTTGCTTGGTTAAACACTAGTCTAGACTCTGTTATGTTAATTAAATCAGTTGGCCTTCAGTAGAGCAGATTACCCTCCACCATGTGGGTGGGCCTCGTGCCATTAGCTGAAGGCCTTAAGAGCAAAGAGGGAGTTTGCCCTGGGGTGTGTTCTGCCTCCAGGCTGTAAAATGACATCTTGCCAACACTCCTTCACTCTTCACTCTTCCTGTTACCTGACCTGTGGAATTTGGGACACAAGATGGCAGGAATCTCCAGCCTGTCACCTGATCTACAGATTTGGGGCTTGCTAGTACCCCCATTCCAACAATTGTGTTATGCAATTCCTTAAAATAAATCTCCCACTCTCTTTTTCTCTCTCCTTATCTCTATCTCTGTATCTATTTTACCCACCCATCCATCCACCCATCCATGTATCATCTATCTATATCTACCTACCTACCTCCCCACCCCCCCATCCATCCTTCTACCTACCTACCTACCTGTCTACCTACCTATTTACCTACCTACTTTTTACCACCTATTTACCTACCTATCCATTTATCCATCATCTATCTATCCATCTATGCATCTATCCTATTTATCTGTCTATCTACCTACCTACCTATTTTATCTATCCATCTATGCATCTATCTATCCATCCATCATCTATCTATCTACTGGTTCTGTTTCTCTAGAGAACCCTAAGAATCTCTGAAGAGCATGTTGTGTGCCTTCTCTCTTTTTAGAAACGCATGGAAGGAACAGATGTCATAATTTCAAGTTCAATGCACTGTGAGGTCAAAAGTGACAGCATCTTCCCCACAAGCCCTTGCCTTGCACAGCCACTCTGTCCACAGTCACACTGCATGTCACCCCCTGGCACTGCGACTGTCAGCTTGGAGTCCTGGTTCCTTCCCTGCAGGCCCAGGAGGGAAGGAAGGCCACGCAGGGTCAGTTCTTGAGTAAACAGGCCCTGAGGAATCACTATAATGAATCTGTTAGAAAGTCTCGGGTGATTCAGCCCTTGCCTAGAGCTGTTTGTTGCGCCTGCACACTTGGAGAGGACAGGACTACTAGCTATATAATCTCTTCATCCAGTTCAAAGTCACCATCCCTTGTGGATATTCTGGGGCCCCTTGCACCTTTCATTGAGTTGAAACAACCATTTTCTTTCTTATCCAGCTCTCTCTCACCAAGCATCCCCTCCCTCTGCGCTTTCTCCTGTAACCGCAGTGAACATCTGTCATTTTTTGGATGCCCGACTACTGACTCTTGTACTTTGGAGGAATTCCTGCAGCTTGAGGTTTGGTGGGAGAAAGCACCCACTTCTCACTGCAGATCTTCAAAAGTCTGGACACTTGCTTTCCCCATCTCCTGGTGGATTTGGCGTGGGCTTGTGATCTGGATTTGGTCAACCAGATGCCCGTTCCCAGACTTTCATCATCTGCAGTGCGCAAATTAGAAAAGGTGCCCTTTCTCCAGGGGGTCAGTCCCGTGCCAGGGTATAAGGCTCGGCAAATGGAGTGCAGGCACTGGAATTTGACCCTGGAGTAGGTAACACTAAACACCAGGAGGCAGTGCTAGGATCTGGTCCAGTCGGTGGCCTTAAAGGCTCAGTGATGGTGTTTCCAGTGACAGCATCTGTAGCGAGTTGAATGGTGTCCTCCTCCTCCAAAAAGATAGGTCCACATTTTAATCCCTGGAACCTGTGAAATTGACCTTATTTGGAAAAAAGGATTTTTGCAGATGTAATTAAATGAAGAGTCTTGAGATGAGATCATCTTGGATTCCCAGGGAGCCCTACATTCATGAAAAGTTTTTTTTTTTTTTTTTATAAGAGATAAAAGAGGAGAGGACACAGACACAGAAGAGGAGAGGGCCATGTGAAGTCAGAGGCAGAGACTGGGATGATGCAGTCACAAGCCAAGGAACGCCTGAGGCCACCAGAAGCTGGAAGAGGCAAGGAAGGTTCTCACCTAGAGACTTCGGAGGGCACTGGTGGCACCTTGATTTCAGACTTCTGGCCTCTGGAACTGTGAGATAGTAAGTTCCCCTTGTTTAAGCCCTACAATATGAAACTCCAGCACATATTTGTGAGGGACACAATTCAATCCATGAGAGAGCCTAACTCAAAGGTTCACCTCACCTCAGGCTCAGGAAGCAGACCTTAAAAAAATAATGGGAAAGAATAAGTAGAAAACAGAAAAGACAAAGCAAACAAAAGGGAAAGTAAATAAAACAGTTTTATAGTGACTTTAGTAATTTGTTGAATAATTACTGAAAAAAAAAGTTTTTAATTATCATGACTAGTTGTAACCTACTAGCATCTGGACTCAACTAACTTCAGGAGGAGGGATGCTAATCAACATCAGCATAAAGCTGATTCCTGTGAGATGGAGTTCAGACATACCTCCACTCTCCAACCTGTTTACCAGTTCTGACACCAGCCATCCCTCCCACGGCACTCTCTACTTCTCTGCTGGGTTCAATAATTTGTTGCAATGGCCATACAGAACTTGCAGACCACACTCACAGTGATGAGGATTATTAGGGAGGTAACAGCCTACAACTTGGGATGAGGATCAACTTAGAGGTAACAGGAACAACTCAGGAGAGAGGATAGAGTTCTTATCAGAACAGCCTTCCACCAGGACAGCTCTTAGCTGCTATCAGCCGTACCCACCACCAGGCCTTCTCTTGGCCTCTGCCCTGTTCAGGCAAGTGTTACAGCTCTTTAGCTCTGTTGTCAAATGCCCAGAGACACCCCACTCCACCAGCAAGCCTCCTGCCCAAAGGCATTCAGTTCTCTTTCACTCCATGGTTTGGCAGGCCAACTGCAGCCGCCTCACACCTGTCTCCTGGTTCCTGCCGCCATTTCTCTGCCATTAGGCTCTGCTATGGTTGCTGCCATTTCTCACTGTCTTCAGTGTTACAGCCTCTCTCTCCTGGGTCTAGGAGGTTCTCAGCACAGGGGCCCTGCATCCAAAGGACATGCTCTGCTCCAAGCTCTTCATCTTGATGATAGTGAGATCCCCCTCAACCTCTGTGGGATTGGCCCTTATAAGCCTAGCAGGATGGCAAAACTGACCAATCCCCTTGATAGACCGCAGCACTTGATTTGCATAGTAATCGACCAATTCCCACAAAGTCACTTAATCCTCTTGAGTGGTTTTCTGCACCCTGTTTGCATAGCAGACTAACCAATTTCTTTGTAGGATTGTGGTCTAGCCAATTCTTTTTGCAGAATTATAAACCCAAGGCCAGAAAGCCCATATATAAAGATGAACCCATTGCGCTGCACTACTAGAATTAAAACTTTTTGTAAAGGTTATGACTGACAGAGGATGCTGGCCTTTAAACTACTGTAGAATATTAAAATAAGCAAAATATCATTTATATTGCAAAAGAAAAGCAATGAAAACTGACACCAAACAAAATTTCTTAAAAATTTTATAGACCCATGTCGATCAGATATAGTTGCTACTACAATAAGTGCATATGAATTAAATTTCCCTCAAAAGGTCCAAGTAGGATTAATTTTTTAAAAAATATCTAAAGATATTCTGCTTAGAAGGCACATCTAAAATTAAACAGAAAGGTTAAAAATAAAAGTAAGCCAAGATATATTTGGTAAAGTTGATGAAAAGGGGGCAAGAATAAAAATGTTCAAAAAGAAGCAAAACAGGATCCAAGTAGAAAGCAATAAATAAGTCACAAGATATAATTTTATAATAGTAAAAGGTTCTGTATAAATAAAAGGCCTCATAGTCATGAACATTTACGTTTAAATAAACCACAATTCACAACGCAAAGGTTTTCAAAGCACAAGTAAAAGTGAACAGAAATCAAGTTGTAGTGGAAGCTTTTCACACATCATTGTCAGTTTGTGGCAGAACAAGTAAAAAGGAACACACATAAAAATATGGTAGATTTAAACTTTTTAAATAATAAACTATCTAGTTTCCTGTGTAACCAGATCTCAATATTTTAACCTACAAAGAAAATAGAAATGAACATGTATGAAAAATGGCGACATCCTAGCTACAAATAGAATATCATTTAATTCCCAGAAGCAGAAATGGTAACAACGGTTAACCAAAATATCATCCATTATAAAGTATAATCCATATACTGCGCTATTTAGAAAATATACTGACAAGCCTCCATAGCAGAATCATTCTTACCTGTATTTTTTTTCTTCCAGATAAACCTCACAATTATTTTATCAAGTGTTCCAATGGGACGATGAAGGCTGCATTAGGCCTAAATATTAATTTGAGAAGAATGAATAATTTTTCATTTTTTCTTCCCATTCAGTATAGGATATCTCAGCCCATTTTTTAAAAACTTCTTTTCTATCTCTCAGTAAAGCTTTGTGGTTTTCTTCCAGTAGGTCAACAAATTTTACAAAGCTAGCTTAGCTCCAATACCAAATGCTTGCTAAGACAATGCAAGAAAGGAAGGTATAGATTCACCACATTCATAAATACAGAAGCAAAAATCCTAAAGAAAATCCTCGCAAATAGAATTAAGCAGTGTATTAAAACAGTAGCACATCAAAACCAATAGTTTATCATGAGAATTTTAAGCTGAGTAATAGATGATGAAATTTATATAAATAAAGGTAATGGTATCCCTTTGTTGTCACATCAAATGAAACCAGTCAGATTGTTTCCACTGAATTTGGGGGATGAAATAGGATAGTCTGGTCAGGTAGTTACGTGATGTGGTTTAGGCTACCTGGGGGTGCTTCAGAATTTCGATACTTCTTCTCCAGAGCGATGAAACTGAGGCAAAAAAAAAATTTTTTTTTTCTTTGTTTTTTTAGGTGCTGTCTAGTGGATTCCGACTCATGGCTGCCCCGTGTGACAGGGTAGAACTGCCCCGTGAGGTTTTCTAGGCTGTAATCTTTACGGGAGACGATGGACAGGTCTTTTCTTCTGCAGAGCCACTGGGCGGGTTCAAACTGCCAACCTTTCAATCAGCAACCAAGAGCTTAACTGTTGTGTCACCCGGGCTCCGTGAGGTACACACAAAAGATCCAAGTGACTGTCTCTCAGAAGAAATCAGTCATACTATTAAGATACGATGCATAGTTAAAATTAAACCAGTTGCTGTCATACAGACTATGACAACCCCATGTGTGTCAGAGTAGAACTGTGCGCCGTAGAGTTTTCAATGGCGGATTTTCCGGAAGTAGATCGGCAGGCTTCTCTTCCACAGAGCCTCTGGGTGGGTTCGAACCTCCAGCCTACCTGTTAGCAGCAGAGCACAGTAACCATTTGCACCATCCAGGGACTGTCAGTTGACATTAATACTGTTTCAAATGACGTCCCAAATCCGAAGGCCCAAGAAAGAAGGCCCTGATTGCCAGGCACCGATTAGCGATGAAGCTGCTTCTCCCTGCGCAGCTGAGAGCTCCCTTCCATCAAGGACACCTTGAGGGTGACCTCCAGGCAGCTCAGATCTCAGACAAATTCTGCTGATGGACATACCCATCACCGTTCTCTGCCACCATCCCAGCGGCTGCAGCTGGCGCCTGGTAGTCAAGACCTTTTCAGACGCCATGATGTCCGGCAAGGACTGCCTCTGCCGCCCCCTGGTGGTCTCTCTTCACATAAGGCACAATGAGGTCTTTTAATTTTTTTGGCGGGGGTTGGGGGACCTGCATGAAGCTGGGGCAGTGGTGGTTCAGTGGAAGAATTCTTGCCTTCTATGCGGGAGGCTAGAGTTCGATTCCCGGCCAATGCAACTCACGCACAGCCACCACTCATCTGTCAGTGGATGCTTGCTTGTTGCTGTATGCTGAACAGGTTTCAGTGGAGCTTCCAGATTAAGACCAAGAAAGACCTGATGGTCTACTTCTGAAAATCAGCCAATAAAAATCTTCTGGATCACAATGGCCTTACCGCATGGTTCCATGAGTCGAAGCCAGCTAACAACAACAATACATGCGGCTGGTGTAGGAATAATACAACTTAAAGAAAGCCACCTTCTTCACCCAACCATAGCCCCATTTTGACATCTACCAGAGCCACTCTGAGCCCATCGCCAGTGCCTGGACCCTTTCTGCCCTGATCCTTCATTGCTGATCCCATTCTCTCTTTGGGATGTCTTCACCAAAGATCATAGAACACATTCCCTTTTCTTTGCCAAGCTCCAAATCAATAATAAGTCCCCTTTTAAGGAGTTTAAGAGACTCAGAACTCTAGAAGAATTATCCACAAGGCTTGTCAACAAAGACCCTTCATTTTCTATCCAGCTTACTGCTAGGAAATAACCAGCTACTTCCCAGGCCAATTTCTGAGTCCTTTGTTGGGAGTAGGGCTCTGGTAGCTCAGTGGTTAAATACTCGATTGCTAACTAAAAGGTTGGCAGTTCAAACCCACCAGCTGCTCCACAGGAGAAAGATGTGGCACTCTGCTTCCGAAAAGATTACAGCCTTGGAACCCTATGTGGCAGTTCTACTCTGTCCTATAGGGTGACTATAAGTTGAAAACGAACTCGATGGCAACGGGTTTGGTTTCTATTGAGAGTATTCATCCTTCAACTTATTTCATAAAACTAAATAGAACTGGGAAGCTTCCCTTCCACCAGCTGTTCTTGTATTAGGATCTGCAATCAGAAAGAAGTTCATATAGGGTTATGTTCTGTGGCCACAGCCAGGTCACACCTCTCATCAACTTTTCATATATCTGTGATGGTTATCATCCATTTTCTTACACTCTACCCTCTCACATTCCAACCGAGGGGGCTCATCTTCCAGCACTATACCAGACAATGTTCTGATATGATCCACAGAGTTTTCACTGGCTAATTTTTGAAAGTAGATCTTCAGAAGCTTTTCTTCCTAGTCTGTCTTAATCTGGAAGTTCCACTGAAACCTGTCTACCACGTGTGACCCTGCTAGTATTTGAAATACCAGTGGCATAGTTTCCAGCATCACAGCAACACCCAAGCCATCACAGGACAACAAATGGACAGACTGTAGTGGAAAGGGTATTTAAAGCCTTCTTATCAGACCGCCATCCCAAGTAGGTGGAGGGTCCAGGGATGGTATTCAGAAGCTGGGACTTGAGCACAATGGTCCCTATAGGTGGTTGAGGAACCAAGAGAACAGAAGTCCAGACCTCAGGCAAGACAGCCTTGCTCTAGAATGTCAAGCCCACAGGGAAAGAGCTCAGGGTGAGAGGCAGGTCCCAAAGGAAGGGTTTGTGTCAAGGGGCTTGGGTAAAGGAGGATGAAAGTAGGGTGGGGGTGGGTGGGCAGGAAAGGAGCCTAGACTGGCCTTGAAGGCATAGTCACCCCTCTCGCCAGGGTGGGGAGCATGCCCCTTAGTCCTCATACAGTGATCTCTCACCAAGATGCTTTTATTTAAAAGTGGCAGGTCTTCTGGTGCCTAGCAACCTCATAGTAACAGTTATAGGACTCTCAAATCACAGCATCTGGTCACGCAGATAAAACAATTTCTTTGAACCAGAAAAACAAAGAATGTAGGCACTGTCCCCTCCCCCTCCTCTTTTTCTTTCTCAGTTCTTTTCTTTTTGGCACTGATTAAATGTTGTCATCTCAATTCTCTAACCTTTCTTTGACATTTATTTGTATAGCGCTGGAGAGTGTCTGTGGGTGGGAGAAACACCTGAAGCCCGGAAGCACGGCTCTCCTTTATCACAATCACAATCACCTCTGTGTTCTGGACCTCTTGGTCAGCCTTCCAAGGAGGGGAAAAATACCCGGTGGGTCCGAGAACACATTTCTCTTTCCTGCAACAGGTCCAGCAGCTGCCACGCATTCCCTCCCCGCTGTCATAACAACTGGGCATTTGTTGGCAAGGAGATAGATGGAAAATCCAAAGCCGTACAGTGCCGGTGCCCTGGGATATCTACAAAATCTCTTCTTCTCTCCTTTTTCCCCCCCAATATTTTAATTTATGCTGAGGTCCAAACTTATTTCTCTGTATTCGTAAGTTAAAATAACTGTACCAATTCAAGTGACTCTTTGCCTCATTTCCTTGTCTTGCCAACTACAGGGGTCAGCTACACGGTCTCATTCTTACATCCCAGAAATGCTATTGAGCAGGGACCCCCTGGAGAATCTGAAGAAAGATGTGGATTCTTTCTCCAGGAAAGTGCATATACAAGACAGAGCTTCCATTCCATCCCAGGAGTTCTTGGAACTTGGCTGAATCCCATCCACAGGCCACCTAAGGCCAGCTGTGCTCTGAATGGATGTACTTGGATGATGGCTTGCATCAGAATCCCCTAAGGTGCCCACTGAAGAGCTACTGAGTCAGAATCTCTGGGGATGGTGCCAGGAATCTGCATTTTAATAAGCACCCCGGATGGTCTCTAGTCACAGTGAATTTTGAGAAGCATTGTTAGGAACCCATCCACACCCAATCTTGGAACTAATCTCCAAAACCAAAAAACCAAATCCGTTGCTGTCAAGTCGATTCCGGCTCATAGCAGCACGATGTGTTATGGAGTGCTACTGTGATCCATTGGGTTTTCTTGGCTCCAGTCTTTATGGAAGTGGATCACCAGGCCTCTCTTCTGCGGCACTGCTGGTTGAGTTCGAACTGCCGACCTTTAGGTTAGCTGTTGTTGTTAGGGGCCATCAAGTTGGTGACCTCATGTATAACAGAATGAAACATTGCCCCATCTTGCAGCATCCTCACAATCGTTGCCAAGTTTGAGCCCATTGTTGCAGTCACTGGGTCAATCCATCTCACTGAGGGTCTCCCTCTCTTTTGCTGACCTTCTACTTTACTAAGCATGATGTCCTTCTCCAGGAACTGGTCCCTCCTGATAACATGTCCGAAGTATGTAAGGTGAAGTCTCGCCATCCTCGCTTCTAAGGAGCATTCTGGCTGTACTTCCTCCAGGACAGATTTGTTCATTTTTCTGCAGTCCATGGTATATTCAGTAGTCTTCACCAACACCATAATTTAAATGCACCACCCAGGGACAGAACTAATCTCACTACTTCCAAAACTATTTAAACTATTCCCAACTGAGCTCTCCAGGCAAAGACTATGTTTTAACAGTCAATACGTTCATGACCTCTTCTTTGCTTGACCTTAGCTATCAGTAGAGAACTTGGATCATTCAACGTATTGTCTTCATTGAATGTTCCCCAAATCAATTACTTTAATGTATTTTACTGTCAGCTCTTATTTATGAGGTTTTTGCTTTTGAAAAGTAATATGCCATTTTGACAAACTGCCTTGGAGCATCTTTTATATTCAAGCTACAACAATTAACAATTATGTTACCATCTAAGAGTATATAGCTACCAAGTTAAGTCTTCGTTTCATTAACACCGGTTCTATTACAAAGACTAGTATTTTAAAATTACTTTAAATGAAAAATTTTATGAGAGTGTTTGTTGTTGTCGTTATTAAGCACCATCGAGTCGGTTCCAACTCATAGTGACCCTATGTACAGCAGAACGAAACACTGCCCGGTCCTGCACTCTCCTTACAATCATTGCTATGTTTGAGCCCATTGTTGCAGCCACTGAAACAGAACTCCTCAGATTTTTTTTTTTCTCCCATTAAACTACCTCAGTGGCAGAAGAAAGCACAGACCTACTCTTGCAGCTCTGGGACAATTGTCTGAAGGGGCTACAAATTGGGAATCTCTTTGGAGTTTTAGGTTTCATCATAAAAATTACGGCAAATTCTGTATTCCTCAACATAACTTATTTACATTTAATTTATTCTAAAAAATCATGTGTTCTTCCCTTTATATTTCAAGTAAATTTGGTGCTCCCTGAACGTGTTGCGTATTTATTCAGGCTAGACACACCCCTAGATGTCCATTCTCCCTGGGTGGTGCAAACGGTTAAGCGCTTGACTACTAACCGAAGGGTTGGCCGTTTAAATCCACCCAGGGGCTCCTCGGAAGACCGGCCTGGTGCACAGGCTTGAAAACCCTATGGAGCAGTTCTACTCTGCACACATGGAGCCGCCATGAGTCAGAATTAACTTAAAGCAACTGGTTTAGTTTGATTTGGTTTGGTAGACACGTGAAAAGGAGGGAAACCCTTAAAGAGATGGATTGACACAAAGGTCTCAACGATGGACTAAAACATACCAAAGATCATGGAGAGTGTGCGGGACCCAGCAATGTTTCCTTCTGTTACAGAGAAGGTGGCCGTGATTGAGAGCCAACTTGATGGCAACTATCAACTAACAACAGACACACTCCTTATTGTGCCAACTTAAGAAGTCTGACTTCATCTTTTACAACTGTGCACATTTTAAGATACAATTTCTTTAAGTCCTTCTCTTTACCTATTCACCATTGTATTATGTGCAGCCAGATTCTGGTCTGAATAATAATCCAGTACTCCCTCATGTGTCTGTCAGTTTGTCGTACTGTGAGGGCTTGCGTGTTGCTGTGATGTTGGAAGCTATGCCACAGGATCACCCGTGGTGGACGGGTTTCAGCTGAGCTTCCAGACTAAGACAGACTAAGAAGAAGGACCCAGCAGTCTACTTCTGAAAAGAATTAGCCAGTGAAAACCTTATGAATAGCAGCAGAACGCTGTCTGATACAGTGCCGGAAGATGAGCCCCTCAGTATGGAAGGCGCTCAAATTATGACTAGGGAAGAGCTGCCTCCTCAAAGTAGAGTTGACATAATGACGTGGATGGAGTCAAGCTTTTGTGACCTTCATTTGCTGATGTGGCACAACTCAAAGTGAGAAGAAACAGCCGCACACATCCGTTAATAATCAGAATGTGGAATGTACGAAATCAACAATGGGCTTAAGCATGACAACGACTGTGAGGATGGCGGAAGACCGGGTGATGTTCTGTTCTGTTGTACAGGGGGTTGCTATGGGTCGGAACTGACTTGACAGCGCCTAACAACAACTCTCAGCCACCATTTGCTCTGTGCAAACCAGATTAAACGCCATGCAAGCCAGGACTCTTTCTCTCCATTGTAGCCTCAGCTCTGAGAATAGAGCTAGACACATAGTTGTTGTTGTTAGGTGCTGTCGAGTCAGTTCCAGCTCATAACAACCCCATGCACAACAGAACAAAACACTGCCTGGTCCTGCGCCATCCTCACAGTCGTTGTTATGCTTGAGCCCATTGTTGCAGCCAGTGCGTCAATCCATCTCGTTGAGGGTCTTCCTCTTCTTCGCTCACCCTAGTTGGTGCTCAGTAAATGTTTTTTAATGAATGCATAAATGAATCATCAGTCTATTTTCACACCCTTTGGGTGCTAGCTTGCACACTCCTCTTCAAACTCGAATGATTCAGGGGCTTTGTTTTAGGAGGACATGGAAGGGCATTTTTTGATTAAGTTTTCATACTTCCTGTCTCATAGTCCAATTGACTTCTTTCATAGGAAGGACAGCCACCACTGCTCTTCTCTCACGTTATGATTGCTCCAGCAGCTCCTCTGTGGGATCCGTTAATGTTTCTGTCACGGATAAGCCATATTCTTCATGTATGCCATGTATACCAACGTTGCCCTCTTTGATACACTAGGGCAATGTTGATGGCGCAGTGCTTAAGCACTCGGCTGCTAACCAAAAGGTCATCGGTTCAAACCCACCAGCCACTCTGTGGGAAAAAGATGTGGCAGTCTGCTTCTGTAAAGATTACAGCCTTGGAAACACTATGGGGCAGCTCTATTCTGTCCTATAGGGTCGCTATGAGTTGAAATTGACTTGCCAGCAATGAGGTTTTTTTTGTTTTTAACCTTGGATGCTAAATACAAAATGACTATTGATGATCCATTTACCAGTGATGTTTCTAGAGAAAACAGAAATTGATTGATGAATTTTTGTGAGTTCTTCTGTCTTGGGCACTGCTTGCTAATACAAAGGAGAACAGCTGATATTGTTCACCTGTAAGTTCTATTGATAAACCATGGGCAAACAATTTTCAACTACTCTTTCAACATTCATCCTTTGGTCAAGTACCTGGGGGGAGGGATTCTAGAGGAGAAAGATGTGGTCCTTACTTTCCAGACATTCACCATCTAATAGGTGAGCCCGCCTTAAGTAAAAATGAGATATTTCAAGAATATCAGCTATGTGTATATAACAACAGGAGAAGTTTTTCTCCTTCAGCTTCACAATGCCATGTTCAGAGTAGTACTCCTCACCATTGTCCAGATGTTTTGCTCTAGCCTCATTAGCTTTACCTGACTGCTGGTTTCAAAGACATCCTTCTGCACTCTTTTCTCCTCATCAGCCTCCACTCCCTTACCTCTCTAGAATATCTGCAAATTGTGGAAATCACTTTACTAACAAAAGCTATTTGGCCTTTTGGTCCTAGTTCCAAAGCCCCAACCTGTAGTTAACCTTTACCAGGATTGGCTGGTGGGCCATGACTGGTCTGACCTTGACTGGGATTGATTGGGGAGGTCTCACCATATAGTTACCTTTACCAAGTGTCTTAGTTTCTAGTGCAGGTATAATAGAAATACCACAAGTGGATGGCTTTAACAAAGAGAAATTTATTCTTCCACAGTCTAGGAGGCTAGAAGTCTGAATTCAGGGTGTCAGCTCCAGGGGAAGGCTTTCTTTCTCTGTCAGCTCTGGAGGAAGGTCCTTGTCATCAATCTTCCCTTGCTCTAGGAGCTTCTCAGTGCAGGGACCCCAGGTCCAGAGGATGTGCTATTCTTCAGGCTCTTGTTTCTTGGTGGTATGAGGTCCCCATGTCTCTCTGCTCACTTCTCCATTTTATATCTCAAAAGAGATTGACTTAAGACACAACCTAACCTTGTAGATTGAGTCCTGACCGATTAACATCACTGTCGCTAACCTCACCTCATTAACATCATAAAGGTAGGATTTACAACACAGAAGAAAATCACATCAGAGGATGCAATGGTGGGAATCATGGCCTAGCCAAATTGACACACATTTTTGGGGGACACAATTCAATCCATGACACCAAGATTAGCTGGAGGGTTCACCACTGACTGATAAAATCCTTAGAACAGAAGGCTCAGTTGGGGCTTCCTGACCTTCAAAAGCCAGGAGAGGACAGAGTCCTTTACACATGGACCCTGTGCTACAATTCTCCCGGACAAAGTATCTGCAGTGAATAGAGTAGCAGCACCAGAAGAAGTGGAGACAAGAAGCAGACACAGATGGTGGTGGGAGAGTAGAAATGGAACCCCAGCCAAGAGCTAAGAGGAGCTACCAACAGCCGAACCCACCAAATGACTTCATTGAGTTTCCTGTTTGAAAGTTTCCTTATGGGTGAGAATGGACATTGTTTTTTGTTTTCAGAAAGGATAAGTGGTTCCCTTCTGAGACATAAAAGGCTCCCCTTGAGAGACTGAGGCTCCATGTTGAGATCCCCTCCAGTACCCACCCTATGCCTATCTTTACTTCTGTTTATATCCTTCTCTGTTATTAAGGTTATTTTCTCAGTTATGTTGTTTCCATGAGTTCTCTGTGACTGTTCCAGTGAATTATTGAACTCAGTAGAGAAAGAGTGCTGTGGAGAGAACGGCTGGTGTCAGAAGTGACGGAAAAGTTGGAGAATGGGGGTATGTTTCACCACCACCTCATAGGAACCAGCTTGGTGCTGATTCTTGTGGTCAGGGTTGTCTTTTCAGTTGGTGTCCAAAAAAGTTCTACTATAGTATCACTTCTTTGTTGCATGTCAGTTGGAATTCTCTTTCCTCTCTCTCCTTCTCAAGACTACTACGCTCTCTTAATTCATTTTTATTTTTCAAATACATGTGCAATCTGTTCCATATGAAGGAAACAGATTGCATGTAGGGAGCTGCGTAAAGCAAGATGTTAGGTTCTTAGATATTTTTGGATAATAGTAATAATAGTAGTGAACATTTATTGAGTACTGGGCTGGGCCAGGCACTCTTCTAAGTAACTTTACATGGATCTAGTCATGTGATCCTCAAAAGAGCAGCATGAGGTAGACAGTATTATGCCAATGTTATTGTTGAGGAAACTGAGGCACGGAGAGGTTAAGCACCAGGCTAAGGGCATAAACAGCAGTCTGTCTTGACCTCGCATCCATAATCATGTGGATTATCTACTGGGTGTCCCACAAAGCCTGCTGTCCACATCTCGCCTTTCTCTTCCCCCTCCCTCACCTCCTGCAGCTATGGTGCCTCCTTGAGGCTTTATTCATTGAATCCTCACAACACCCAGAAGATGGAGGAATGATTGCGCACTATTTAGAGATGAGAAGAATGAGGTGGAGAGCAGTTAGGAAAAGTCTCCATGATCACAGAGCCAACAGGGGGAAAATCTGGATTCCAACTCAAGTGTATCTGACTCCAGAGCCTGTTCTCTCAATTACTCTGTCCTGGGATTGATGTGTGTGTGTGTGTGTGTGTGTGTGTGTGCGCGCACGCATGCATGCACATGTATGAAGTATATGTGTATGTATGTGTGCACTGTGTTGTGCGTGCACACGCATGTGTGCACATGTATGAAGTGTGCATGTATGTGTGGGTGTATGTGTGTATATGTGTGTGCATGTGTGTTGTGTGTGCACATACATGTGTGCACATGTTTGAAGTGTGTATGGATATAGGTGTGCACTTGTGTGTGTGTGTATGTATGTACGTGTGCACATGCACACATGCACATTTATAAACATAGAGCCATGGCACAAGCTAACTCAGTTTCCGGTCACCAGTGAATGGTGACCTACACAACATGCATCTGAGGACTCCTCAGAGCATATGCTCTACTGCTGTTTGATCATCATTGCATTGATGTTCCCTGGATTTGACCATCAATCTGGATTGCTGTCCTGCAAAGGTTTACGCCATTAAGAAAATAGAGCCAGCCCACGTCTCTTCTCAAAAGGTCAGGTTGATTATGTGATGGATTGAGGTTCTTGCCAGGGACTTAGGTTCAGAATAGGACAGGTTCAGAGGAGGTGGGAAAGGGCAGGGCCCATTTCAGGGGATTGAGGGGTCGGTAGTGAAAAGAAGGGGAGGCCCAGCTAGGAGGAGTAACAGTGCAGGGCAGTAGCTGGAGGGAGGGAAATGGAGACGGGGGAGAGAGGGGTGGAGAGGAAAGGAGGGAGGGAGAGGAAAGCAAGGAGGGAAAGAGGGAGAGGAAGGGAGAGAGAGAGGGAGAGAGGGACAGAGACAGAGGGAGAGGGAGAGAGACAGAGGGAGAGGGAGAGAGAGAGGGAGAGAGGGAGAGGGAGAGCGAGAGGGAGGGAGAAGGAGAGAGGGAGAGAGAGAGGGAGGGAGAGAGGGAGAGAGAGAGGGAGGGAGGGAGCCCTGAAAAGAGACAGAAAGGAATGAGTTTACTGAACTTATCCAGGAGAAGGCAAAGGTCCGTTCGATGGGAGCAGGCAAGACCAACCAGTCCCGTCATCACGTCTGTCCGCCCTGGCCATACTCAATTGTTCCTTGAATTATGAGGTTCTATTCACAAGGTTTGCGTCCTTACACAATTTAATTAAGAGACAGTCTGGCCAAGAGTAGGGCCCCCAGACACCCTTTGAGCTCAATGGGGAAGTCATCTCCGAGGTTCACCGTTCAGCTGGGGAGTGGACAGCCCCATAAAACCAAATGGGACTAATGAGGTACAGCAGTCCAGGGACAAGGGCCAGGAGGCAGAAGGGGACAAGGAAGCTGGGGATAGGAACCCAAGGTTGAGTAAGGATAGTGTTGACGTGTTGTGAGGTTGTTAACCATTGTCATAGGGCAACATGTGTACTGTTAAATGAGAAACTATTTTGTTCTGTAAGCCTTCATCTTAAGTGAGAATAGCAGCACAATTGGAAGAGCGTAGTCGATGTCACTGAACTGTGCATGTAGAAATTTTTGAAATGGTGTATCTTTGGCTATGTATATTTTCACAAAAAAAAAAAAAAAGGTCGAGAAGGGAGAGGGTTGACATGTTGTGGTGTTGTTAACCAATGTCATAAAACAATATGTGTACTACTGTTTCATGAGAAACTATTTGTTCTGTAAGCCTTCACCTGAAGTACAATAAAAAATAATAATAATAAAAAAAGAGATGGCCTGGAAGAAGGACTTCTTCATGAAAATGTGACTACCACAAGGGGCATTCAAGCTGAAAGGAAAGGGGTGTTCCTTAGTATTGCACGCTTTTAACAAAAGAGCGAACACCTTGGTCCTGAGCTGATAAGCAGAACTGATATATAAACAATACACATCACTTCAGAAAGAAAGGTGTTCTTTCTTCACACAGTAAACCGCCAAGAAGTTCAGGAGCCGTGCACAAAACCCAAAAGATCCACCTGCTTCGTTTTGCCCAGACTAATACAGAAACCAGCCGCCATTCCCTCGACCCCAACTCACGATGTCCTTGCATGTGTCAGAGCAGAACTGTGCTCCACGGGGCTTTCAGTGGCTGATTTTGTGGAAGTAGATGGCCAGGCCTTTCTTCTGAGGCACCTCTGGGTGGACTCCAATCTCCAACCTTTAGGTTAGCAACTGAGTGCATTAACCATTGCACCACTCGGGGACTCTAGACTAATACAGGAAGTGTGGGGGAAAAAAAAAAAAAGACGTCGTGCAAAGTCAATTCTCCCACTACCTTGCAGAGACTCCACTGGGAAGCTACTTCTCCAGCGCCTTCATGTGATAAGGTGTTAATGATATGTAGATTAAATATCATTATGAAAAATAATTTGCATGCACACACAGCAGAAGGAAGAGTTGTTCATTTCTAAGGTCGCCAGTATCCTCCGTATGGTTTCAGACGGTTGTTGTGTATCTCGGGGTCCACCCTGGAGAGAGTCATTGGAAAACCTGCAAAGAACTCAGGATGTTGGCAACATTACACCTCCCCAGAAGGCTGAAGGCTTGGGGAAGCACTAAACCTCGTTTTTCTGTACTTCCACCTCCTCAGGAAGGCACTTCTAAATGTTAACGTTTCACTTAACCTTGCCAGCCTGACCCTGAGGTAGCAAAATAACAGCTCTGAAGGAAAATGGTGCTCCCCATAAATTTGCCCTGGAAGTGCTTCTCCACTCCTGTATCTCAGTCATGCTTGAAGGCTACTTCTACAGATCTCATGCCACACAGCATGAATCACTTATTTATGGATATGTGACATTGGCTGGTGTGGTAATTCACTCTCTGGACACTTGTTAATGTTTATCTCAATTCTTTCGAGAATGCAGTACAGAATTCAAGACTTCTTAAATCTGCGTACGTATGCGGGCATTTTTGGTCTTGCGCATATATTCATTAGCTAATTTTTTTTTTTTGCTTTCTTATTTCTTATTAAAATAATATTTTCATGCACATGGAAAACAAATTCAAACAGCATAAAAGGTTGACAATGAAATATGAGTTCCCTTTCCATCCCAGATAATCCATCCCCCACAGACAAACATCACCAATAGTTTCTTGAATATCTTTCTGGAAAATTCGCCATGCATATTATATATCTGTGTCTATCTATCTAACGTGTGTGTGTGTATGTGTGTGTGTGTGTGTGTAATTTTTCATACAGAAGGGAATATCCGTGTGCCGTACTTTTTTCACTTAGGAGTACCTGGGTGATCTTAGCCATACCAATACATACAAATTCATCTCATACTTTTGAATAACTCTGAAGTTTTCATTGCATAGAAGTATCTTAAATTATTTAATAATCTTGCTATGGATGGGAATTCCACTTTCTGGCTATTAGAAAAGGACCCCTGGTGGTGCAGTGATTAAAGTACGCAGCTGCTAACCAAAACGTCGGCAGTTCAAACCCAGCCACTCCAAGGGAGAAAGATGTGGCAGTCTGCTTCTGTAAAGATTAAAACCAGTTGCAGTCAAGTCGATTCTGACTCATAGCGACCCTATAGGACAGAGTAGAACTGCCCCATAGGGTTTCCAAGGAGCCCCTGGTGGATTCCAACTGCTGTCCTTTTGGTTAGCAGTCGAACCTTAACCACTGTGCCACCAAGTTTCCTCCATAAAGATTACAGCCTAGGAAATCCTATTACAAACAACTTTTCAGGGAACCAAAAAAATCAAACTTATTGTCACTGGGTTGATTCCAACTCATGGCAACCTCATGAGTTACAGAATAGAGCTGCTCCATAGAATTTTTTGGGGTGTAATTTTTATGGAAGTAGATCACCAGGCCTTTCTTCTGCAGTGCCACTGGGTGAGTTTGAACCACCAACCTTAAGTAGTCAAGTGCAAACTGTTTGTGCCACCCAGGGACCTTTTCAAGGAACACTCCTGTCTATAACGAACTCTGTGTCCTACAACTAAATAGGATTTTCATCTTATTTCTTGAATCTTCATTCCGCCCTTGGAGTCAGAGGCAAATTTTTATATTTGAATTTATGACTCTTTGGCAAAGAAAAATCAAGGATTGTTTTCATCTAATCACTTTTCCTACTTAGCACTAGATAAAATCACAAAGGCAGACATGCTCCATGAACAGCAGGTTGGAAATTAAGTTAAAAAAAAATACTAGATAAATAAGCTATAATTCAATAAGAGGTTGCAAATTTCTTCCCTTGCAGGAATTAGATTTAGTCTCGTTTCTTTGCTTTTGTTTTACTTTTTTTTGCCTTTTCAGCCGAAGCCATAACAAAGGGGAGCACTGCTGGCTTCCTTTCTGAAGTTACTTACCGCTGTGCAGTTTGTAAGTCAGGTGAGCCAGTGCTGCATAGACCAGGGCTGCAGTGGGTCCAGCAAGACTCTGACCAGCAGCTGCAGGCACAGATGTAGGAGAGAGGGAGACGCGATTTCAAGTGGCTGGATGGTTGCCAACACCAGCTGAGCAGGACTGGAGCAGCAGCCCAGTCTTCTATACGGTGTGGGTCCAGTGGGTTCATGGGGGAAGCTGAGTTCCAGGGCATGGGCACCCTAGAAGTGCATATGGGCCTGCTGTAACAAAGTACCAACAAGTTGGCAGCTTAACACACCAGAAATGTATTCTCTCATAACTCTGGCGGCTTGAAGTCCAACACCAAGGTGTCCACAGTGCCACACTCTCTGAAGGCTCCAGGGGAAGATGGTCCCTTGCCTCTTCCTACCTTCTGGCGATTTCTGCGTCACTCCAATCTCTGCCTCTGTCTTCCATGACTGTCTTTCCTCTATGTGTGTGCTGTGTCTCTTCTCTTTCATCAGGGTATTCATTCCTATTGGATGAGGACTCACCTTCCTCCAGTATGACATCATGTTAACTGGTAATGTCTTCCAAGACACTCTTTCCAAACAATCTCATGCTCCCAGGTGTCTGGGGTTAGGACTTCAATGTATCTTTTTGAAGGACACAATTCATCCATATCAGGGTAGAGCCATCCCTTGATTCTAGTACCCAGAGGGCTTCCTTGGCTTGGAGTCTGGGCAGGGATGAGGCTATAGGTTGAAGGCCTTCAGTGACTGAAACAGGAAAGATCTGGTAGCTGCTTCTGTTCTCAGAAGAGCTTGGAATTTTCTCTGGGGAGTATCTGGCCATGGTGTCTCCTGGCCATGTTTTAGCTCTTCTGCACAGCCAGTGAAAGTAATTGACGAGACTGCTCTCCCTGTTCTCCTTTGCCTAGGATTCTTAAGAAGCATAAATACATTCCCTCTAAAGTATTAAAAAAAAAAAAATCCATTGTCTTTGAGTCAATTCCAACTTACAGTGGTGCTAGAGGACAGAGTGGAACTGCTCCATAGGATTTCATAGGCTCTAATCTTTGTGGAAACAGAGTGCCACGTCTTTCTCTGGTGGAGCTGCTAGTGGGTTCAAACTGTCGACCTTTCAGTTAGCAGCCAAGTGCTTAATCACTGCACCACCAGGGCTCCTCTATAAAGTATAACTGTCTGGAAAAGACTAATTAAATGTCTGGAAGGGTATACAAACACACGAAAGTGCAGTTGCCACTGAGAGGAGCCGTATGACTGGGTAGGAGCAAGGTGGAAAGAGACTTCCTTTTCATTAAATATCCTTTTGTACCTTCTGAATTGAAGAATTAAGAATTAAGAAATTGAAGATGTCAAAGATTTCATTCTTCCTGGATCAACAATCAGTGCCCATGGAAACAGCGGTCAAGAAATCAAACAAGAGAAAGTGGGGTGCAGAACTCAAATTATAGTAAAAAGACCAGACTTAATGGTTTGATGGAGACTGGAGGGACCCTGGAAGACATGGCCCCTGGGCTCTCTGTTAGCCCAAAACTAAAACCATTCTCCAGACCAACTCTTCAGACAGAGATTAGACTGGACTGTGGGACATAAAATGATACTCGTGAAGAGTGTGCTTCTTCACTCAAGCAGATACATGAGACTAAATGGGCAGCTCCTGTCCAGAGGTGAGATGAGAAGGCAGAGAGGGTCAGGAGCTGGTTGAGTGGACACAAGAAATCTGGGGTGGAAAGGAGGTGTGTGCTGTCACAGTACAGGGAGAGCAGTTAGGGTCACAAAACAACGTATGTATAAATTTTGTATGAGAGACTAACTTGAATTGTAAACTTTCACTTAAAGCACAACAACAAAAATAAATAAATAACACTGGGCAGAATGGTGGTGATCGGGAGCAAACAGAGCTGGCCATCCCAGATCTAAAATGATGATTCAACGTGAACACAAATGCACCCTCCCAACGTCATGCAGTGGTACATTTAGATGGTCCTTAAAAACGAAAAGGTTTTAGACCACCCTGACAGGGATCACCATAGAGGGCCTCGGACGGAGATGGAGAAAAATGTAGAACAAAATTCAAATTCACAAAAAAAGAACAGACTTATTTGTCTGGCAGAGACTGGAGGAACCCCCGAGACTATGGCCCCTAGACACTCTGCTAACTCAGAACTGAACCACTCCTGAAGTCTGCCTTTCAGCCGAAGATTAGACAGGCCTATAAAACAAACATAACACACGTGAGGAACGTGCTTCTTAGTTCAATCAAGTCTACAAGGCCAAATGGGCAACACCTGCCCAAAAGCAAAGACGAGAAGGCAGGAAAGGACAGGAAAACTGGACGAATGGACACAGAGAACCCAGGGTGGAAAGGGAAAGGAGGAGAGTGCTGACAAATTGGGGGAATTGCAACCAATGTCACAAAACAATTCGTGTATAACTTTTGATTGAGAAACTAATTTGCCCTGTAAACTTTCATGTAAAGCACAATAAAATTAAAAAAAAAAAAAGAAATCAAATGACATATTGCATTAGGCAAATCTGCTGCGGAAGATCTCTTTAAAGTGTGGAAAAGCAAAGATGCACTTTAATGACTAAGGTGTGCCTGACCCAAGTCATGGTGTTTTCAATCATCTCATATGCACTCAAAAGCTGGACAATGAAAAAGGAAGCCCAAAGAAGAACTGGCACATTAGAATTGCAGTGTTGGCAAGGAATAGTGAGTGTACTGTGGACTGCCAAAAGAATGAACAAATCTGTCGTGGAGGAAGTACAGCCAGAATGCTGCTTAGAAGCAAGGATGGCGAGACTTCATCTCACGTACTTTGGACATGTTATCAGCAGGGACCAGTCCCTGGAGAAGGACACTGTGCTTGGTAAAGTAGAGGGTCAGTGGAAAAAGAGGAAGACCCTCAATGAGATGGATTGACACAGTGAATGCAACAATGGGCTCAAACACAACGATTGTGAGGATGGTGCAGGACCAGGCAACGTTTTGTTGTTATGCACAGGGTCACTAGGGGTCAGAGCTGACTTAATAGTACCTAACAACAACTCTCTGAACCTGTGAATATCTCCACCCCAGATGGTCATCAGTGAGGTTCAGTCCTGAATCTCAGGGGCAGCACATGGAGTGGTAACAGGTGAGGGGAGCATTACCAATCAGCAGGGCCATTGGGTTTTCTTAGGGAAGAATTTTAAGTAGCATGGAGGCATCAACAAAGTCAGTTGAAAGGCCAGCTAAGAAGGAAAGCAAAAGGCCTTTGGAGTTTCCCATTGGTCACCAAGGACCATAGAAGAGCAGTTTCAAGAGATTGGAGGGGGCAGAAGAAAGAGATTAGCAGAGATTTTCTATGACTGATGGAGTAACAAGCATCAGATGACGGAAACACAGAGTAACTCTTAAGGAGGAAATAATACTCTTAAGCGGCTATTCCTCCAACAAAAGTAGCAACGGGCCAAAGAACTCTATTCAGATGCCTGTGCCGTGTTCACAGGGAGGATAGTCCTACAAAAAGCCAACGGTTGTATTAAAAGGGAGGTAACAACCGGAGTGACCGTGGGTTGGACAAAGAGAGTTGGCAACACATCCTGTCCTCCTCTGCTGCAGTAAGGGACTGATAGAGGCACAAAGCCTTCATTGTTTCCCTCCGGGGGCCAGCCAGCTAGGTTTTAATTAAATGAAAATAATAGGCACCCCAGTCCACCTGGGGAGGAGAGAGACCGGGGACAGAAAGTAATCCAAGTTTCCATAAAATACTTTCTGGTTCACCGTGCAGCCCTCTAATCACCCGATGTTTTCTTGTTACTCTTTTTCTTTTTTTCCTTCCCTGTTGCTATCAGAGTAGAAATTTAATTACGGTGATTGAATTATGAAAGGAATCAGAAATGACTTTTGCATACCAAGCTCTTTGTTCCCCTTAAACTGAAAAGGTACGGACACTGATCAGGGAATTTTCTGTCATTTTAGGAGGCTTGAGTCCCAAAGGTTAGGGTCTAAATGTGCTTGATAAAGTGTTCATTTAATAGATGCAATTTAAATATTAGGGAGAGATTTAAAACAATTTTATACACAAAGAATTACATCTGGGAAGTACTAGAAGGGGAGGTTGAAAAAACAGCATTGAAAAAAATCATGGAAGATCAACAAGAATCCCTAAACGGAAGTCGAAAGGTTGCAAATTTAAAGGAAAAGGAAAGGGAAATAAAGTTGCCCAGGCAGGGTCTGCTAAAGGGAAAGTACAATTTCAGGGCAAAAAACCTAAATTTGATAGTGGTAATGAATATGATGAAAACGGGGCAGCTGGGTCAGTGAAAAGAGCAAGAGAAAAAACAGAAAAGAACCTGCGTCAAAACAACAGAAAGCAGAAGATGGTTCAGGAAACCAGTCATTTAGTAAACAATTTTAAAATTCATTTTAATTAGGTTTTAATCCACTTTTGTCCTTGAGAGTTTTAAAAAGAAAACCAAATTGTAAGAAAGGAAAATTTTTTTGTTGTTATGTTATCCAATGAGGATTTTTTTTTAATGTATAGCTCTATCAGATGATTCAAATATCAAAAGGAAGGTTCTTCCACTGAATATCTTTCTTTATGAAAATGTATTAGTATAAACAAATAAAATATATGCTATATAAAAAGAAAAAAAAGAATTATATCTGAAAATAATATTGATATGAAAAGGAATGGCTTCTAAATTTTCATATCTGTTTAAGACATATAACACAGGTTGACAATTGATCATGAAGACTCGAGTAGAAAAAGAAGACATCTTTTTATTTGCCTAAACAGCGACAGCAACAGCAACAAAAGATGCTAATATAGTGTTTTTCTGCAAATAACAAGGGCGTTGTACTTTTTTTTTTGTTTGCTAACTTGGCCTGCCCCCACCACCAGGTATTTTCGTAAGTGCATTATGCTATTTTTTTTTCTTTTTTTTTTTTACACCAACATGTAATGGTAGTAATGGTTGCTGGAAATCACGAGTACCTGAATTGTTTCAACACTGCCACTTGGCAAGAATTAAACGTAAGACCCTTGGAACTTTTTTCTCCCTCCATTAAAATCATGAATATGAACGGACGATCAAGTAGTGGATCCTTTTTATTTACCGGCTTTGGACCACTTTCATGAAGCAAAAAGCCTCAAGCACCAGTACGTACATTTGTCTCCACCAAAATCTACTGCCCCAACCCCAGAACATCCCTTGCACCAGCGGGCTTGAGTCCCCGCCACTTGTCTGATGCTGTCATTTCACCTAGAAGTGCTGTGGGAGTCTGGAAAGTGGGAGAGGAAAGATGGAAACACTTGGCCCAGCACTCGAGGGACCGGGGGAGTGTTGACTGGGTTCCTCTTTAAGAAACTGCTCCCCAGACAAAGCACTTCAATCCTGAAGCACCCAGCTTCAGTGGCTGCGACCTTGTTGCTTCTCTTTCCAACTGGCCTCCTTTATGGAGTCCTTGGGTGGTGCAAATAGCTACCACGCTCGGCTATTAACCAAAACGTTGGCAGTTTGAGCTCACCCAGATGCATCTCGGAAGAAAGGCCTGGAGATCTACTTCTGCAAAAAAAAAAAAATCAGCCATGGAAAACCCTCATGAATAGACAATTTTCAAATGGAGGAGATACAAGTAGCAAAAATATAGACAAAAGAGTTTAATCTGGCTTCTGGTTGACTAAATGTACCTTAAAACAAAATTGAGATACCATTTTCTACATACTGATTTAGTGGGGTTTTGGTTTGTTTTTATTTATTCATAATAGTCAACGCGGACTACAATGCAATCAGTTGGCTACTCAGCCTCAGTGGGACGGAGAGCAAAGCTCTCAGGAAAGCTGTTGGGCTTAGTATGAAAAGTCTTCAGTGTATTCATAAATGACCTGGTCAGTCCACTTCAAGGAATTTTTCTTAAGGGATAATCAGAGATAGGGACAAATCTTTACCTATCAAGGTGTTTATGGAAGCATTTTTTTCAAAACAGCAAATTGTCAGAAACAATCTAAATGTCAAACAATAGAAGACACGTTAAACACAGCTTAACATACCCACTTGATGGTGGACATATTTTATAAATATAATTTATGAAGCCATTTAACGACACAGAATCATTTCATGATGGAATGTTACATGGTGAAGGGCAGGGAGGAAGAAGCTTTACACTATGCTTGCATGTTTGTTCTATTAACATATGGTGAGAAAAGATAGACTGGAAGTAGATGTCCCAAGAAGCTAACAACTAACAGGAAGTGGTTTTACAGTAATAGGACTACGAATGAATTCAATTTCTTCCTTATACATTGCTGTAAATTCCATACTGTTTATATTAAGCATGTTTTATTGTTGTTAGTTGCCATGAGGTCAGTCCCTGACTCATGATAACCCAATGCACAATGAAATAGAATGCTACCTCGTCCTGTGCCATGCCCATGATTGGATGTTGTGATCCATAGGGTCTTCACTGGCTGATTTTTCGGCACTAGATCACCAGGTCTTTCTTGCTACTCTGTCTTAGTCTGGAAACTCTGCTGAAACCTGTTTGGCATGAGAGCAACATGCAAGTCTCCACTGACAGACTGGTGATGGCTGCACATGTGGTGGATTGACTAGGAATAGAACCCTGATCTTCTGCATGGAAGGCGAGAATTCTACCACTGAACCACCAATGCCTCATATATTAAGCACATTATGTTTTTATTAACAGGAAGGAAGACAAAAAATCTAATTTACCTGTTACTGGGTGCAGTGGTTAAGAGCTCTGCTGTTAACCAAAAGGTCAGCAGTTCAAATCCACCAGCTGCTGCTTGGAAACCCTATGGAACAATTCTACTCTGTCCTGCAGGGTAGCGCTGAGTCAGAATCCACCCAAGGGCAAGAGGCATTTTGTTTTTCAGGCCTTCCTCTATTATACGATCTGCTCATTAGAGGGCGCTCTTGTATTACAACCGGTAAGCATAAGGAGCAGTGAGCCTGAACTCAGCCCCATGACGGGTTTCCAATCAGAAGTCACAAATAATCACACATTTCCATGCATGCGTGTGGGCACACATACCGGTGTTCTGATATTTACCCTTGTCACGTATGGATGGGATGCTCATCTTTGCATTTTCATCCCATTAACCTTGCTAAAGCAAAGATAATAACTGTTATCTACTGCTGTAATATCTAGATTCACTCTACAGTTATTTTAATTGGTGGTACATTTTACTTCAAAAAACCCCTACAGGAGAACATCCAGCTCAACTGGCATAACACAGTTTATAAAGACAATGTTCTACATTCTACCTTGGTGAGTAGTATCTGGGGTCTTAAAAGCCTGTGAGCGGCCATGTAGGATACTCCACTGGTCTCATCTCTTTGGGAGCAAGGGAGAATGAAGAGAACAGGATACAAGGAAAAGATTAGTCTGAACGACTAATTGTCCACAGCTACCAAGGCCTCCACCAGACTGAGTCCAGTACAGCTAGATGGTGCCCGGCTACCACCACTGACTGCTCTGACCAGGATCACAAGAGAGGGTCCTGGACAGAGCTGGAGAAGGATGTAGAACAAAATTCTAACTCAGACAAAAAAGACCAGATTTACTGGCCTAAAGGAGACTGGAGAAACCCCGAGAGTATGGCCCCCAGACACCCTTTTAGCTCAGTAGTGAAGTTATCTCTGAGGTTCACCGTTCAGCCTGGGAGTGGACAGCCCCGTAAAAGCAAATGAGACTAATGAGGTACAGGAGTCCAGTGACAAGGGCCAGAAGGCAGAAGGGGACAAGGAAGCTGGTGATAGGGTACCCAAGGTTGAGTAAGGATATTGTTGATGTGTTGTGAGATTGTTAACCATTGTCATAGGGCAACATGTGTAATAACTGTTAAATGAGAAACTATTTTGTTCTGTAAGCCTTCATCTTAAGTGAGAATAGCAGCACTATTGGAAGAGCGTAGTCAATGTCACTGAACTGTGCATGTAGAAATTTTTGAAATGGTGTATCTTTGGCTATGTATATTTTCACCAAAAAAAAAGGTTGAGAAGTTAGAGGGTTGACATGTTGTGGGGTTGTTAACCAATGTCATAAAACAATATGTGTGTACTACTATTTCATGAGAAACTATTTGTTCTGTAAGCCTTCACCTGAAGTACAATTAAAAAAAAAAAAAAAAACCCTACAGGAAAAAAAGGGAAAGAATATTTTAGAATGCAATTTCAAAATTACTGCCAAATCATTGCGTTCTGTTTACTTGAACAAACTGAGCTCTTCTCTGTGTGTAAAGCCATCTCATGCAGAAGAGAGGGGAGAGGAGCTGAAATATTGCTTCTGCTAGAAGTGAAATTTGTCTCAGACAGGACTTAGGTACACTCCACTCTTTGAGAATGTCTTATTCTGATTAATTCAAATGAAGAAAGTGGTGCATTGCAGCCAATGATTTCCACTTGGTAGACTGTGTCAACTCGGTGGCCATCACTTTAAAATGGCTACATTCATTCTAACCACCACCCGTCTGTCAGTTTGTCGTACTGAAGTGGCTCGTGTGTTGCTGTGATACTGGAAGCTATGCCACTGGTATTTCAAATATTAGCAGGGTCACCCACAGTGGACAGGTTTCAGGGGAGCTTCCAGACTAAGATAGACTAGGAAGAAAGGCCTGGAGAACTACTTCTGAAAATCAGCCGATGACAACCCATGGAGCAGATGAGAACGTTGTCTGGCTTGCTTGCTGTGGACATGTCACCAGAAGGGATCAGTCGCTGGAGGAGAGCATCGTGTTTGGTGAAGTAGAGGGCCAAGGAGGGCGAGGTAGATCCACAGTGAAATGGATTGGCACAGTAGTGGCAACAATGAACAGGGCGGCAATTTTGAGGATGATGCAGAATTGGGCACTATTTTGTTCTGTTGTACAAAGGGTCTTCATGAGTCAGAGCCGACTTGATGGCAACTAACAAGATACTTCCTAAATCTGCTTTCTTTGCGGTTATAAAAGCTAAGCACAGGAAACTGAGCACTTACTCTGTGCCAGGAAATGTGCCAACACTTTATATGTATTATTTCATTCAATCCTTACAACCATCACACGGGTTAGATTCACTTTAGAGGCGGTTGTTGTTGTCAGCTGCCGTCAAGTTGATTCCGACTGATACACACCCCACGTACAACAGAACGAAACACCACCAGGTCCTGCGCCATCCTCACGATCGTTGTTATGCTTGAGTCCATTGCTGCGGCCACTGTGTCAGTCCATCTCCTTGAGGGTCTCCCTCTTTTTAGCTGACCCTGTACATTTTAGAGGTGGCAAGCTTGAGAAATGACAAGATGGCTGTTGCCACAAGGTTAGAACGTGGTGTAGAAATGAGTGGCACCACCCATCCTAGTAACGCAGCCCAGGCCTTTAGCCATGATGTCAAGTCCGTGTAGAAATAGGCTCCAAGTGGGCCTCGTTTGTCTCATATGGTGACAAACACATTCCTTTTCATAATTCCAGTGTCTTTCAATTGAAATCCATATTTGAAGGAATGTTACTAGTTAACTCGGCTGAATGACATTTTTATGTGCTAGAAGTTAAATTATCAAAGCTAAAATCAACTTATCACCTGGTGAGTGAAATTAGAATGTAGAGTGAGTGATTGCCATTCAATTATGATGCGTTTCCATTTAACGGCTCCGTGCTAGAAGGCTCTATTAATCTCTAGTAAAGCTGCTTTTTCTCCCGGACGACAGACAACCCTTTACTGCTAAACCCCATCATGGGGGGCACAAAATGTGGGGGATCCAATCATAACCACTGAAGGTGCTGGCAGTAATTAGTACCGCAGGAAGAAAACATGTCAGATGTCTTACTAATATATTTCCCTCCCACTATTCTTCAAATGGAGCCCTGGTGGTGCAGTGGTTAAGAGCTTGACTGCTAACCAAAATGTCAGTAGTTCAAATCCACCAGCCGCTCCTTCGAAACCCTATGGGCCAGTTCTACTCTGTCCTATAGGGTCACTATGGGTTGGAATCTACTTGACGGAAACGGGTTTGGGTTTTTTTTTTTTAAATTCTTAAACGCAGGCGTGACTGGGGGCAGATGCAGGTGGCGCAAAGAAGACTCTTTCCTCAAGATCATTTGTGGGGGCCAGAACGGATGTATTGGAAACAAAAGAGGGTTGCAGTCTGGTCTTTATTGTTAGCCGCCATTCAGTAGGCCCCGACTCAGGCATCTCCCAATTCACCATGAGCCGATGCTCAGCAGGGTCGGACCAATGTGATTCATAGCGTTTTCATAGGCTGCCTTTTGGAAGTGGATTACCAGGCCTTTCTTTCTAATCTGTCTTAATATGGAAGCTCTGCTGAAATCTGTTCAGCATCACAGCAACCTGTAAGTCTCCACTGACAGATGGGTGGTAGCTGTGCTTTAGGTACCTTGGCCAGGAATCGAACCCTGGTCTCCCGCATGGAAGGCGAAGATTCTACCCCTAAGCCATCACTAGCCGCTCCTATGTGCTCTAACCCTTTCCAAATGCCCTGCTCCATTCTCAGGCTACTAATCAAAACCCCACGTTGGGCTGAGGCTCAGCCTACGCTCTGTCTGAGGCGAAGAGGAAAGAGAAGGAAGAAACCACCTTGAAAACGGCTAAGAATGTCACTCCCAAAACACAAAATTCCGTTTTCCCAGGTCTCCCGTTAACTGAAATGGCATCATTATAAATGATGCTGTCATTTGTTATTTTTGTATACCCAGTATCACTTGTCCTTTTGGTAGCTGATCTCTGATTCTTCTTTGGGGAGCCACCTCTCCCCAGTCTGAGCCCCTGGGCCATGTCAATCAGGGGGTATCATCATTCTGGACATGAATGCTGGTTCAGGGATGGGCTGGACAGTGCTCCAGGCTTTTGGTGCAGTTATTAGAAAAGAAATGCACTTTTTTTCTTCTAGGATCTAAACCAAAGATGTCCGTCCAAGGGTGCCAGTAGGAAGAAGAACTGCCATGGAGGAAAACAGAAGAGAGATGGAGACAGACCTGTCCTAAAGACGTCTTTCAGGCTCCTGGATTCAGCCATGCCTGAAGAGAGCTCTAATCCTGAAATTTTCAATTACGTCAGTGAATAAATGTCCATTTTTGTCCAAGTTAATTTGAGCTGGAGTTCTGTCTTTTGCAACTGAATTCAGATTGCTCACATCTGTACTCTCTATTAAATTGAAATTGTGTTTTGGGTGGGGTGTGGAGTGAGGGAGAGAGCTTGTGCTTGGTATAAATACCATTGGTCTTGAAGCCAGGGAGCCTGGACCTAGACTCCACCTTGGCAAGTCTCAAGTGTCCTGGGCCTTGGTTTCCTCATCTGTGGGGAATAACCCACTAGGCCGTTTTCAGCCCTGACATCCCAATTCCAGTCCTTGGGCCCACTCTGGAACACAGGTGACTCTGCTGCCACCG
The DNA here is from genome assembly GCF_000243295.1 of Trichechus manatus latirostris. Lineage (NCBI taxonomy): Eukaryota > Metazoa > Chordata > Mammalia > Sirenia > Trichechidae > Trichechus > Trichechus manatus. The sequence continues at coordinate 1,288,213 of NW_004444213.1, forward strand.
TGAGAATTTCAAAGATGGGCTGGCTATGGATCCAGGTCTTACTTTTCCTTCTATAGATATTGTCTTCTCACATGTTTTGGTACCAATAAAATCACATATTTTATCATAAACCAGTTGCCGTCAAGTCAATTCCAATTCATGGAAACCCCGTGCATGCCAGAGTAGAACTGTGCTCCATAGGCTTTTCAATGGTTGATTTTTGGGAAGTAAGTCACCAGGCCTTTCTTCCGAGGTGCCTCTGGGTAAACTGAAACCTCCAACCTCTCGGTTAGCAACCTAGTGCGTTAACTGTTTGCACCACTCATAGCTTGTGAAAATTAGGTGGTAAAGAAGAGTATTTTTATGAAACCATATTTTTTAATCCGTAAATGGTATCATTTCGTTTCATTTCCTTCCCCTTGACTCCTTTTCCATTGCTTCTGTCTCCTCAGTTGGGAGCTAGAAAGATGTGCGTGTCCATTCTGCGCTTGACGGCTCTCCTCTCCTCACCAGCAGCTCCAAACCAGGGCTGGTGTCATCAGTAATGCGGTCTCAGGTGCCTCTGCACCCCCAGAAGATGTCCACAAACCAGAACGAACCCACCGAATTGGGGTGACGGGAAGTGGAGTCGCGGGAACCAGCGGAGGTATGTGTAACCCACGCGGCCTCCGACTCCCAGCTACGGACGCATTTTGTTTCAGACCCCAACTGCGTTCAGAGCTTGGTGCGCTTCCTGGGGAGCGGTTCACCGCAGGGTCTGAGTCTCAGCTCTCAAAGTGGGGTGGCAGGGGGTGCTCTCAGAGATGCTAACACTCGCCCTGGGATGTCAGCAAGGCCGGTGGGTGGGGACAAAACAAGGCAGTCAAGCAAGCTGTCTGAGGCAGGTGGGTCACCTTATTCCCCCATCGCGGCCAACAATACAAACGCCAGGCCTCTGCCATCCCCCGCCGTCCGCAGGTAAGAATCGCTGGGTCTCCAGTGGGGTCCCCTGGGGCTTGGGCAGGAAAGCAAGGCTGGGAATTACGGAGGTCAACGAGGCCCGGGGGAGGTGGGAAAGCGCCCAGGTAGGGGCGAGACCTGGGGGCAGTGGAGCCTCCTTTCCCCTTCTGCCGGGGGCTAAATTTTCGGTTGGCTGGGTGATCTGGCCCTAGCGCCCTAACTCCTCGGGGGCACCTCTGCCCCACCAGACGCGCCCCCTGCCCTCGGGCGAACGCTGCCCTTCCCTGCGCGCTCCGGGCCCGTTGCCAGGAAGGCCGCGCTATTTCTGCGCGCTGTGTCGGCGGCCCGGGAGGACAAGCCTGCCGGGGCACTGTGCGCGCGGCGGCGGGAGGCGCGGGAGGCGCGGGAGGCGCGGGGGCGTTTGAACGCAGGGAAGCGCGCGAAACGGTCGGCGGAG
>NW_004444213.1:1290128-1309390 GCF_000243295.1 Trichechus manatus latirostris
GTGACTGCTCGGGGGCGGCGCCCTCCCGCCGCAGCCGCAGTGGCCGGCGCGGCAGCCAGGAGCCATGGGCAACATCTCCTCCAACATCTCGGCCTTCCAGTCCCTGCACATCGTCATGCTGGGCTTGGACTCGGCCGGCAAGACCACGGTGCTCTACCGGCTCAAGTTCAACGAGTTCGTGAACACGGTGCCCACCATCGGCTTCAACACCGAGAAGATCAAGCTGAGCAACGGCACGGCCAAGGGCATCAGCTGCCACTTCTGGGACGTGGGCGGCCAGGAGAAGCTGCGGCCCCTGTGGAAGTCCTACAGCCGCTGCACGGACGGCATCATCTACGTGGTGGACTCGGTGGATGTGGACCGGCTGGAGGAGGCCAAGACGGAGCTGCACAAGGTGACCAAGTTTGCCGAGAACCAGGGCACGCCGCTGCTGGTCATCGCCAACAAGCAGGACCTGCCCAAGTCGCTGCCGGTGGCCGAGATCGAGAAGCAGCTGGCGCTGCACGAGCTCATCCCGGCCACCACCTACCACGTCCAGCCGGCATGCGCCATCATCGGCGAGGGCCTCACCGAGGGCATGGACAAGCTCTATGAGATGATCCTGAAACGCAGGAAGTCCCTCAAGCAGAAGAAGAAGCGGTAAAGCGCCGACGGCGGCGCCCGGGAGCGAGGGGGGAGCGAGTGAGTCAGGAATGAATGAATGGATGGATGGGGGAGCGAGAACCCGCGCCCGCGAACAAAGACAGCGAACCAAAGCGATGCTTCGAATTTTTCAAAGGGAATCTCTGCTCCCAGAATCCGGGCGTGAAGGCTGACTTGCCTGCCTGCCCCCACTCCCAGCTCCGGGGACCTTTTGTCTGAACGCCAGAGCTTCAGATGGGGTGGCGGATCCCCCACCAGAAACGGCAGGGACCCGGGTGGGGAGTGGAGCGCAGGTCCTGCTGTTTGCCCTCGCGGCGCCAACTGGAAGTCTCAGATGCCAGAGACAAAAGCGATTTCCTCCAACCCCAGCAGGGCCAGAAGTTCAGGCTGCCCCGCCCCCACTGGGGGAATTGCACCTGTGCGTCTCCTGAGGTATGCAGTTCCTGGAACCCTCGGGGTACCCATCTGGGTGGCATGTTGGCGCTGGGTGGTGCTGGGGGACAGCGGCGCCTTGCATTCATGGGCTGTGGGATGTGGATAATTTTATGTCACAGGGCAGGCCCCTGTTGAAATTCCGTTGGCCCTGCTCTGGGCCCAGACGAGCTGGTGGTTTGGGCCATCAGAACAGGCTGGCACAATGCAGCAGCCTGAGGCACGGACGCGGCGCTGGCCTGGGCTAGGGAATGGCCGAATGGCCGCAGCGATGACCCTTTCCTGGTGCTTTGTGGTGGCTACAGAAGACCGGTTTGGTGAGAACTGCTTTTCAGCCTGGAATCAGACATCCTCCAGATGGTTTGGACCTTGTCCATGTGTAGGTCATTATCACACAAAGAGACCCATAAAAATTAAAAAAACAACGGCAAAACTGTTGGAGGTGGTGGCAATGATGCATTTACTGTTTGCAGGGTAGTTAAAGGTGTTTAAAGGGTAAGGCTCTTGATGTAAATGCTGGATGGGGTGTGTGTGGATACAGGGACTCTCCCCCGCTCCCCCTTACTGTGTACCGGGCATAAAGGCTTAGACCCATATGTATGGGATTTTAAATTCTCTTAGCCTCCTGATTGGTTTGTATGAACACACCAGCTGCAAATGTGTGCTGAATTGCAAGATGGGTTTTGCAAGGGATGTCTCTTGTCATGCTAACCGCGTGATGATGGGTTTTCAGACATGTTTAAAAAAAAACTTTTACAAATGGATATTCACCATAGAAATATTCACCTTAGGAAAAAAGACTTTGCTCTGCCCTTTTATATCCCTTTACGCTGCAAGAGGCGATATGTTCAGATTTCTAATTTGGTTCATTGTGGCCTATCTGATTTAAGTATTTTGTTCAAAATGTCTCAGAGTATTTGATGTCATGCACCAAAAAATAAAACCCCACCTTACTGCAAAAGGGGACCTCGTTGCATGGATTGAAAAGTGGAGGAAAAGCACAAGGATGAGGTGGGTCCTTCCTAATCCATTCTTGGGTGAGCTGGCCTGCCTGCGGAGCCAGCCAGCACTTTGGCCAAATGGAAACAACGCTGAGTGCTGGAGATCAAAGAAAGCCTGTGATGTCATGGTCGCCAGGGCTCAGGCACTTCACAGTTTACTGGAAAGGGGCTTTGGCAAATAGATCAAGTGAAAGAAGAATTAAATACATATTTTTTCATGATGTAATTTAAAGAAATCCTTTGTAATCGGGACCCAGTCTTGCTTTGCAAGCTCTCATTTACCCTGATACACAGAATCAAAAGGCAAACTGAAGCTCGTGGTTTGGTTTTGATTTCCTCTTTGAATCCATGCTTACTGGTGGCATTATGGTTCTCCCCCCATACAGGCTGTTATACATTTACAAAGGAGGCCTTTAGAAATTGGACATGACCATGCCCGAGCATGTGAGTTAGCTAAATTTGAAGTCCATCCCTACTGTCGATTGCACTCAGCAATTCATTGAAGAATCAGAGATAAGAGTTCTGCTTTCTGCTTGAAACCCAATTCTTACATGAAATATTTTCAAAGAAGAACCCTAGCAAGCCACATACCTTGTATCTTTTGTTGGTGTATCTGCTACCCCTCCAATGCTGGTCTTTCTGTAGACACTCGGTAGAGAAAATCTAGCTAAGCAGTGTTGAAAAGCCTGCAAGATTTCAGTTTACATATCAACAGCGTATTCACTGATTTCTAAATGGGCTGGTCCCATCATCTGAGGATTCTGTATAGGATTATAGAACAGAACAAAAAAAAAAAAAAAAAACAAATCCATCTTCTTTTATTTTCTTCACATGCAACAATTTCTTAAGCACTTTGACATTTTGGTAGGTCCACACTATTGAGAGAAGAATATATTTATTTTGTGAGATTGCAGATGCCAAATACCGTAACCTTCTCGTGCTCACAAGACTTTGGTTCAAGATCACTGTTTCAAATCCCGTCATGCTTTTCAAAGAATGCAAACTGGTTTTTGTGTTTTGCATTATCAAGACTTAAGGTGCAGTCAGCTGTCAGTAATTGTACAGTAAAGTAAAACCCTGTGGTGTATCAGCTAATAGTCAAGAGTCTCAGTTGATTTCTCTAATGTTTGACCTAATTCTGGCCCATTTCGTCTCTGACCAAACAGAGGATGCGCAGAGAACCACCTTGGCGTGGTCACCCTGGGGGAGTCCTCTGACATATCCATCCATCAGTCATGTATTATGCCTTCTGCCCTGGAGGACGAATGAGTTTCGCCTAGAGGAAGTTGGCCTCCCCAAGTGAGCTTCTGAAATGTTTTCTAGTAGACACAGGAAGGCCAATTTTGTTTCAGAAAAATCCTCTTCCCAAACTCTCTGTCACGGTGTTGGGACTTGATCTTCTGGTCTCATTTTTCATTTCTCCTGCTGTAATTCTCTGTCCTGATCATCCTCCTCCTTGGTTTCCGTCCCCTTTTATAATGCGTACATGATGCTGTGAACAGAAATAAATTATTTATACAATCGAACGCCTGGGGACTTTTTTTATGGATTTTTTTTTTTTAATGGATTGTGTTTATTCTCTAGACCTCCTTTGCTGAACGGAGGGATGACTCATAAGAGGGTCTCAGAGTTTCTTCCTGGTTCTGGAGTCGTATCAGTTTTTTTGACACCAATTTTTTTTGGTTTTAGGTGGCTGGGTGGCACAAACAGTTAAGCACTCGACTACTAGCCAACAGGGTGGTGGTTTGAACCCTCCCAGAGGCACCTGGGAAGAAAGGCCTGGCCATCTGCTTCCAAAAGGTCACAGCGGCTCTACTCCACACACACGGGGTCACCATGAGTCAGAATCAACTCAACAGCAACTAACAGCAACAACAATTTTTGGTTTTATTGTCTAGCTTACTGTCAATGGCGAGTTTAGAGGCCTCAAATACAGGCATCAGGATGCACCTGGGTTCATCCCCTCATGCCTGGCCCTCTTACTGGTAGTAGTCGTCACAAATTCTTGAGGAAAATGGGCCTCAGTGCCTAGCCCTTCCTCAGTACCTTCATTAGTTAAAAGGGTCATGAATTTTTAATTACTTTGAGAATATTACCTGATTATATGAAATTGGAAATATCTATGTACTAATATGAAACCATTAGTAATTGCAAAGCTGCTCAGTGACTTGGCTGTGCCTCTCCGTTCAATATCTAGGCTGTGTGCTTCACTTTGGAACCCAGCAGAAGTACTCTGTGCTTTAATTTCTCTTCAGTAGTAGAGGTGGTATAACCACCATGCTCTGTAGAAGCCGTTGAGAAAAGGTCTACTTTCCAAAGGAAAAATGATTGGGCCAGAATCAATGGGACCTTCAACATATACAACGTGTAGCACATGGAGGCTCTTGGTAGATATTAACATGCTTAAGAGCAATTAACTGATGCCTAAGACCCCAGTAAGGAGCCCTGGTGGAGCCGTAGTGAAGCACTCAGCAGCTAACCAAAAGATTGGCAGTTCAAACCTACCAGATGCTCAGTGGAAGAAAGATGTGGCAGCCCACTTCCGCAAAGATAACAGCCTTGGAAACCCTGTGAGGCAGTTCTACTCTGTCCTATAGGGTCGCTGTGAGTAGGAATGCATTTGACAGCAATGAGTTTTGGGGTGGGTCGAACACCATCTCTGGGATCAAAAAGACCCAGTTTCAAATTCTGACTCAAATACTTGGGTCCCTGTGATCTTACTCATGTTTCTTAGCCTCTGGGCCTCAGTCTCCCCATATGTGAAGTGGGCTTCATGAAGGCTTGTTGGGAGGATGAAACACAGTGAAAAGTGATAATACATGTAAACACATATGAAGTGCTTAACCTGGTGCCTGGCACATAACAAGTGCTCCATAACTTTAGCCTCTATTATCATTGGCTATTGACAATATGGAGCCCTGGTGGTCAGCCCAAAAGGTCAGCAGTTCGAATCCACCAGCCACTCCTTAGAAACCCTATGGGGCAGTTCTCCTCTGTTCTATAGGGTCACTATGAGTCGGAATCAACTCGACGACAATGGGGTTGGTGTTTGGTTATTAACAATATATGGGATGCACGATAATTTAACTCTACTGCAGGCCTTTTCATTAGGTCAGTACCATCTCCCTTCTTCCACACTCTTGGAATCGTCATCCTGCTGGAACTGAGGCTGCTGACTCCAGGCCGGGTTGGGGTGGAGACAAAGAAGCAGTTCTAGAATCCTGGATCATCCTGCATGGTCTTCTCACCCAAAGCTGTGCCAGGCCACCAGTCTCTGTGACACAAAGGGTTAAGCACTTGACTCCTAGCCGAAAGTCTGGCTATTGGAACCCGCCCAGAGGCACCTCAGAAGACAGGCCTGAAAGGTCTGCTTTGGAAAGGTCACAGCCTTGGAAACCCTGTGGAGCAGTGGTACTCTGACACACGTGGGGTCGCTAGGAGTAGGAATCAACTCAACAGCACCTTACAACAATAACAACAACAGACTCTTGAATCAGTTACTCTCATACACCCCAGATCGCTAGGCTGGACGCCCCTCTGTGACAGCTTTTGCCTAACACCATACTGAGTATATGATAGGTGCTCCACAAATAATTGCTGAATGAATTAATGAATGTTGATTACCTTTGTTCCTAAACTTTAAAATGGGCCTTACGTGAAAGAAATGATTATTTTCCATTAAATATTTTAATTCAAACAAAGATAGATAAGACGATATCATTCTTCAAGATCCCTAATGTCAGATGAGTCATTTCTATGACTTGGTAAAAGGACATTGAAACTTACACATTGTTGAAAACGTTTGTGAGCTTAGAAGTTTCCTCAAAAAATGAGCAAGTCTTGACTTTATTCTTCATATGGCTGCAGGAAGTAATTTTTATAAGCTAGATGACATCAAAATGGCACAGATGCTATTTTTTAGTACTTCTTGTTAGGTGCCATCAAGTTGGTTCCAATTCATAGCAACCCTATGCACAACAGAATGAAATACTGCCTGGTCCTGCACCATCCTCACGAAGATTGCTACGTTTGAGCCCGTTCTTGCAGCCACTGTGTCAATCCATCTCATTGAGGGTCTTCTTCTTTTTCCCCTGACCCTCTACGTTACCAAGCATGATGTCCTTCTTCAGGGACTGGTCCCTCCTGATAACATGTCCGAAGTACGTGAGATGAAGTCTCACCATCCTTGCTTCCGAGTACTAAAACCTGGAAATTTGTCTGAAACTCCATTTAGGGACCATTGTTGCTTCATATGAGTAAAACTAATAGAAATCAAAAGAAACCAAAGTTGAGATCCTTGTTTTATGGAGCAACTTAAACAAAAAGCTCCTCAGGGAACCAGGTGACCACTGATCCTTGGACGATAAGGCTCATTTAAAGTAACCACAAATGGCCACATCGCTCTGACTCTAGCAGAGGAGGCTAATTTTGGTCCTAAGCAACTAGCACGTCTCCCCCTATCTGAGCGTTTCCCCAAAGATTTCTTTCTTCGTTTGTAAGGTTTTCAGACAGGCCGCAGACCATCTTGCCTTGTTATTTCGTGCCTTTGCCTTTTGTCTCCAGAACTTGGGCTTTTGGAGCAGTTCTGTAAAGAGCATCATAGACTATTTTGATGTCACATTTTGGTGGTAGCAAGGAAGGATAAAATTACATGCAGAGACAACTTGTCCAAGGCAAGATCATGGAAACTCCATAGACACATCCAAACTTCCCGAGGGACCAAACTAATGGGCTGAGGGCTGGGGAGACCATGGTCTCAGGGAACATCTAGCTCAATTTGCATAACATAGTTTATAAAGAAAACATTCTACATCCTACTTTGGTGAGCATCCTCTGGGGTCTTAAAAGCCTGTGAGCAGCCATCTAAGATACTCCACTGGTCTCACCCCTTCAGGAGCAAGGGAGAATGAAGAAAACCAAAGACAAGGGAAAGATTAGTCCAAAGGACTAATGGACCACAAGTATCACAGCGTCCACCAGACTGAGTCTAGAACAACTAGATGGTGCCCGGTTACCACCACCAACTGCTCTGACCAGGATCACAACAGAGGGTCCCGGGCAGAGCTAGAGAAAAATGTAGAACAAAATTCTAACACACACAAAAAGACCAAACTTACTGGTCTGACAGAGACTGGAGAAACACTAAGAGTATGGCCTCCAGACACCCTTTTAACTCAGTACTGAAGTCACTCCTGAGGTTGACCCTTCAGCCAAAGATTAAACAGGCCCATAAAACAAAACAAGACTAACTGGGCACATCAGCCCAGGGGCAAGGACTAGAAGGCAGGAGGAGACGGCAAAGCTGGTAATGAGGAGTCCAAGGTCGAGAAGGGGAGAGTGTTGACATGTCATGGGGTTGGCAATCAGTGTCACAAAACAATGTGTGTATTAATTGTTTAATGAGAAACTAGTTTGCTCTGTAAACCTTCATCTACAGTACAATTAAAAATATATATATATATGCAGAGAGTAGGAAATAAAAGATCCAATAGAAAGAAAAAAGTACGAAGACATCAAACCCAGAACAGGATGGCCCTTGATCTAACAGCCCTCTCCTGCCAAGCTAGCCTTCCCCTTCCCACCTGCAGATCGGATGCCCACAGCTCGCCATTTGCCTGCTGGGATACCAGTATCCCACCTTATTAGATAGGAAGGCCTTTTCCCCTCCTCCTCATTCTGTTGTCTCATACGTGATCACTTATCCTCAAAACAACGTACTTCTGTTGGCTCTTCCTGGTGAATTAAAACCTTTTAAAAATCGATATTTGCACAAGGCCAAGTTGGAGCACTTTATACATTGGTCACACAGGTTCTGAACTGAGAGTGGGGCTGTGCGAGGTTCCCAGAGGAAAACCACCATCTGAGGTTTTCTGAGAAGGTAGCAAATGGTTTCTCCTCCAAGATGAGAAGTGAGAATAAAAGGGCCATGTAGTTTAACCCCATCTATGTTTTCAGAATATGAAATGGCTTTCTTTGAATGGCACTACCTTATATGAATGCTTGGTCAAGTAGAGGGTCAGCGAAAGAGAGGAAGACCTTTAACGAGATGGGTTAACACAGTGGCTGCAATGATGGGCTCAAGCAGAGCAATGATTGTGAGGATGGTGCAGGACTGGGCAGTGTTTCAATCTGTTGTACACAGGGTTGCTGTGAGTCGGAACCTAACAAGAACACCACCTTATGTGAAACTCTGGACATTAGCTGTTCCTGTTGAGAGTGAGTTGAGCATTGGTGGTTCAGTGATAGAATTCTTGCCTTCCAGGCTGGAGACTACAGTGTGCTTCCCAGCCAGTACACCTCATATGCAACCTTACCACCTGTCTGTCAGCGGAGGCTTGCATGTCGCTTTGATGCTGAAGAGATTTTGGTGGAGCTTCCCGCCTAATACTGGATAGGAAGAAAGGCTGGTGATCTACTTCCCAAAACCAGCCAGTGAAAACCCTATGGGTCACAATGGTCCAATCTGCAACTGATCGTGGACAAGGCAAAGGACCAGACAGCATTTTGATCCTTCGTTCCTTTGTGCACAAGTTTGCCATGAGTCAGGTGCCGACTTGACAGCAGCTAACAGCTACAACAATAACACAACAACCATGCAAGTGAAACAATGAATGTAATTCCCCTTCTACACAGAGTCTGATGGCATGGCATGAAAAGGAACAACCAAAAAAACCTTGTTTTTTAAGTTTTGTTTATAGCGTTGGTTTGAGGGGATGAGCACTTCTTTCGCATTCATTAATTAAGATCTCCCAAGCCTAGTAATGTGAAGCCCAGTTTATACCTTTTCCCTCCTGGCGTTTCAGAGATCTGTTAGTTCTGTACAGTGATCATGTGAATCGCCATCACTAACTTTTATTGAGTACTTTATGTGCTGGGCACCACACTAAGTTTATATGCTTGATCTTACTGTTTCCTTACAAGAGCCCCCAGAGATCCACTTTTTTCGTCCCCACTTATAGAGGGGGAAACTGAGGCAAAGAGAAGATTGAGTCACCTCCTCCATGGCCATCACTGGTAAGGGTGGAGCCCAGGTTGAAGCCCCCAGGATGCTGGGACTCACAGGCTTAGCTCTCAAATCTGCAGTAACCAGTTGCTCTTGGAATGAGAAAACCTGAAACCAAACCCATTGCCATCTAATCAATTCCACTCAAAGGGACCCTATAGTACAGAGTAGAACTGCCCCATAGGGTTTCGAAGGCTGAAATATTTACGGGAGCAGTCTGCCACATCTTTCTCCTGAGGAGCGGCTGGTGGGTTCGAACCGTCAACCTTGTAGTTAGCGGTAGAGCACTTAACCACTGTGAAACCAGGGCTCTTTAAGGGACAGGAAACTCAAAAACCTGTTGTCGTGGAGTTGATTCTGCCTCATAGTCGTGACTCATAGCAACCCTATAGGACAGAGTAAAACTGCCCCATAGGGTTTCCAAGGATCAGCTGGTGGATTCAAACTGCTGACCTTTTGGTTAACAGCCTGAGCTCTTAACCACTGTGCCACCAGGGCTCCAAGGGATAGGAAGGGTTCTACCATTTAAGGAATCTGGAACTCTGAATCTAGGAGGAAGAGGACAGAGGGTTTAAGCTGCCAACCTGCACAGCCACCCTCCCCCTATAACAGAGAGGCCACTGACTTTCACCCCCTCCCCAGAACTCACCCCCCACCACTCCCATGCCTCAAGCTCACTGCCTTGTTTTCTCTTCTTAAAGAACGCACTCAAATATCTGGGAAATGACCAGCGATGTTGTATCACGCTCTGTCCTTGAATAATTTTATTCCTGGTATTCTTTTCAGTGGAGGCCCTGGGTAATGCAAACAGTTAATATGCTCAGCTACTAACTAAAAGGTTGGAGGTTTGAGTGCATCCAGAGGCGCCTGGGAAGAAAGGCCTGGTGATCTACTTCCTAAAAAATCAGCCACTGAAAACCCTACAGAGCACAGTTCTATTCTGACACCCATGGGGTCACCATGACTTGACGTCCACTCGACTTTTTTAAAAATTCTTTGCAGTAGCGTGTTTCTGTCCCCTTCTCTTTGCCCTTGAGTGGATTCCGACTCATGGTGACCCCACAGGACAGAGTAGAACTGCCCCATGGGGTTTCCGAGGCTGTGATCTTTACGGAAACAGACCGCCAGGTCTTTTTTTTTTGCAGAGTGGCAGGTGGGTTTGAACTGCCGACCTTTCTGTTGGCAGCTGAGCGATTTAACCAGTGATATGCATATCTCCCCAGTGGAATGGATGCGGGTGGGTGCATTGGCCTGCATTCTGGAATGTGACCCTGAGCAACCTATCTCCTCTCTCAAGCTCATCTCCCGCAGCTACGCAATGAGGCCAAGACTACCTGCCCTGCCGGGCCCTCAGGGTGTTTAAAAGATAAGTGAGATAGTGTGTGGGACAGCACCATGTACAAGCGAGGCAGGTCCAGACACAGGCAGGGACAACTGACATACTTCAGCTGCGGCCCCTCCTCCCCCTGGAGGCCAGCCTCCCCCACCCCACATTCTGCTCATTCTGTTGTTCACGCACAGACGTGAGAGCCCTGGGCTTCGTCTTCATTGTCGCTGATGGGAAAACTCACGGTCATACCCACCTGCAGATATAGGTCTGGCGGTGGATATTTCTACATACAGAACTGTAGGTGCTGCTTAGGTATTAATAAAGAGACCGTGGAGCACACAAGGGCCATAGTCAGAGCAACTTCTTAGATGTAATCAAATGCCTCACAGGACAAAGTTCCTAGGCCAAAAGGCAAAAAAACAAACAAAAAAAAAAACCACTCATGGAGAATGAGCCAAAGGAGACATCCCAAAGGCAAACATCTCTCCTTGTGAGAGTCTGAATACAGAACCTCTCTACTGGAAGTTTCTGTGCAGTGACTGGTGGGGAAAGCACGCCTCCTTATAGCTTACATTAAGGAGCCCTGGTGGCGCAATGGTTAAATGCTCGTCTGCGAACCAAAAAGTCACAATTGGAATCCACCAGCCACTGCGAGGGAGAAAGAACTGGCAGTCTTTTTCCATAAAGAGTACAACCTTGGAAACCCTATGGGGCAGTTCTACTCTGTCTTATAGGGTCGCTATGAGTCGAAATCGACTCTACAGCACACAGCAACAACAGTGGCTACTCAGGAGCCCTGATGGCCCAGTGGTTAAGAGCTCAGCTGGTAACCAAAAGGTCAGCAGTTCAAATCCACCAGTTGCTCCTTGGAAACCCTATGGGGCAGTCCTACTCTGTCCTGTGGGATCGCTGTGAGTCAGAATCAACTCTACAGCAACGGGTTTCTTTATTTGTTTTTTAATGGTTACTCATGGTTGTTTTTTATTCCCTTAAACACTAGTTCGCTGTGCAACTAATTTCAACTGCCCATGTCCTGTAAAGCTAACAAAGAATTTCAATGTATAATTTTAAAGTCATCATGCTAAGTAATGACAGTTTCAACAGCTTAGTTCAGAAATATACGTTTTACTCCATTGTTATTACATAGATGAGATTTTGCATTGCTACGTGATTTGAAGTGGGCTGGGATGGTGTAGTCATCATGTAAAACACACTGTGAAAATCAGCATTAACAAACAATTATGGCATCCAACGGAGTGGGGACACCCCACCACGCAGCAGTTCCAGAACAACTTATAACCTGGTTCTTGCCCTCCCAGGGCGTATATTCTGGCTGGTGAAACTGGGCTAAGCTATTGAGTTGGGTGCTTGACTCCAGTGTGAAATATCCTTGATTTTACCAAAGAGGACGTTATTAATTCAACCAAATCTGTGTTGTCCATGCCATACCAGCCTTGGAGTAAAGGTAGGAGTAAAACATATGTGGATCCAGCAATTCAAAGAACTGTATAGTCTTCCCTTAAGGAGTCCCTGGGTGGCACAATTGGTTAAGTGCTTGACTACCAACCAAGAGATTGGTGGTTCAAACCCATCCAGAAGTGCCTTGGAAGAAAGCGCTGGTGATCTGCTTTCAAAAGGCCACAGCCTTGAAAACTCTATGCAGCAAGCAGTTCTCCTCTGCAAACATGGGTTCTCCATGAATCAACTGGTGTGTAGTGTGAGTCTTCCCTCAAAATCCTGCTCCAACTATTTCTGAGATTCCTTGAGGCCTCCATTGTGCTAATGAACACTACCTGTCTTCCATTTTCTCCTGTCCGGCCCAACCCTGTGTGGAGGTATCTGTTGGTAGGCATTCTGGAAGGCACGATGCCTGGTGGCTAACACTGTTGGCCCCAAATACTGCTGATCCCATCTGTGTCTCCCTCAGTCTCAGTATTCAACATTGAGATGCCTTAGGGGAATGGCTCCTTTAACATCTACTCCCATGTTTAAAGGACTCAGACATCCAACAGCCCTGGGACTATCTGATGCTGGGCTGCCTCAGAATAGCCCTTCTTGTCTGACACTGCTTCTTCTTCCTTGATCCTTTCTTAGCTATCTCAGCCTTCTGGTCCCCTCCAAAGAGTTCTTCCCAAGAAATTCCTCCTCTGGTTGAAATCCTGAGACCAATAGGAATCCTAGTGTGGACTCTGTTCAGGTTTCTAAAGCAGATCCTCCGTGAACTCAAATTGGGATTGTTGTCTGTTTTGGAAACACAGTGTGCTCCCATCGAGTTAGGGGTTTTTTGTAGAAGTATTGAGAACCACCACTTCCCCCTGAAATCCACTCTGTGTCTTAATTCTCTTTCTCCTGCATCTGTTTGGGGAGGTGATTGGGATGATGAGATCAGGGCTTGAAGAGTCCAATTTGGAGTAAAGGTTTCTGAAGCAGATACTGTGGTCATCCACAGAAACCCCTTCCTCTGTCATCTTTCTTGTTGGTAGAACCCTAATTGTTCTTGGGGACAGCCTGTGCCTCATGATGAAGCATTCAGGGAAGGAGCTTTAGAGGGAGGGTGCTGGGTATGAACGATGAAGTTAATCCATTCTTTTTGCCAGTGATTTGCTTAGGAATAGTTATGTGACATGATTCTAACCAACAAGACTGGAGGGAAAGTCTTCTTGGAGAAAAGTGAGTGGATGAGCTTTTGGAAAATTGTCTTCATATTTTAAAAAGAGACACAGGGGCCATCTAGCTCTCCTCTGTTGCCTCTGAACTCTGGTGAATAAAGACGTGATGCCTGGAGTGGCTGCAGCCATCTTGACATCATGAGGTGAGCCAACTCACACACTGAGGATGGCAGAGGGGAAACATGGATGGAACTTGGCTGGGTCTTGGATGATGTCCTTGAGCTGGGGAAATAACCAATACTGGAGCAGCCTCACCTCAAGACTTGTGCTTATATGAGAAAACAAGTCACCCTCAACTTGGAATTTCTGCAACTTGCAGCTAAAAATTCCCAGTGACACAATAACCAACACTTGAATGCAAAAACATTTAGCACTCTCCACAAGAGCTGCTATGTGAGAGGAGTCTCTCCACACCTCTGCGCCAACAAGTCCCTGTCAGGCTGAAACCTGTCTTGCTGGGCCCAGCCCGAGGCAGTGTAAGGAAAAGCCTCATTGCTCCTGGTTCCACAGTTACCACTGGGACCAAGGGAATTCTGGCCAGGAGAGTGTGGCACGCCTTTAGTGTGATTCCGTCAACAGCTGAGAACTTCATTCAATGTTAAGTCCTTTCCCCACAGCTCATTTTCTGCAAAGAAACAATTAAGAGAATATTAATTGCTACCATTCATAGAGTGTTTGTTTTATATTAGACACTGAATTAAGCATTTTAAATAGTTACCTCATTTAATCCTCTGTGAAACACTATGGGGTAGGTATGTTCATCATGCCCAAACCAACCACCTGCCTTGAAAATATAGATAGATACATACATACATACATAGATACATAGATAGGTAGGTAGGTAGATAGGTAGATAGATAGATAGACAGACAGATAGATCAGACAGACAGAAAGACCGACATGTTGTTAGTTGCCTTCCAGTTGAGCCCCCAACTAATGGGGATCTCATGCACAATAGGATTGGACTGTTGTAATACATAGGGTTTTCACTGGCTGATTTTTCAGAAATCGATTGCCAGGCCTTTCTTCCTAGACTGGCTTAATCTGGAAGCTCTACTGAAACCTGTTAAGCATCATGTTGTTGTTGTTGTTAGGTGCCATCGAGTAGGTTCCAACTCATAGCAGCCCTATATACAACAGAACAAAACCTTGCCCAGTCCTGGGCGAACCTCACAATCATTGCTGTGTTTGAGCCCATTATTGCAGCCACTGTGTCAGTCCATCTCATTGAGGTTCTTCCTCTTTTTTGCTGACCATCTACCTTACCAAGCATGATGTCCTTCTCCAGGGACTGGTCCCTCCTGACAACATGTCCAAAGTATGTGAGACGAAGTCTCATGATCCTTACTTCCAAGGAGCACTCGGCTGTACTTCTTTCAAGACAGATTTGTTCATTCTTCTGGCAGTCCCTGGTATATTCAATATTCTTCACCAAAACCATAATTCAAAGGCATCAGTTCTTCTTCATTCTTCCTTATTCATTGTCCAGCTTTTGCATGTATGTGAGATGATTGAAAATATCATGGCTTGGGTCAGGCACACCTTACTCCTCAAAGTGACATCTTTTGTTTTCAACACTTTGAAGGTTTTTTGTAGCAGATTTGCCCAGTGCGATACATCTTTCGATTTCCTGACTGCTGCTTCCATGGGTGTTGTTTGTGGATCCAAGTAAAATGAAATTCTTGACAACTTCAACCTTTTTTCCATTTATCATGATGTTGCTTATTGATCCAGTTGTGATGATTTTTGTTTTCTTTACGTTGAAGTGTAATCCATACTGAAGGTTGTAGTCTTTGATCTTCATCAGTAAGTGCTTCAAGTCCTCTTCACTTTCAGCAAGTAAGATTGTGTCATCTGCATATCACAGGTTGTTAATGAGTCCTCCTCCAATCCTGATGCCACATTCTTTTTCATATAGTCCAGCTTCTTGGATTATTTACTCAGCATACAGAGTGAATAAGCATGGTGCAAGGATACAACCCTGACACACACCTTTCTTGACTTTAAACCACACAGTATCCCCTTGTTCTGTTTGAACAACTGCCTCTTGGCCTATGTACATGTTCTGCATGAGCACAATTAAGTGTTCTGGAATTCCCATTCTTCGAAATGTTATCCATAATTTGTTATGATCCACATAGTCGAATGTCTTTGTATAGTCAATAAAACACAAGTAAACATCTTTTTGGTATTTTCTGCTTTCAGCCAAGATCCATCTGACATCAGCAATAATATCCCTCTTTCCATGCCCTCTTCTGAATCCAGCTTGAATTTCTGGCAGTTCCCTGTCACTAATGCCTAAGATATTGGTCTTTATGCATTCCATTTCATTTTTGACAACTTCTCATTTTCCTAGATTTATACTTCGTGCACTCCATGTTTCCATTATTAAAGGATGTTTGCAGCTGTTTCTTCTTATTTTGAGTCATGCCACATCAGCAAATGAAGCTCCCAAAGCTTGACTCCATGCATGTCATTAAGGTCGACTCTTCTTTGAGGAGGCAGCTCTTCCCCAGTTGTCTTTTGAGTGCCTTCCAACCTGAGGGGCTCATCTTCCGACACCATACCAGACAATGTTCCACTGCTATTCCTAAGGTTTTCACTGACCAATTTTTTTCATAAGTAGACTGCTAGGTCCTTGTTCTTAGTCTGTCTTAGTCTGGAAGCTCTGCTGAAACCTGTCCACCATGGTTGACCCTGCTGGTATTTGAAATTCTGGTGGCATAGCTTCCAGCATCACAGCAACATGCAAGCCCCCACAGTATGACAGACTGACAGACGCGTGGTGGCCATGATCGTAATAACACATAAGCCTCTACTGACAGACTGGTGGTGGCCGCGCATGAGGTACATTGGCCTGGGATTCAAACCCGAATCTTCTGCGTGGAAGGTGAGGATTCTGCCACCGAACCACTACTGCCCCCACCCAAGGCCCCAGGAAACCTCATGCTTGGACCCCATTACTCTCGTCCCTCTAAGCCAATGGGGTGATTCTGTCCCCCAAGGATAAAGGGCAATGTTTTGAGATAGTTTTCATTGTCATGACTACAGCAAGGGTTGCTACAGACATCTACTGGTTAGAGGCCATGCATGCTGCTAGACATCCTACAATGCACAGTGTAGCCCCCACAATAAAGAATGATCCAGCCCAGAATGTCAATGGTGCTGATGTTGAGAAACCCTGCCAGTGGTCTTTGCTGTGGCAGTTCCTGCTCTGAGAATACTCTTCCCGGCCCTGGGTAGCTGCCTGGCCCTCTCCTTCCTTCTGTCAGATCTTTATTTCAATGTCCCTTCTCAATGAAGTCTTCCCTGGCCATCCTATTTTAATGTAAAATGGTACAACCACTGTGGAAAACATTTGGGCGATTCCTCAAAAAGTTAAACCTAGAGTTACCATATGGCCCAGCAATTCCACTCCTAGGTATAGATATCTAAGAGATTTGAAAGCTTATGTTTACACAAAAACCTGTACACTAGTGTTCATAGCAGGGCTATTCATAAGAGCCGAAGATTGGAAACAACCCAAAAGTCCATCAATGATGACTGGATAAA
The DNA here is from genome assembly GCF_000243295.1 of Trichechus manatus latirostris. Classification (NCBI taxonomy): domain Eukaryota; kingdom Metazoa; phylum Chordata; class Mammalia; order Sirenia; family Trichechidae; genus Trichechus; species Trichechus manatus. The sequence goes on from NW_004444213.1 coordinate 1,306,758, forward strand.
CAAATTGTGTTACATCCATACAAAAAAAAAAAAAAAAAAACAACCAAATCCATTGCCATCGAGTCGATTCTGACTCATAGAGACCCTGCAGGACACAGTAGAACTGCCGTATGGGGTTTCCAAGGCTGTAAAGCTTTACAGAAGCTGAGTACTGTGCTCCTCAAAATAATCATTAGATGAAACCAAATGGTTAACATTTACTCTAGACCAAAGGTGAGAAGGCAAGGGGGGACAGGAAAGCTAGATTAATGGAAACAGAACAACCAAAATGGAAATTAATAAGAATGCTGGTATAATGTGAAGAATGTAACCAATGTCACTGAGCAATAAGTATAGCAATTGTTAAATGAGGACCTTATCTCCTGTGTAAAAGTTCACCAAAGATAGAATAAAATATTTTAAAAAATCTTTATGGAAACAGACTGCTGCATCTTTCTCCTGCAGAGCCGTTGGTGGGTTTGAACTGCTGAGCTTTTGGTTAGTAGCCCAGCTCTTAGCCACTATACCACCAGGGCTCCCTTATATCCATAAAATGGAATATTATTCACCTATAAAAGGATCAAAGTACCAATTCTTGCTACAACATGGATGCACCTTGAAAACATCATCCTAAGAAGCCAGACACAAAAATCCATCATATGAAAGGTCCAGAATGGTCAAATGTACAGAGACAGAAAGTAGATTAGTGGCTGCGGGGGGCTGGCAGTGGGGAAGGTGGGGAGTGACTGTTAATGGTTATGGGGTTTCTTTTTGGGGTGATGAAAATGCCGGGAATTAGATAGTGGTGATGGTTGCACGTATCTGTGAGTATACTAAAAAAAAAAAAAAATCCACCAAATTGTACACTTTAAAATGGCAAATTTTATGTTATGTGAATCATATCTCAATTAAAAAATTGCCAAAAAAAAAAACAACAATCATGATACCTCTTCTAAAAGGTAGCTGTAGTCATCCTCAAAGGTCCTTGTTAACCCATTTATTTCTATTCAGCCTGATAAAATGATAAATTGTACCAGTGTTTACTTTTTTTGTACTCAGTGGAGAGGACTGTTCTTATGCCACTATATTTCAGCAGTCAAGGAAAACAATATCCCAAGTATATTGAATTGAGTTGTTACTGAAGGCTCTGTTTGAACTCCTGTTAGCCGCTGTAATTCCTGGGGTTCGACTCTTGAGAACTGCATCACATTGCAGGGTTCAGATGAACTCTTGCTTGTCTAGTTCCCCTTTAAGATTATGAACAACACCATTCAAGTTAGACATTAATCTACTGTTCTTATCAGTTCACTCGGGATTAACAAATTCTATAGATCCATGCTTCTCAAACTTTAAGTTGCCTAGGACTCACCTGGGGAACTTGCTAAAATGCAAAGTCTCATTTAGCAGGTCTGGAGTGGAGCAGTGGTTAAGCACTTGGCTGCTAACTGAAAGGTCGGTGGTTTGAACCCACCAGCCGCTCCTTGGGAGAAAGATGTGGCAGTCTGCTTCCTTAAAGATTACAGCCTTGAAAACCCTATGGGGCAGTTCTACTCTGTCCTATAGGGTCCCTGTAAGGTGGAATTGACTTAACGTCGATGGATTTGGTTTAGTTTGGTTGGAGTGGGGCCCAAACTTCTGTCATTTACAATTGCTGGACCAGTGTGGATAGTGAACAATGTCCATGCCAGGAGAGGGCCTGGCAAACCACAGATCTTCCTCCATGAAGCAGAGACTGCGATGCCTTCTGCCAGCACATCATTCTGGAAGAGGCTTGGCGATATCAGCAGGTTCGTTGGTATGCCTGGGTATTCGTGAGGTTTAATGCGTAGCCTGAAGCTCAGTGGGGCACATTTTGAGGACACGCCTCAGTAGCCATGAGCTTCTGGGGTCCAAGAGGATTGTTCTGATTTACAGAATTCATTAAAGGTTGTAGGTTTGAATCCACCAAGAGGCATCTTGGAAGAAAGGCCTGGCAATCTACAGCCAAAAAACTAGACATTGAAAACCCTATGGAGCATAGTTTCACTATGGCACACATGGGACTGCCATAAATCAGTCAATTCTACAGCAACTGCTTTTTTTTTTTTTAAAGATACTTGACTGACCTTCGGAGAGCTGCTGGCTTCAGGATAGCAGGCAATGCAATGTCTCAAGAGAGGCTCATGGCTCATGCCCTTCTCCACACTGCATAAGCCCCTCCTGCTTCCTTTCCATCCCTGTTGGGGAAAAGTCTCTTTGTGCTCCCTGAATTCTTCCCTTCCCCCAGCCCACAGGGACTGAGATGGGGCCATGCCACTGGTCTCCCCACATAGTCTGAGATGGGGCCATTCTACTAGTTTTCCCACATAAACTGAGATGGGGCCATGCCACCAACTCCCCCCACATAGACTGAGATGGGGTTGTGCCACTGGCTCTCCACATAGATAAGATGGGGCCATGCCACTGGTCTCTCCACATAGCTGAGACGAGGCTGTGCCACTTGCCTCCCACATAGTCTGAGATGGGGCCGTGCCACTGATCTCCCACATAGTCTGAGATGGGGCCATGCCACCAGCTCCCCTCTCATAGACTGAGATGGGGTTGTGCCACTGGTCTCCCACATAGACTGAGATGGGGCCATGCCACTGGTCTCCCACATAGACTGAGATGGGGCC
>NW_004444213.1:1309490-1309716 GCF_000243295.1 Trichechus manatus latirostris
TGCCACTGGTCTCCCACATAGACTGAGATGGGGCCGTGCCACTGGTCTCCCACATAGACTGAGATGGGGCTGTGCCACTGGTCTCCCATGTAGACTGAGATGGGGCCATGCCACTAGTTTTCCCACATAAATTGAGATGGGGCCATGCCACCAGCTCCCCCCTCATAGACTGAGATGGGGCCGTGCCACTGGTCTCCCACATAGACTGAGATGGGGCCGTGCCACT
>NW_004444213.1:1310105-1403555 GCF_000243295.1 Trichechus manatus latirostris
CATAGACTGAGATGGGGCCGTGCCACTGGTCTCCCACATAGACTGAGATGGGGCCATGCTACTCCCTCCCCCCAGTGCAACTGGAGTGAAAGTGAGACAGGTAGGAGAGGTTGTCCCCTCTCCACACTCTCACTCCATCTGCAAATCTGAAGGCAGTGAAATAACTGAGATGCAAGGCAAAACATCCTGGCCACCTGAGTCACCTCTCACAGAACTTCTGCTCAACTGGAGCCCAACTGTGACATGAGGAAGACAGAAATCTTTGTTGTGTGAAGCCTCTGAGATTTCAGAGTTTGTTGACATAGCAAAGTTTAGCCTTGTTTGTCCAATACATGCATCCACCACCAAGAGGACCTACAACCCATGACAAGCAATTGGTTATTAGGAAAGAGGGAAACAAAGAGTCTATACATGCAGAATTTTCTCCAGTGTTGAGGTGTTTGCCTCAGGGGTCTTGTTCAAGCACCTATTCTTACTTGTTATAACAGAGTGCATCTGCCCATTGGCACTGTATCAATCCACTCGTCCTTCCAGGTACTTCTGATTTTTTGGCATCTAGGGCAATACCTCCCAAAGGTCAGCATCAGGGGAACATCAAATTTAATTACCTTTTATGCTTCCCTGGCAAGTATACATAATTACACTACAGCCACAAAACAAGACGAAGATTAAAAGTGGGTGCTGGGTGTTAGTGGGCAGTAAAAGCTTGCCTTAGGAAGCGCTTTAGCGTCCTGTGGCTTCTGTAACAAATTATACCAACTAGTGGCTTAAAATAACAAAAATTTATTCTCTCACAGTTCTGGAGGCTAGAAGTCCAAAATCCAGGTGTTGGCAGGATGGGTTCCTGAGGGAAAATCTAGCTTCTGGTGGCCGTGAGAACAGAAACCAGGGCATCTCCAGGGGCTCAGAGACTAGAAAATAGGAGTGGATCACCATTAGCAGCCCCCACCCATCTCTGCTCCCCTCTGTATGTTGGCTTCTTCCTCTTTGACAATGGAAAGGCCTGATTTATACAATACAAAGCAACAAAAAGCTTGGATTTTAGACATACCACTCCAACCCCTGCCTCTGTCTTCAGATGGCCTTCCCATTTGTGGCTGTGTGTTTTTCTCTCCTTTGGTGGTGCAACTCCAAGTAGCCAATAGCCTGGGTGCAGGAGGTGTGTCGGGCCCGACACGCGTTAGTCCTTGGGAAGCCTGGGGAAGCCTCCTTGAAACTGAAACTGAATAGATATAATTTTATAATTTTGCATTTTTCAAATTGAATTCCACATAAATTGCATTAGGAAACTGAGACACTATGAAAGACTATTGACAAAAGGAAAATGTGTGTGAAGAATCTCGTAGGCTCTTGACCAAATTCCGATATTTGAATGTTGTGTGTGGACCCTCTCTGCTTACCTTCCTAATCAATCAATATCTTTGTGTTCAGCTATAGGTTTCTGATCATGTGAACCTCCGTTAGAAGAACCTGGATGCCCCTTCCCTCATAGAAAGCTAGTAAGAATTTCTCTCATTCAGTCCTAAAAATGGTGGGTGTCCCTCATAGGGGAAGCTTGCAGAAGTTAGCTATTGTTAGGTGCCAGCGAGTCCATTCTGACTCACAGTGACCACACGTGATAGAGTAGAACTGCCCCATAGGGTTTTCTAGGCTGTACTCTTCTCAGGAGCAGATTACCAGGTCTTTCTCTTGTGGAGCCACTGGGTGGGTTTGAAATGCCAACCTTTCAAGTCACAGCCGAGCACTTAACTGCTGTGCCACCAGGGCTCCTCTAGAAGTTAGTTAGGGCACCTTTGGTAGACATGGAAGTATCTGCAGCTAACTCAGTGGCTGGGCTTCCCAGGACTAGCCTGTGAGCCAATCACAGCGCCGCAAGTGTCTGTGACAGAGGACAACCAGAGGGCCCACCTCACATGAACTCTGAAGACCATGATCCTGTGGGCAGGAAGGTTCTGAAGATGGCTTGGGGCTTGCAATAGGGGTGGTCCTGCAGGGACAGCCCTGCTCCCAGCAAGCGGTAAAGCATGACCATAAGGAGGCAAGGAGAAGAGGAATCGATGCCAAGGAAGCTTTGAAATCTGCTGACATCACACCTCCCTTAGACTCAAGGGCCTGGGAGATCTCCAGGAAGTCCAGTGTCATAATAAATAACCACCATTTACTGAGACCTTAGTATGTTCAGGGACTTGCTAACCACTATGTTTTTATGTCATGTAATCTATTCAGCAGTCCTGGGAAGTGGCATATTAGTGAGGGCATTCTCAGTTATAAATTCAAAGTAATATTGACTTGAAGCATGTTGAGGTAGTTCAGAGAATTGGAGGAAGAACCATAGAAACCAGGGCATCTCCAGGGGCTCAGAGACTAGAAAACAGGAGTGGATCACCATCAGCAGCCCCCACCCATCTCTGCTCCCCTTTGTATGTTGGCTTCTTCCTCTTTGGCAATGGAAAGGCCTGATTTATACAACACAAAGCAACCAACTCTGGCTTCCATCATCAATGCTTCTCCAATTTGCTATTGTCTTAGTTACCTAGTGTGACCATAGCAAGAAATACCACAAGGGGGTGGTTTTAAAGAACAGAAATTATTGTCTCACAGTTTTGGAGGCTAGAAGTACAAGTAAGGGTACTACCATGACCAGCGATCTCTATTACTACAAAATCAGCATCTCTACCTCTCCCTGGCTTGGTCCTGTGTGGTCGCTGGGTCAAGACTCCCTGTTAGTCATTCTTTTGATACACTGTCATTTGGAAGTTTAACTCATCTTAAGAGAAGGATCGCTCATGAATCCTAGTGTGCTGATGTAAAAAGAACAAAAATGTTATAAGTGCATGACTGAAGTATGTTGTTGTTGTTAGGTGCCATCTAGTCACTTCTGACTCATAGCAATCATACGTACAACAGAACGAAACACTGCGCAGTCCTGCTCCATCCTCACAATCATTGCTATGTTTGAGCCCATTGTTGTAGCCACTGTGTCAATCTATCTCACTGAAGGTCTTTCTCTTTTTGCTGACCCTCTACTTACCAAGCATGATGGCCTTTTTCAAAGACTGGTCCCTCCTGATAAAGAATGTGGGACGAAGTCTTGCCATTCTCACTTCCCAGGAGCACTCTGGCTGTATTTCTTACAAGACAGACTTGTTCGTTCTTTTGGCAGTCCATGGGATATTCAATATTCTTCTCCAACACTGTAATCCAAAAGCATCAATTCTTCTTTAGCCTTCCTTATTCATTGTCCAGCTTTCGCATGCATATGAGGTGATTGAAAATATCATGGCTTGGGTTAGGTGCACCTTCTTCTTCAAGGCGACATCTTTGCTTTTCAATGCTTTAAAAAGATCTTTTGCAATACGTCATTTAATTTCCTGACTGCTGTTTCCATGGGTGTTGATTGTGGATCCGAGTAAAAGGAAATGCTTGACAGCGTCAATCTTTTCTCAGTTTATTATGATGTTGCTTATTGGTCCAGTTGTGAGGATTTTTGTTTTTATGTTGAGGTGTAATCCCTACTGAAAGCTATAGTCTTTGATCTTCATCAGTAAATGCTTCAAGTCCTCTTTGCTTTCAGCAAGCAAGGTTGTGTCATCTGCATATCGCAGGTTGTTAATGAGTCTTCCACCACTCCTGATGCCGTATTCTTCTTCAGATAGTTCAGCTTCTTGGAAGCATAGGCCTCAGAGTAACAAGGACACCCCTGGTAGGCTGTGCCTGGCCAAAAAATAGGGAAGCCTGGTTTGGTCCGTCTAATTCCTGGTAGGCTGTCAATGCGCCTACATCAAAGGGGATTCCTTCCAACCCATGAATCTGAAAGGGTGGTCAAGCTAAGACCATCAATGGCGGCTCATCTCTGGCTCCAGTTAGATGGTTCTATGTAGACCCTGCACAAGTTTTCCTCCTCAAAACTCTACTCTTGAGAAACTCAAACCCAAAAGGAGAGATAGAAGACAGAACATTTTTTCCTCTGACCTATGACTTAATTGTTACTCAGAAAGTCTCCTGGATTTATATCCTAGGAGGGGCCAGTGGAACAGTTTTCACAGACGGGGCCATTTCGGTGTGAATGACAATAGATGTTCTTTGTCTGATGGGAAAGGGAGATGCCCCTAGACTGAAAAGTCAAATCTAGATGCGTGCTTATTCAGAGTTTACCCTCTGTTGTCCCATGCAGTAATGAACATCCTGAGAGATGGAGTGGTCATGAACAACGGTTGTAAGTTGAGCATTAGAGGATGATTCATGTGTTGGGATGAAGTTGGACTGCATTAGCCTGAAAAATCTTCCAGCTCTAAAATCCCATTCTCTGTGCCCTCATGGAGACCCATTATGCTAGACTCTCCAACTCATGGCAAATTCGTCAGCACACAGCCTTTAATTAGAACTGACTTATATGGCAATTCTGCTTACCTTTGAGTTTTGAAATAAAATGAGTGTACCCTCTAATGTTGTTACCCAAGTAACTTCTGTCTTCATTTGAAGAGCATGACTCTTTAAATCTTTAAATCATCAATTATGCGTCCTGATTCCAGAATAGAATTTAATCAACACTCACTTATTAGGGCAAGTGACTACCTGTAGCTTGCTGAGCCAAGCAAGTAAAGTATTTATGACCAGACAAACCTGTTTTAAATATTCTCCATCGTTACTTTATTACAACCAACCACCAGTAGCTCAGATTTAAACCTAATCCACTTTGAGTACAACTTGCAGAGTCTGTGTTCCAAGAAGTCTGAGGATAGTTAGAATCCAGGAATAAAAAAAATTCACATTAAAAGATGTTTATTCTTTCCCAATTTTTTTTTTTTTTTTAACCCTCTCAGGTAATAGTGCCATATTGAATATGCGTTTCTTCAACCTCTACTTTGGGCATAGGAACTAGCTCAAGTGCTGAGAGAGACTCAGGGGATGGAAGATTAGTGTCCTTCTCTGTAGGAAGGCCCACTTAGGGGAGGAGCCAAGGAAGACCCTCTAGGCAGCCCCTAGGGTGCAAAGAGTTGGGGCCCTGACCACAGCTCATGGGCATTCTCTCTGCATGTGTCATCTCCCTCACTGGCTGGTAAACCCTTCATGGACAGTATCTCTTTTGTCTTTCCAGCCTCCATACTAACTTCATGGCTTGGCATAGAGTAGACATTTACTCCATTTGGTTGCATACAAACGATGTTCAGAACCATTGAATGCATCAGGGGCCCTGTCCCCAAAAAGCTTCCGTGTCAGAGTCTCTGGACCATCCCAGTTCCTGCCCTTCCCAAGTGGGACTCATGACTCCCTCCTCTGTGTGCACTTGGCCCTTGTTTCATTCCACTAATGACTGAGTCTATCACCTTGAGTTGTAGCGTGCTGTGTATGCACCTGACTTCTTCCTCTTTGCATGCCCTGTGCCCAGAACATGCATTTATTTTCAATGTTTGCAACCAAATATTTGTGTTAGTGGTGGAGGAAAGCTACAAAAAAAAGAGACACTTGGCAGAGAGAAGTGAGAGGAAGCAGAACCAAACCTTCCATTAGGAGGGCAGGGATCAGAGAAGCCATAGGCAGAGTTGGGGTTCCCTATGCTCTTGGGGAGCATAGACATCAAGAGTGGATGGTTTCCGACAGGAGGGCACACAACTAATCCTTCCTGCTGGGCATGTTGGCTACCTGACAAAGCTCGTGCAGCCAACACCTGGAAAATTCAGGCCCAGCTTCCTGTCTATAGGAGTCCCTGGGTGGTGCAAAGGGCTAACACACTTGACTGCTAACCCAAAAGCTGGAGGTTTAAGTCTACCCAGAAACACCTTAGAAGAAAGTCCAAAGCTTATCTAAAAAATCAGCCATTAAAAACCCTATGGAGCACAGTTCTACCCTGACACACATAGATTCTCCCTGAGTCAGAATTGACTCATGACAACTGGTGGACTGGTCAGGTCTACAGCACCCCTAGACTTCCTTTAGATGGAAAAAAGGGAGTTTTCATAAAAGACGTATAGCTGCAAATGTGCAAACGTTGATGTGCAGTGATGTTCTAGGTCAGTGTTTCCAAAACTTTACTGCTTACAAGGACTTGCTGGAATGCTGGTTACATATGCAGATTAACAGGCCATTGTAGTGGCTCTGGGTTGGAGCCAGGGAACTGGGAACATTTGGTTTGTTTTTAATGGGCTTTCCAGGTGAGACCCATCCTCAAGGAACTTTGGAGGATGCTGCTCTTGTTCACCAGGAAGATACTGTCCATCAAGCTCAGCCCCTCTCACGACTGTAGGTGGCTGCTCCTCCATGAACTCTGGTGGGCTCCTCATGGTGGGGCAGATGAAGGGCATCCTGGAGGACTCAGGCCAAGGCCTTGGGAAGCCCATTGTCCTGCTAGTTGCTGGAGTTCATTGTCAACTTCATCCTTTGCTCCTTTTCAGTTGACATATTGGAAGAGCACAATGAAAGGCTTAGAGTCTGGGTGCATAAGACCTCCGGAAGGCAGCTTGGCTGTGGTTATATCCGACCTCCGTGTTCTCTTGAAAGCATTCATGGGAAGAAAGCCTCCCATGGTGCTGGGAGGTTGGAAATGCCGATGCCCCAGCAAACCTGAGCCTGGACCTGTCTCACAGGTGCCATAATCTCCAGCATCATGGAGACAACCAGTGCCACCTCTGGACAGAAAAAACATCCCCAAGTTTAACCGTCTGGGAATTAGCCTCTCTAATCAAACCCTGGAGGCAGAGTGGTTAAAAGCTCAGCTGCTAACAAAGAGGTCACCAGTTCGAATCCACCAGCTGCTGCTTGGAAACCCAATGGGACAGTTCCACTCTGTCCTATAGGGTCGCTATGAGTTGGAATCAACTCAATGGAAACAGGTTTGTTTTTTTGGTTTTAATCAAACTTAGAAGGAGCCCTGATGGTGCAATGGTTAAACACTTGTCTGCTAACCAGAAGGTTGCAGTTAGAACCTGCTCAGTGGCTCCATGAGAGAAAAGACCCGGTGATCTGTTCCTGTAAAGATTACAGCCTAGGAAACCCTATGAGGCAGTTCTACTCTGTCACATGGGGTTGCTACGAGTCGGCGTCAACTTGACAGCATGCAACAGCAACAATCAAACTTAACCCCATCTATCAGAAGAATCTCAGCAAATTTATGTATCCATGTTACCCATACTGCCCACAGTGGCATGAAGAAGGCCAGTACCTTCTTGGTGTGTCCAAGAAGCATATCAGGTGACCCAGAGATTTAGTTCAGGACTGTCAACTTCAGCGTTTGCTGCACGAATTTCTCTGATGAGACCCTCTTCATTCTGCCACACAGTGTTCTTTGCAGATTGTTTATCTGACCATCCCGTGGATTATGATGGGCGAAACATGTGTGGTCAGAATGTTCTTGAGAAGCCACAAGGATTTAACTCAAAGTAGTTGTTTGGTCTAAGTTCCCTGGGCCTCATGAAAAGGCTAGTGGGCTGCTAGATACAATGTTATTGAATCGGTTTGAGTTGAATTGAGCTGGGAGACAAAGAGAAGGGTCCTGCCTGAAAGAACACGGCAAACAGGACCCCAGGTAGCTTCACCAGCTCAGAAGGAGGAGGAACATGTAGGGGAACAGCCAGGGCCCTTGAGGATGTTCTCTCACTATTGGTAGAGTCTCCCCCAACCCATGGGGAAGTTGTGGGGATCTATGTGGGGGCTGCAGCCTGTCAAGTGGGGAGATAGACATCGAGTACAAGAGGACTCTGCTCTAGGTTTTCTTTCATTCATTTAAAGATTTATTTATTTATTTCCACTGGGTCCCTAACCTCTGGCTAGGTTAGGCATGGTGAGGATGGTTGCCATGGTGATGTCAGGTCAAAACACCAAGGGAAGCAGAGCGCACCCTGAGACCGAGAGAGATGGTAGCCAACTTCCTTCTGCTTCATGTTAGAGGCAGATGTTTAGATGTTGTATTACTCACTACAGTTTGGAGCTGGAACGGACCTTCCAGAATAGCAATCCAACTTCAATGACTTCTTGTTGCTCACTGGACAAAGACCAGAATAACTGAACTTGACTTGAAAGGCCCTGCGATGCTTAGCCTTGCCCACTGTCTGGCCACACCCCTCTGGCTTTCTGTGCTCCAGCCACGAAACCCTTTCCAGCATCAGTGTCTTGAGCTCATCTGCCTCCTCCCTGCCCCAGGAACTTTGCACATGCTGTTTCCGCTGCCCAAAGAGCTGTTCATCTCCTTCTGTCCTCTTTACCCCTCTCTCCCTCTTCAACTCTTTTTTTTTAAGTTGTGCTTTAGGTGAAAGTTTACAGCTCAAGTTAATTTCTCATACAAAAATTTATACACATATTGTTATGTGACTCTAGTTGCAATCACTATAATTTGACAGCACATTCCCTTTTTCCACCTCTGGTTTCCCGTGTCCATTCAACCAGCTCCTATCCCTTTCTGCTTTCTCATCCTACCTCTGGACAGGAGCCACCCATTTAAGCACACTCTTCGCCAGTATTATTTTATGTTTTATAATCCAGTCTAATCTTTGTCTAAAGAGTTGGCTTCAGGAATGGTTTTAGTTCTGGGTTAACAGAGTGTCCAGGGGCCATGTCTTTGGGGGTTCCTCTAGTCTCAGTCAGACCATTAAGTCTGGTCTTTTTACTAGAATTCCAGTTCTGCACTCCACTTTTCTCCTGCTCCATCAGGGGCTCTCTGTTGTGTTCCCTGTCAGGGCGGTCATCGGTGGTAGCTGGGCACCGTCTAGTTCTTCTGGTCTCAGGCTGATGAAGTCTCTGGTTTATGTGGCCCTTTTGTCTCTTGGGCTAATATTATCCTTGTGTCTTTGGTGTTCCTCATTCTCTTTTGCTCCAGGCAAGTTGGGACCAATTGATGTATCTTAGGTGACTGCTCTCAAGCTTTTAAGACCCCAGACACGGGATCTTAAAAGCCTGTGAGCAGCCATCTAAGATACTCCACTGGTCTCACCCCTTTGGGAGCAAGTGAGAATGAAGAGTACAGGATAGAAGGAAAAGATTATTCCGAAGGACTAATGGACCACAGCTACCAAGGCCTGCATCAGACTGAGTCCAGTACAGCTAAATGGTGCCCAGCTACCACCACTGACTGCTCTGACCAGGATCACAACAGAGGGCTCTGGACAGAGCTGGAGAAGGATGTAGAACAAAATTCTAACGCGCACAAAAAAGGCCAGATTTACTGGCCTGAAAGAGACTGGAGAAACCCCGAGAGTATGGCCCCCAGATACCCTTTTAGTTCAGTGGTGAAGTCACTTCCAAGGTTTGCTGTTCAGCTGGGGATTGGACAGCCCCATAAAACTAAATGGGACTAACAAATCTTCTGGGTCAATTGGCATAACAAAGTTTATTAAAAAAATGATTTAAGACACACCTTACACTAATACTACCCTATTAACATAACAAACACCAGGAAGAGTTTCTTTCTGTTGTAGGTAAGGTAGCTGTGAGTCAGAACCAACTGGACGGTACCTGACAACAACGACAACAAAAAATTCATTCCCAAATGGGATTATAACCACAGTTATAGGGGTTTGGATTTACAGCACACACACACACACATATATATATTAATTGTAGTTTAAGTGAAAATTTACAGTTCAATTTCTCATACAAAACTTTAAACACACATTGCTATGTGACCCTAGCTGCTCTCCCTATAATGTGACAGCACACTCCTCCTTTCCATCAAGGATTTCCCGTGTCCATTCAACCAGCTCCTTTCCCTTTTTGCCTTCTCATCTTGCCTCTGGACAGGAGCTGCCCATTTAGTCTCATATATCTACTTGAGCTAAGAAGCACTCTCTTCACGAGTATCAATTTATGTCCCATAGTCTAGTCTAATCTGTGTCTGAAGAGTTGGCTTTGGGAATGGTTTCAGTTCTGGGCTAACAGAAAGTCTGGAAGCCATGTCTTCCAGGATCCCTCCAGTCTCAGACCATTTACTAGAATTTGAGTTTTGCACCCCACTTTTCTCCTGCTCTGTCAGGGATTCTCTGTTGTGTTCCCTGACAGGGCAGTCATTGGTGGTAGCTGGGCACCATCTACTCCTTCTGGTCTCAGGCTGATGGAGTCTCTGACAACACATATTTTTGTCTGACACTATTCAGTCCATCAAAGGTGCCTATGCTGTACCAGGGACAGTACTAATTTATTTAATCATGTTGCCCTATATTGCCCTCATAATACACCTGGGGTGCAGGTACTATCATTATCGTTCTACACTCACAGCTGAGGAAACTGAGGCTCAGGGAGGGTGAAAGTTGCTGCCAGTGTGACCTACCTGAAGGCCACCTGCCAGGCTTGGCCCACATGTAGAGCAGGTAGGGGTGCTGGTAGTTAACAGGGTAGCCCTCAGTCAGTGAGGGTAGGAGTTGGTAGATAAATGCCCCACTTCCTGTCCCTTCAGTGGGACAGTCCTGATGAGTGAGAGGTTCCCTAGGGTCACTGTGATAACCTGCTCACAACACATTCTTGCTTAGCTTTCCTCCATGCCTACTGTCCTCCCTCCCTCCCAGTGCTTCTGGGACCACCTCCAAAATAAACTACTTACCCCTGAAACCTGGGAGTCCAGACTAAAGCAGGGACAGACGTTCCGTAACATGCCAAAAGCAGCTTCTAGGATATATTGCAGACACCCGCAGTAGAGAGCTGTCTGTGATTACCTGCGGGTGGGGTTGGCCTCGATCTGATTTGATGAGTTTGGAGAATTAGTTCTGTCTGTTCTGTGCAGGCTTGTAGAAACCTCGTTGCAATGTCTGCTCCGATGCCAGCAGTTCTCAACTGCTCACTGAAAACGCACATAAACAATAAAACTTCGAGCCACACAATGGCTCCCACCTGCACCTTTGACAATTTTAGGTGTGAGGCGTGCAGTAAGCAGTTATGAGAAGCAGAAAGCAAAAGCAAGTGATCACTCATCAAAGAACAGAGTTTTCATAATACTTTAGAAGAATTTCTCCTAGAGGAGAGTAACTAATGTGAACACGTGGTTACCTAATCATTTGGAGACCTGCAAAGTGAACTTCTGAGTAGTCAACTACAGAAATTTAAGACAAATGGAGAAGACTTCACCCAACATGGTGAAAACCCAAGCAAGTTAAAATGAAGAGCCAGGAGGTTGAGCCCCAGAGTGTCTTCTCAGGGAAGTTCCTCAGTGGCCCACTGGTTTTGCGACACTGGAAAAGTCAGAATTAATTGAATGTGCCTCCCTGAACGCCTCCCATGAGGTAGGGGGTGCCAGAGAAGGTTAGAGGAAATCCTTGTATGGGGAATGGGGAGTTTAAAGGAAGGAATGGCAGACTCCTTCTGCCATGAAGATCACTCAGTCATGTGATCTTCAGTGACTGATTCCATTCAATTAAATAGGATTTCTTTTTAATTGTGGTGGAAATATACATAACAAAACATACGCCATCTCAATAATTTCTACATGTACACTTCAGTGATATTGATTACATTCTTTAAGTTGTGCAACCATTCTTCCTATCCTTTTCCAAATCACTCCACCACCATTCACATAAACTCAATGTCCCTTAAGCAAAAACTTCGCCTTTCTCCCTCCCTCCCACCCCTGATTACCCCCAATAATCTTTGGCATCTATATGCTGTTGTTGTTGTTAGGTGCCTTCCAGTCAACTCTAACTCATAGCAACCCCATGCATGACAGAATGAAATACTGCCTGCTCCTGTGTCATCCTCACAATCATTGTTACGCTTGAGTGCATTATTACAGCCACTGTATCAATCCATCTCGTTGAAGGTCTTCCTCTTTTTCGCTGACCCTCTACTTTACCAAGCATGATTTCCTTCTCCAGGGACTGACCTCTCCTGATAACATGTCCAAAGTATGTAACATGTAGTCTTGCCATCCTTGCATCTAAGGAGCCTTCAGGTTGTGCTTCTTCCAACACAGATTTGTTAGTTCTTTTGGCAGCCCATGGTATATTCAATATTCTTCACCAACACCACAATCCAAACTCATGAATTCCTCTTCAGTCTTCCTTATTCATCATCCAGCTTTTGCATGCATATGAGACGATCGAAAACACCATGGCTTGGGTCAGGCGCATCTTAGTCTTCAAGGTGATATCTTTGTTTTTTAACACTTCCAAGAGGTCTTTTGAAGCAGATTTGCCCAATGCAATGTGTTGTTTGATTTCTTGACTGCTGCTTCCATGGATGATGATTGTAGATTCAAGTAAAATGAAATCTTTGACAACTTCTATCTTTTCTCCATTTATCATGATGTTGCTTATTGGTCCAATTGTGAGGATTTTTGTTTTCTTTTTGTTGAGGTGTAATCCATACCAAAGACTGTGGCCTTTGATCTTCATCACTAAGTGCTTCAAGTTGTCTTCACTTACAGCAAGCAAGTTGTTAATGAATCTTCCTCCAATCCTGATGCCCCATTTTTCTTCCAATAGTCCAGCTTCTCAGCTTCTACATATTTGCTTATTTCATATAAATGAGATCATATAGTGTTTGTCCTTTTGTGACTGACTTATTTTGCTCAGCATGATGTTTCCAAGGTTCATCTACATTGCGGCACGCATCTGGACTTCATTTCTCTTCCTGGCTGAGTAGTATTCCATTGTATGCATATACCACATGTTGTTTATCCAGTCATCTGTTGATAGACATTTTGGTTGATTCCAACTTTTGACTATTATGAAAAGTGCTGCTATGAACATTGGTGTACAGGTTTCTGTTTGAGTTCTTGCCTTCGCTTCTTCTGGGTACATACGTTGGATTGGGATCGCTGGGTCATATAGTAGTGCTAAGTTCAACTTTTTGAGGAACCACCAAACTGTTCGCCACAGCGGCTCCACCATTTTACATTTCCACCAGCAATGGATGAAGGTTCCAGTTTCACCACAACTTCAATTAAATACAATTTTGATGGCCCACCACTGTGTTCTAGACATTTGAGGCAGAATGAAGGGCCAGGCACCAACCTCAATGGCCTAATAGCTTGGGGAAGTTTGCAGATAGAAAAATAAATGAATTACAAAGCAGTGCAATGTGTGCAGCCTATGAAAGTGGACAGAGGCGCAGAAGCAGTTCAGAGGAGGCACTGTAAGATTTGGGTGCCCTGGATAGCTCCCTGGATGAGGTGCTGTTTGAGCTGCTGGCCAGAGGAAGCCATTAACCTGGGGCCATATCTGCCTCATGTCCCCATCGCCTGTCTCAGCATGCAACTGTTCTCTCTTTGGCATTGTTTACTCTGTCCCTTTCTTAAAGCCTGTTTCTCCTTTGCATCTTCAGCAACATCTATCCCTTTCATCCTCTCTGGGTCATTGGGATGGAATTTGGGATTTTCAGGTGACCTGCCGATAAGTTTAGTGTCCCACCTTGGGCATCCAGGGTGATGCCTGTGCAGTGTTCTCAGGTTGGGAGATTGGATAGACTCAGGGAGTGGTCTTAAGGGTATACCAGAAGGACCAGTTGGAAATGGCAACTATCCAGAAGTATACATTAGGGTGGGAGACAGTGGTAGAAGCCTGGGAGACTGCCCAGTGTGGAAGGGGCTGATTCAAGCAGAAGCAGTAGGTTCCCATGGTCTATGTAAAGGGAACACTCATAAAGAAGGATGCAGCCCACAGGAGCTGTGGACAGGAGTCACTGTGTCACTACACCTATCTGGTTAAGGTCTATGCCTACTGTGGCCCTAGGGATGTCACAGTCCAAAGTGGGAGAGGTGAATGATGGAAAGTACAAATGTCCTAATCATCAGAACTTTGGGGAGGAGCTCGGGTCGTAGGTTTATTGACCAGTGACCTACCTAGTCAGAGCCAGCAGAAGTTTGGAAATGGTCTGCAGCAGGTTTTCCATGCTCCAGGGTGTACAGGCGTGCTACCTGGAGGACCTGGCTGGTAACCAGGGCTGGGCCCCACACAGTGAATTAACTAGAGTCAAAATTCTGACCTTCAGCCTTGCAGGCTCAGGAACTGTGTGTCTTTAGGGACCCAGAAGGGATCAAAACCGGAATGCCAAGGACTAATTTGTTAGAAGAACCGCGCCTGTCAGGGGCACAGGAGACTTGTACCAGCCTGACAATAAATTCCTTTCTGTGTTGTTTAGGGTGCGAGCAAGCCAAGCCAGGCACTTTACAAGACACATTTCTTCAATGACTCATTCCTTCGTGAAGCTGTGGTGACTTCTCGCTGGTTTGTCCCTCGGAGATGACTATGCATTTCTGCTCTGATTCATTGGTATGGATTTAAAGTTGAACTCTGATAGGAAAAACTGATTTCTAAGTTTGGGAGGAGCTCTGTAAGGGAATTCACCCCTGGACTTTTAGCTCCAATATATGCACTCATGTGTGAATTAGGGGGTTTTATATTTCTACTTAGGTTCCCTGGGTGGTGCAAACAGTTAAAATGTTTGGCTGCAAAACCGAAAGGTTGGAGGTTTGAGTCCATCCAGAGGTGCCTCAGAAGAAAGGCTTGGTGATCAACTTCTGAAAAATCAGCCATTGAAAACTCTATGGAGTACAGTTCTACTCTGACTTACAGGGGCCCACTATGAGCCGGAATCAACTTGACGGCAACTGGTTATATTTCTATTTGGAGTCTCTGGGTGGTGCAAATTGTTAGTGCACTTAGCTGCTAACCCAAAGGTTGGTGGTTTGAGTCCACCCAGAGGTGCCTGTGACGAAAGTCCTGGCAATCTATTTCTGAAAAATCAGTCACTGAAAACCTTGCGGAGCACGGTTCTACTTTGCCACACATGGGTGGCCATGAGTTGGAGTTGACTTGATGGCAACTTTTGTTTTTCTTTTGTAAATATTTTAACATTCTACTATTTCTATTATAAATTTAAAACCACCGTTAAAGATTGCATCCCATAACAAACTGGTTTATATCAATTCATTTTAAAGGAACAAAAAACTCAAAGCTTAAGTTTTCGGAAAGATAGAATTTCCTTAAAATTCTGATATGAATTTCGGTCCTGTAAACAAGTTGCAAATTTGATCAAAAGCAACGAAAAAGGAAACTCGTGTGTGTGTGCGTGTGTGCGAGCGTGCACGCGCATGTGTGTGTGGTTTTATATATACAGTAGGTCTAGGAAGTAGCAGTGAGTGGTAAGTTAGTAATACTGATAGCTAGCGCTTACATGGTTCAGCATTGTTTGATGTGTTTTACATGTATGGGCTCATTGAATCTTTGCAAGAACTTAACCCTACTCCTAACAGGTTTTGAAGTTGAAATTGCTAAGCTTTCTTTTTCCTTCATAACTAACCAGTTCCTGGACAACCAGTTCCTTACATAAGGGTTTTGCTGGTACTTCCAGCCAATTTCGCAGATTAAAACAAACTTGAATACGGCTGAGATAGGATCTGAGCTTTGGGCCCCTGCCCTAAGGGAATATCTAAACTCCTTGAGAGCCGTCCACCTTTAGTTCCTTCTAGAAAGGCCCATCTGGACATAAAAATGATCCTCCTGAATGAGCAGGCACTAACAGACTGCTCACTGATGCAGCTGAGAAGGCCGACTTGATGTATTCGCAATAAAACCAGGATTATCGATGCAGAGGTACAGGCCGCTTCAGGCTGCGGGGAAGAGAAGCTGCTAAACAGGTCCTTCAAGACTAGCTCTCACGGGAACTCAGTCAATTAAAGGAGAGAAGAAATTCCTACGCTAGAATAATTTAGGACATACGGAGGCTCGCACTTGTGGGTAAACAAGATAATCAAATTTCCAGCCTCGGTGATGGTCTTCTGCACAGCCTGGGAGGCTCAGACCCTGGAGGAGACACACGAGGCAGTGCCACTTCCCCCATCCCACCCCTCTGGCCCCTCTCAGTTGCATGGCGGGGGATTGCGGCAAAGTGGCCTATCTGTGTGGTAAATTGGGGCCTTCCCACACTTATTGCCTCATTCTTACCGTGTAGATGTAGTGTGCCTGTGGATGGATTAATAAATGATGAATGATCAATGCAAGAACTGGCATACTGGAGTTTTGTAGTTCAAATTCTTGTGGACTTGAGATACAAAGAAATGTGAGTGGCATCTGACTTAAAGCTGCTTCTGGGATTACCTGAAGGTATTTAATTGCAAGGAGGAGTCCCTGGGTGGTGCAAATGCTTACGTGCTCGGCTACTATTAGAAAGGTCGGCAGTTTGAACCCACCCAGAGGCACCTCAGAAGACAGGCCTGGTGATCTGCTTCTGAAAGGTCACAGCCCTGAAAACCCTAGGGAGCAGTTCTACTGTGCACACACGGGGTCGCCATGAGTCAGGATCGACTCAACAGCAACTAACAACAAGAGCAACAACAAAACTAAGACTGAGCTATATCATGATTAATTCTGGGCATTATTCGGCGTATTCCAAAAATGTGGGATAACGTAGCAATGATGGAATAGACTGTATTCTGGACTGTATAACTTAGATTTTTATAAAATGTTTTACGACGTTCTTTGCCACGTGTGTGCCTTTATGAGTGTCGCAAATACCAAGTGTGGGGGTTAACGCGAGAATTCTCCTCAGTTTTACAAATGAAAAGCTAAGGTGCTGACCTTCTGAGTGACTTGACCAAGGTCACAAAGCAAAAAATATTGGAGCATGGGGGACATCTAGGTTAATTGGCATAACATAGTTATAAAGATAATGTTCTACATCGTACTTTGATGAGTAGCATCTGGGGTGTTAAAAGCTTGTGAGCAACCATCTAAGCTACTTCACTGGTCTCACCCCGTCTGGAGCAAGGGAGAATGAGGAAAACAAGACACAAGCAAAAGATTAGTCCAAAGGACTAATGGACCACAACTACCACGGCCTTCACCAGACTGAGTCCAGTACAACTAGATGATGCCTGGCCACCACCACCGACCGCTCTGACAAGGCTCACAATACAGGGTTCTGGTTAGAGCTCGAGAAAAATGTAGAACAAAATTCTAACTCACAAAAAAGACCAGACTTACTGGTCTGACAGAGACTGGAGAAACCCCGAGAGTATGCCCTCTGGATACCTTTTCAGCTCAGTGCTGAAGTCACTCCCGAGGTTCACCTTTTAGCCAAAGATTAGACAGCCCCATAAAACAAAACGAGACTAAAGGGGCATACCAGCCCAGGGGCAAGGACAAGAAGGCAGGAAGCTGGTAATGAGGAACCCAAGGTCTAGAAGGGAGAGAGCTGACATGTCATGGGGTTGTTAACCAATGTCATAAAACAATATGAGTACTAACTGTCTAAGGAGAAACTACTTTGTTCCGTAAACCTTCATCTAAAGTACAATTTAAAAAAAAGAAAAAGAAAACAAACATTGGAGCAAATTCTTGATTTTATCTACAGTTCATTCCCCAAGACTCCAAGCTTCAAATTGGCTCTAACATTAATTATGTTGTCAGACCTGATTCCTGACGGTGTTCTCTCTCCAAGTGTTTATAGTTCATGAACGTATTGTATTTCTCAAGATCCTCGGAGTGCTGTAAATCAGGAAGTGCCTGCTCTGCACAACTTCTAGAATTTAACATCTAATCGGAGATTAATACGTCACTTAACTATTGAGGTATATCTATTCTTTTTTATTGTGATTCTCTGTTTATTTGTATTCATTGCTGACAGTTGATTTGTGATTTTTATTTGCCGTGCTTTTTCTTTGCTTCTATTTTTCTCTCTTTTTTGCCTTCTCATGAATTGACGAGTTTTTAATTTCCTTCCCTTTCTCACGGATTTAGAAGTAATATGTTTATTCTTTCACTGATTTTGCTTCAAGTTTCAGTATATATTGTTGCTCAGCAAAGTATAAAATACATCAATCTCTCTAATATACAACCTTAGAACACCTTAGTTCTAGTCACTTGCTGGTCTCTCCAATGTTATTGTTATCTAGGGTTTTAGTTACATCTTGTTTTTGTTCCCCCAAAATTAGTCATTGCTGTTGTTATGGTGATGATGGAAAATCCTCACAACTGGACCCATAAACAATATTTTGATAAATGGAGAGAAAAGGGAAGTTGTCAAGGATTTAATTCTATTTGGATTAACAATCTTTGGCTACGGCTTTGACTCATACTATAAGCCAAACAAACCAGTTGCCGTTCAGTTGATTCGGACTCACAGCGACCCTATAGGTTTCCAAGGAGCAGCTAGCGGATGCGAACTGCCGACCTTTTGGTTAGCTGCCGAGCTCTTAACCACTGTGCCAATGGGGCTCCAACTCATGTTATGTTGCTCTGGATTTCAATTCCCTCTTAGTTTCTAGCATCTGAGGGTCTCTCTTTCTTATTTGTTAATCTAACTATGTATTTTATAGAAACTTGATTATATTTTAGCAATCAGTTTTAGATATCTGTATCTGGGAGAATTTCACAGTAGTTGAGTCTACCAAGTAGCCAGCACTAGAAGCCCAGTCTCTGAGGGTCTTAGGCTGGGTTCTCTAGAGGAGCAAATCCAATGAAGAATCTATATCTATATATAATACAGATATTATGTATATAATTATATATATATATGAATAATATATATATCAAGAGAGATTTATTTCAAGGAAATGGATCACATAGTAGTCATGGCTGGCAAGTCCCAGACCTGCGGGTCAGAAGTCAGGCTGGAAGCTCCTTAGCGGGGAAGCTTCTCCTGACTCATGTAGTTGCAGGGGCTGACAAACCCCAGATCGACAGGTTGGTTGGCAGACTGCTGGCTCACTGGGCAGCAGGAGCTGGCAAATCCCCAAATCTGCAGATTAGGCAGCAGGCTGCTGGCTCATGTCACAAGAACTAGAGGTCAGATGATGACGAGTGGGATGCAGGATGGAGAGAGAAGAGCTTTACCAGAACATCTATGTATATTGGATGCTGGCCACTCCCCCAAGGAAACTCCCCTTACATCAGGTCACAAAATGGAGGTTAATTACATAATACTGAGAATCAAGGTCTAGCCAAGTTGATGTAGAACATTAACCATCACAGGGGGGTTTATTGAAACTCTGATAACTAGGTCTTATGGATGTTAGCACACTATCAAAGCTGGATTTATTGTCAATCATCCAGAAAATGTCCTGTTTTTCATGTGTGGTACCTGATGATAGTTTGTGGACCCAGTTTAGGTTCTTTACTTAGCTTAGTAGGCTCCTCAAATCCTACTTCCCGTATTAGAATAACTGCATGTCATTCTATTTTCACTGTGTTCTCTCCTCAGAGACAACTAGGAAATCTGGGAGGAAAGAATCCTGCAGACAATAGTCAGATGTTTGGCATATTCAGAATATAGATATTTTGTTGTTGTTCTTAGGTGCCATTGAGTCAATTCTGACTCATAGCAATCCTATGCACAACAGAACGAAACACTTCCTGGTCCTGCGCCGTCCTCACAACTGTTGCTATGCTTGAGCCCATTGTTGCAGCCACTGTGTCAGTCCATCTTCTTGAAGGTCTTCCTCTTTTTTGCTGACCCTCTACTTTACCAAGCATGATGTCCTTCTCCAGGGACTGGTCCCCCGTGATAACTTGTCCAAAATATGTGAGACGAAGTCTCGCCATCCTCACTTCTAAGGACCATTCTGGCTCTACTTCTTGCAAGACAGATTTGTTCCTTCTTTTGGCAGCCCATGGTATATTCAATATTCTTCACCAACACCACAATTCAAAGGCGTTAATTCTTCTTTGGTCTTCCTCATTCTTTGTCCAGTTTTCGTATGCATATGAGGCAATTGAAAACACCATGGCTTGGGTCAGGCGCACCTTAGTCCTCAAGTGACATCTTTGCTTTCCAACACTTTAAAGAGGTCTTTTGCAGTCAATTTGCCCAATGCAATGTGCCTTTTGATTTCTTGACTGCTGCTTCCATGGTGTTGGTTGTGGATACAAGTAAAATGAAATCCTTGACAACCTCAGTCTTTTCTCCGTTTATCATGATGTTGCTTTTTGGTCCAGTTGTGAGGATTTTTGTTTTCTTCATGTTGAGGTGTAATCCCTACCGAAGGCTGTGGTCTTTGATCTTCATCAGTAAAGGCTTCAAGTTCTTTTCACTTTCAGCAAGTAAGGTTGTGTCATCTACATAACGCAGGTTGTTAATGAGTCTTCCTCCAATCTAATGCCTCATTCTTCTTTATATAGACCAGCTTCTCGGATTATTTGCTCAGCATACAGATTGAATAGGTATAGTGAAAGGATACAACTCTGACACACACTGCCTCTTCATCCATGTACAGG
Organism: Trichechus manatus latirostris; assembly: GCF_000243295.1. Classification (NCBI taxonomy): domain Eukaryota; kingdom Metazoa; phylum Chordata; class Mammalia; order Sirenia; family Trichechidae; genus Trichechus; species Trichechus manatus. The sequence continues at coordinate 1,330,235 of NW_004444213.1, forward strand.
TTCCTCAGGAGCACAATGAAGTGTTCTGGAATTCCCATTCTTCACTATGTTATCCATAATTTGTTATGATCCACACAGTCGAATGCCTTAGCATAGTCAATAAAAGACAGGTAAACATCTTTCTGGTGTTCTCTGTTTTCAGCCGTGATCCATCTGACATCAGCAATGATATTCCTGGTTCCATGTCCTCTTCTAAATCTGGCTTGAATTTCTGGCAGTTCCCTGTCAATCTACTGCTGCAGCCACTTGTGAATGATCTTCAGCAAAATTTTGCTTGCATGTGATATTAATGATATTCTTTGATAACTTCTGCATATAGTTGGTTCACCTTTCTTGGGAATAGGCATAAATATGGATCTCTTCCAGTTTGTTGGCCAGGTAGCTATCTTCCAAATTTCTTGGCATAGACAAGTGAGCACTTTCAGCACTGCATCTGTTTGTTGAAATATATCAGTTGGTATTCCGTCAATTCCCGGAGGCTTGTTTTTCGCCAATGCCTTCAGTGCAGCTTGGACTTCTTCCTCAGTACCATTGGTTCCTGGTCATATGTTACCTCCTGAAATTGTTGAAAGTTGACCAATACTTTTTGGTATAGTGACTCTGTGTATTCCTTCCATCTTCTTTTGATGCTTCCTGCGTTGTTTAATATTTTTCTTTTAGAATCCTTCAGTATTGCAACTCAAGGCTTGAATCTCTCTTCAATTCTTTCAGCTTGAGAAATGCTGAGCGTGTTCTTCCCTTTTGGTTTTCTATCTCCAGGTCTTTGCACATGTCATCATAATACTTTACTTTGTCTTCTCGAGCTGCCCTTTGAAATCTTCTGTTCAGCTCTTTTACTTCATCATTTCTTCCTTTTGCTTTAGCTACTCGACTTTCAAGAGCAACTTTCAGAGTCTCTTCTGACATCCATTTTGGTCCTTTCTTTCTCTCTTGTCTTTTTAATGACCTCTTGCTTTCTTCATGTATGATGTCCTTGATGTCATTCCACAACTCTTCTGGTCTTTGGTCATCAGTGTTTAATGCGTCAAACCTATTCTTGAGATGGTCTCTAAATTCAGGTGGGATATACTCAAGGTCGTACTTTGCCTTTTATGGACTTGTTCTAGTTTTCTTCAGTTTCAACTTGAACTTGCATATGAGTAATTGATGGTCTGATCTGCAGTCAGCCCCTGGCCCTGTTCTGATTGATGATATTGAGCTTTTCCATCATCTCTTTCTACAGATGTAGTCGATTTGATTCCTGTGTATTCCATCTGGTGAGGTCCATGTGTATAGTCACCGTTTTTGTTGGTGAAAAAAAGTATTTGCAATGAAGAAGTCATTGGTTTTGCAAAATTTCAAATTCTACTTTACCAAGCATGATGTCCTTCTGCAGGGATTGGTCCCTCCTGATACCATGTCCATAGTACGTGGATGAAATCTTGTCGTCCTTGCTTCTAAGGAGCATTCTGGCTGTACTTCTTCCAAGACAGATTTGTTCATTCTACAGTATATTTGATATTCTTTGTCAACACTAAAATTCAAAGGCATCAATTCTTCTTCAGTCTTCCTTACTCATTGTTGAGCTTTCACATGAATATGAGGCTATTGAACATACCATGGTTTGGGTCAGGAATGCCTTAGTCCTCAAAGTGATATCTTTGCTTTTCAACACTTGAAAGAGGTCTTTCGCAGCAGATTTGCCCAATGCAATTTGTTGTTTTATTTCTTGACTGCTGCTTCCATGGGCGTTGATTGTTTGAGTCCAAGTAAAACAAGCATATGCATATATATGTGTGTATATATATTTATACATACACATATATATATACATATATATTTAAGTCAGAGAGAACTGATTATACAGAAAGTGTCATTTACAGCTGCACCCCTAACTCCTTAGGGACAAGTAAAACCGTGTCATTGGACTGTCAGTCGTTTGCATATGGCCATACTAAGACTATATAAAAACTACGCTTATTAACTCCTCACTATATGCTGTTACTATATGCTGGAGCCCTGGTGGCACAGTGGTTAAGAGCTGGCTGCTAACCAAAAAGTCAGCAGTTGAAATCTACCAGCTGCTTCTTGGAAACCGTATGAGGCAGTCCTATAGTGTCATTACAAGTCGAAATCGACTCAACGGCAATGGGTTTGGTACTATATGCCAGGCACTGTGAAAAATGCTTTATGTATATTATCTCATTTAATTTTCTCAAAACCTCTGTAAGTACATTTATTTTTCCTTTGTTACAGATGGGGAAACTCAGACACAGAGTACTTATATAGTTTGCTCAAGAATGCAAAGCCAGTAAGTGGCTCAGCTGGAATTCAGCCCTGGGGACTGCTACCTCCAGAGTCTGCACTTTTCATTATGACTCTGTGCCTTGTGGAGCCCGGGTGGTGCAGTGGTTAAGAGATCAGCTACTAATCCAAAGGTCGGCAGTTGAAATCCACCAGGCACTCCTTGGAAACCCTATGGGACTTTCCTACTCTATCCCATAGGGTCGCTATGAGTCGGAATTGACTCGACAGCAATGGGTTTTGTTTTGTGCCACGTGTGCAGTGTAGACCTTGGAACTACTAGGGCCACAAAGCTCCACAGTGTTCCCAACTTGACAAAGATTTTCGATAACTGAAAAGAGATTCCTTTAGTTTTCCATATCTTAACTAACAGCTCAGTGTTTATCAGAAGCCATCAAGTTCATGAGTGTATTTCTGAAAACACTAAATGTCAAATAAGTGACACGGATGAGTCTAACTTATCGCTAGGTGGGTAAGGGACAAAGTGGCACATACTGTTGGAATACATTGTAATTTATCTCAGTATTTATCTCACTCTCCCAACAGCACGGAAAGCCTCAAAAAGGCAGACTTGCAGCTCCTTGAAGCCCCAGCACCCAGTACAGTGCCTGACTCATTCTAGTTACAATGGGACAAAAGACGTTCTTCATGATGACTGGCATGGTAAGTTGAACAAAAGATCATTAAGAGCAAGGGTAGTAACTGGGGGTTGCAGTGAAGACCTGAAAGGCTTTATAGGAATATGGGGTTTGAACTAGATGTCATGGATTGAATTATGTCCTGCAAAAAATGTGTGTATCAATTAGGCTAGGTCATGATTCCCAGTATTGTATGATTGTCTACCATTTTAGCATCTGACGTGATTTCCCCCTGTGGTGTAAATTCAATCACTATGATATAATAGAATGGATTAGCAGTAGTTATACTTATGAGGTCTACAAGATTAGGTAGTGTCTTAAGCCAATCTCTTTTGTCATATAAAAGAGAGACGTGAGCAGAGACACATGGGAACCTCATACCACCAAGAAAGCAGTGCCAGAAGCAGAGCGCGTTCTTTGGACCTGAGGTTCCTGCCCTGAGACACTCCCAGACCAAGGGAAGACTAATAACAAGGGCCTTCCTAAGGAGCCGACAGAGGGAGAAGGCCTTTCCCTGGAGCTGATGCCCTGAATTTAGATTTGTAGCCTACTAGACTGCGACAGAATAAATTTCTCTTTGTTAAGCCATCGACTTGTGGTATTTTTGTTATAGCAGAACTAGATGACTAAGACACTGGGCTTTGAAGGATAGGAAAGGAGGCTTTTGAAAGGTAAAGGAGAAAGATCAAGGGCATTCCAGGTGGGAGAAACAAATCAAATAAATGAACTCAGATGGGAATTTTGAGGGACAAGCCAAGAGGCCAGCTTGTCTGGACTGAAATGTGTTAAGGAATATTGGATTAGAATGACATGTTTATGGAGTCTTTAATGTCAAGCTGGGAGATATCAGTGGGTCCGTGATTCATAAAATAAGTGCAAGCCCCTGACCTGCTGTCATGGAGCAAGGATGCTATTCTTGGAGTCAGCCAAATGGTCCTTGAGGGATCATGAGGCTAAAGGACTAGGAACTTTGCCTTCTGCTTGAGCAGGAGGGAACTGCAGACTTTTTCAAAGAACCTTATAATAGCTGCTGCCCGGTTTTAATCTGCTTTGAGAAGAAACTGGAAATCCTTAGGGGCTTCTAAGAAGGAAAGAATTATAATCAAATTAAACTTGATGAAGGTGATCAAGAAAACGATGTAGGAAATACTTTTTCATAAAGGCCCCATCGTCTGGAAGGAAGAAAGAAAGGAAAGGCGAGACTCAGGGAAAATAGGTGCTTGAGGAGTCTAAGGAAGACAGCGTTTCAAAGCTCTTCCCAGAGACCTGCTTGTTATCTCGTCTGTCTCCCTCAGCACTGTGGGCTGGCTTAGCCAGCAGGCACCAGAGCAGAGAGCAATGATGAAAAATGGATTTTCAACGGCTGTTTATCTCATTAGCCAATATTTACTCTGCCTTTTCTCATACACTGAAAGCTTTCATTTATTTTATTTTAGAAGGGATTTTTATTTTTATTTTTTTTTAATTCAAGTTGTAAAACTTACAGAGTCCTGGCAGAGCAATGGCTAAGCACTCAGCTGTGAACTGAAAGGTTGGCAATTCGAACTCACCTACTGGCTCCGTGGGAGAAAGACCTGGAGATTTGCTCTCATATAGATTGTTGTTGTTAGGTGCCGTCAAGTCTGTTCTGACTCATAGCAACCCTATGTACAACAGAACAAAACACTACCTGGTCCTGTGCCATCCTCACAATTGTTGTTATGCTTGAGCCCATTGTCCCAGCCACTGTGTCAATCTGTCTTGTTGAGGGTCTTCCTCTTTTTTGCTAACCCTCTACTTTACCAAGCATGATAGCCTTCTCCAGGAGCTGATCCCTCCTGATAACATGTCCAAAGTGTGTGAGACGAAGTCTTGCCATCCTCACTTCAAAGGAGCATTCTGGCTCTACTTATTCCAAGACAGATTTGTTCATTCTTCTGGCAGACCATGGTATATTCAAAATTCATATACATTTCAGCCTACGAAATCCTATGGGGCAGTTCTACTCTGTGACATTGGGTCACCATGAATCAAAATCAGCTTGACTTCAACTAACAATAGCAGCCACCATATTAGCAGAAATGCCATCTATCCATACAGACTTCCTCATATTTCTACAGAAAACTCCTCCTCTCTCTGACATTGCTGGCTCTCTGATGTTAGTCCCACATTTGGTGTGAACTTTAATTGACCCAACCTCTTCATTTTCTGATTCCTACTAATTTTTTTTAAAATGTCTCATATGTCTCATATGCAAGTTTTGTGCGTTCAATAAATAGTTTTTGAGATTGGCTGGGCACTACTATGCTGGACATGGGGACAAAATAAAGACCAAGGAAGGCAGACTCCCGCCTTCATGGAGCTTGAGGAAGAAAAGAAGCAGGAAGAGAAAATGACCATGGCTGTGATAAGTGCTCTAGAAGAAAATAAACAAAAAGATGTGGTATACATGACAGGGACAGGGGCATTGTAGGTCACCTTACTCAGGGGGCCTCTCTGAAGAGAGCTGAGGCTTTAGGGATGAGAAGAAGGCAGGTCTGTTAAGAGTCCCCTAGACAGAGTTCCAGTAGCAAGGGAGGACTTGAGGAGAGAGAGCCCGTTATGTAGTGGGGCCCATGAGAGGTCCCAGTGCAGCAGGAGCAGGAGGAGCTGGGGGCATCCATCTTGCTGTTCACTGCATGTTATGGATTGAATTGTGTCTCCCAAAAATATGTCTTGCAAATCCTAACCCCCCATACTTGTGGAGAAGCCCTGGTGGCCCAGTGGTTAAGAGCTATAGCTGCTAACCAAAACGTTGGTAGTTTGAATCCACCAGCCACTCCTTGGAAAACCTATGGGGCAGTTCTATTTTGTCCTATAGGGTTGCTAGGAGTTGGAATTGACTCCATGGGCAATGGGTTTCGGGTTATACCTGTAGATGTAATCTTAATTAGGAATAGGATTTCCTTGGTTATGTTAATATATGAAGCCATATCAGTGTAGGCTGTGTCTTAAGTTAATCACTTTGAGATATAAAAGAGCAGATTAGGCACAGAGACAAGGAAGGACAAATGGGAAAAGACTGATGACACATGGAGATCTCCAAGGAACCAGGGAAGAGAAGCTGAAAGAGACAAGGACTTTCTCCCAGAATGGACAGAAAAATGCCTTCCCCTGGAGGTGGTGCCCTGAATTTGGGCTTCTAGCCTCCTAAACTGTGAGAAAATAAGTATTTGTTTATGAAAGCCATCCATGTGTGGTATTTCTGTTATAGCAGCACTGAGAAACTAGGGTGCTGCACCATCTTTATTTCACAGAAGCTCAGTAAGTTCAGCTTCCCCGCGGTTGGTATTTGTGGATATAATAATAATTGAAGGGACTAGGACTTTGGAGCTAGTGCAGCCCAGTTCATGGTGAGTTGGCTTGGCCATGAATATGAATGACTGAAATGAAATGAAGGTAAAGAGAGGCAGAGTCCAGAGGTGGAGGTCCTGTGAGATTGGGTGTTGCTGGTCACCCCAAGGACTATTAGTTGTGGAGACTTGTTGAGGAAAGAAGACTGTGTTAAAAACCTTAAATGTGCAGAGAAATCAGTGTAACAAAATGTGTTTATTGTGAGTTGATAGGATTCGAATTGGACAATGTCAAAACGAAAGTATCAACATGGTGCTCTGAAGGAGGTTATATAGATGGGGTCTGGGCAGGGTAGTCTCCTGTAGGTCATTGTCAATTCCTTCCATGTTGGTTTCTCAGGGGATACAGTCAGAGCAGGTGCAGGTCTCAGGGTCAATTAGTTGTAAAAACAGAGTCATTAAGGATATGCCGTATATCCTAAAACACAGCTTCCAGTCAGACCCTGGAGTTCCTGCTTCTTGAAACTGCCTGCACATAGATGACTTTCCAAAAGAGCCCATTGCGTGAGGCAAAACAATCTCCCCTAAACTGCTTACTGGCTATTGTTTGACTTGAAGGTGACGTTAGGAAAACCAATTCCTTAAAGGCTCAAGGCTCAAAAGGACAACTAAGGGCAAATGGCCTGGGTGGGTCACCCCAGCTCCATGGACCCCAGAAATCTGGATTCCAGGAGAATTAAATGGTTTCTTAACTGTAAGTCAGATGTAACAAGAAGACATGACCACGATGCTAGCAGATGGCATCATGTGATGGTTAATTTTATGTGTAAACTTGACTAGGCTGTGGTGCCCAGTATTTGGTCAAACACCAGTCTAGATGCTTCTGTGGAGGTATTTTGTGGACGTGATTATTATTTGCAATCGGTTGACTTTAAGTAAAGGAGATCACCCTCGGTCATGGGTGGGCCTCAACCAATCAGTTGAAGGCCTTAAGAGCAAAAACTAAGGTTTCCCAAGAAGGAATTCTGCCTCAAAACTGTAATACAGAAGTCCTACCAATTCCAGCCTGCTGGCCTGCCCTATAGATTTTGAACTCAAGACTGCAAAATCAACTCTTACCTGAATTTTCAGTACCGACTTGCTCTACAGATTTCAAAAAAGCCTGGAGATCTGCTTCCATAAAGAGTACAGCCAAGAAAACCTTATGGAAGGAATTTTTTGCTTAGAGTGCATTGAAGGTATGTTAATGGTGGTAGGATGATTTGAAAATGAGAGCAAAAATTGTTGCACATCTTGAAGAATGTAATCAATGTCACTGAAGAGTATTTGTAGAAATTGATGAAATGTTTTCTATATCCTTGTGTATATATTACAATAATATAAACAAAACAATACTATCAAGTGCAATTCTGCTCCATAATACATGAGATTGCCATGAATCAGAACCCACTCAACGGCAACATGTGGTTCTGTTTCTCTGTGGAACCCTGACTAATATAGCCACTGTCATGGATTGAATTGTGCCCCCCAAAAATATGTGTCAACTTGGCTATGCCATAATTCTCAGTATTGTGTGGTTGTCTTCCATTTTGTGATCTGATGTGATTATCCTATGTGTTGTAAATTTTAGCCTCCGTGCTTGTGGTTATGATCCTATTTGGGACTGAGCTGTCCGTTATGTTAATGAAGCAAGGCACAATCTATAGGATTAGGTTGTATCTTGAGTCAATCTCTTCTGAAATATAAAAGAGAGAAGCGAGCAGAGAGGGACCTCCTACCACCAAGAAAGAAGAGCCGGGAGCAAAGCATGTCCTTTGGACCTGGGGCCCCTGCATGGAGAACCTCCTAGACCCAGAAGAAGATTGAGACAAGGACCTTCCCCCAGAGCCAACAGAGAGAGATAAAGCCTTCCTCTATAGCTGGCACCCTGAATTCAGACTTCTAGCCTCCTGAACTGTGAGAGAATAAATTTCTGTTTGTTAAAGCCATCTGCTTATGGTATTTCTATTATAGCAGCACTAGATAGCAAAGATAACCACGAAGATAAACCAGCCAGCATCCAAGGTATTTGGTAAGGCTATCTCATCATGGAATCCAACACCAAGAGCCTCGGCACAACCCTTATGGGGAGAAACTTTTATTCTACATCCCAAAGAAAGTTCTAAGTAATTAAGAAGCTGAGAATTACTCTAGGGGTCTTCTATATCGACAGGGACATGAGATGTGACCCCAAAGACAATTAGCATAATAAATCAGATGAGAAGGAAGAATGAGTTCAAATGCTTTCATGTTTGTCAGGGAAGAGGGTAACATGATCTTTTTTCTTTCAGTTCTATTCAGGCCTTTAGGAAGTAAAAAAGTCAACCCAAGAAATTGAAAATATGTATATGTATATTTTTTCACTAAGAAGGTAAAAGTATAAATTCTCTGAAATATGATTTTTACCCTCTCTGTTTCAACAATTACACTTACCAAATATAAAACCAAGTTGTTGTTTTTTAATGTTTGTTCTCAAAACACAAGCAAACATCAGGATATGAAGACAGAGCTTCAATAGAATGCTTTTCCATTCACCGAAAAGTGCACTGACTCTTTCCCCAGGCCCACCTTCCTCTAGCCATGCACTGAAAAGAAGATTAGTCCATTAGGCCTTCTGTGGGGATATTTAAAATGCTTGCAGAACTTCCTTCCTCCAGACTTATAAATCATTCATCCCAGTCGGAGCTAGAGTGGACTCATCAATTTCAACCCATTCTTCTCAACTTGGTTCTCATCTACCCTCCCTTCCTCTGCATTTTAAGGTTAAACAATGTCCCAGCTCTTTAAGCCCTTGTCATTATAACCCACAGAGCTTTGGGCTAAAGATTTATTCTGAAACATAAGTGATGCTAATTTCCATTAACACAACCTACTGCTTGTTATAGAGAAAGAAGTTAAGCCAACAAAATGACCTTTTGACAAAAACTCAGCATGTCTTCATTATTCTTCATTGTTGTTGTTAGGTGCCACTGAGTCAGTTCCGACTCATAGTGACCCTATATTCAACAGAACGAAACACTGCCCAGTCCTGCGCCGTCTTCGCAATTGTTGATTTGCTTGAGCCCATCGTTGCAACCACTGTGTCAATTTATCTTGTTGAGGGTCTTCCTCCTTTTTGCTGACCCTCTGGTTTACCAAGCATGATGTCCTTCTCCAGGGACTGATCCCTCCTGACAACATGTCCAAAGTACATGAGACGAAGTCTCGCAATCTTCGCGTCTAAAGAGCATTCTGGCTGTACTTCTTCCAAGACAGATTTGTTCATTCTTCTGGCAGTTCATGGTATATTCAATATTCTTCTCCAACACCATAATTCAAAGGCATCGATTCTTTTTCTGTCTTTCTTATTCATTGTCTAGCTTTCACATGCATACGAGGTGATTGAAAATACACATGGCTTGGGTCAAGCACACTTTAGTCCTCAAAGTGACATCTTGCTTTTTAACATTTTAAAGAGGTCTTGTGCAGCAGATTTGACTAATGCAATATGTTGTTTGATTTCTTGACTGCTGCTTCCATGAGCGTTGATTGTAGATTCAATAAAATGAAACCTTTGACAACTTCAACCTTTTTTCCATTTATCATGATGTTGTTTATTGGTCCAGTTGTGAGGATTTGGGTTTTCTTTATGTTGAGGAGTAATCCATACTGACAGCTTTGTCATTAAAACACTTATTTCATTGGTTTTAAGCTGTTGCGACGGGAGGATGTAGGGACTCCTAATTGGGATGCACAGGTAAGGAGGCTGAATGGAGTCAGAGTGTCTGTCCCTACACTTGGGCCCGCTAGACACAGACACATGTTCATAAGGTGACAAGGCCGTTGAGGTCTCCAGATATGAGTCTCTAACATCCTGCTGCTATAACTCATCTGATTAAGAGGAGTTCCTTCCTTTAAACTGTGAGTCCAAAGCTTTGCCCCATTCTCTCATTGAGTGCTCCCCTTCTTCATGCAGGTATTCAAGGCAGTCACCACTAGCTCAGCTGGGCCTGTTGAATATTAGTTTCTTGCGGTGTCAATCGGTGTTAGAGCGACACTAAAAGAAAAGAGGGCTGTACCACAGTTGGTTTATGCATCCTTCTGTTGACGGGCATGTAGGCTGTTTTTACCCTTTGGCTACTGCAAATAGTGCTGCTATGAACGTTGGAAAACAACGGGCATGGCCGAGGATGTGAAGAAACTGGAACTCTCATCCGTTGCTGGTGGGACTGTAAAACGGTGCTGCTGCTCTGGCATACTACTCAGCCAGAAAGAGAAGCCCATGCTACAATATAGCTGAGCCCTGAAAACATTCTGCTGAGTAAAATAAACCAGTCACAAAAGAACAAATATTGTAGGATCGCGCTTACGTGAAATATCCAGAATAGGCAAGTGTATGGAGACTGAAATTTATTAGGTTACCAGGGGCAGATGGAGTGGGGGGACTAATTGTTTAGGGAGCACTGAGCTTCTGTTAAGGGCAAGAGAAAAATTTGGAAAGGGATAGTGGTTATGGTAGCACAACATGACGAATGCAATTAAGGTCACTGGATTGTATGTGTAAAAAATGTTCAAACACAATAAAAAAACTTCAAATAATCTTAAAAAAATAGAGAGATTAGGACTTCTGTGGTCACACATTTCTAAAAGGCTGTATTAACCTAGTTAAACATGCTTCTGTATCATGGGGCTTTCGGAGCCTTTGATACACTCACATCTTTGCAAATCTCGAAACAGAGCTACGCTGCAGCTTTTCCCAAACATTTGTGACCACAGACCCCTTTTGTTTTGAGCACAGTCTCGTGGGACTAATATGTTCCTTGTACTTTGCGAGAGCTGCTTCCAAGGAGTGTCTAAGTGTGACAAGTCAGACGATAAACAAATAAGCAAATAGGCACACACACATATACACATAAATAAACACATATATAGTACGGGGGCAGCGTTGGTTGAGTGGTAGAATTCTCGCCTTCCATGCCGGAGACCGGTCGATTTCCAGCCGATGCACCTCACACGCAGCCACCACCCGTCTGTCAGTGGAGGTTTGCATGTTGCTATGATGCTGAACAGGTTTCAGCGGAGCTTCCAGACTGATCTGGATTAGGAAGAAAGAGCTGGCGAGTGAAAACCCTATGGATCACAACGGTCTGATCCCCAACCGATCATGAAGATGGCACAGGGTTGGCCAGCACTTGGTTCCGTTGTGCATGGGGTCACCATGAGTCGGGAGCTGACTCAACAGCAGCTAACAGCAACACAATATGCCAGGTGGAGTCAATTCAAAAATATTATTAATGAGACATTTAACTCTATATATGTATTTGTACTACGTCTTTGGAATTCAGTATCAATTTTATACTTAGAGAACACCTCAGTTCATAGCACCCCCATTTTTCGTGCTCAGTGGCTCTGTGCTGGCAGTGGGTGCAGGACCGGACAGGGCAGAGCAGGTGACTCAGACGAAAAGATATTCAGGTCTGGACCTCAGCGCCCGGAGGACACAGAGGGCTCTGTGACCTTTACCGAAGCACAAAAGGGTTCCGGAGGGTGGCCGCTCCTCCTCCTTCACCGCTAATCCTCTTCAACTCCATTTGTTTTCTCAGCGAAAAGTTTTCTTGCCTCAGAGGAATTTGGAGAAAAGTTTTGGCAAGAACAAAAAGCTTTGGTTCAGCAAGCTGAGCTCTTCCGAGGCGGTCACCATTCAAAACAAAATAGTCGCAGTCATCTGCTGCAGCCTGACCATAATATTTACTTGATTTCAGCAGCGCAGCAGAGTTTGGGTTGGAGACTCAAGCTGAAAAAAACAAACACATGTGAAAAGACAGGCGGGTGTAGACGTTTCTGAGTCGGGGCTTATCGTCAAAACACACTCGAAGGTCTGAAAGGAGAAGCCCTCCCGTATTTTTCTTTTTTAAATAAAGAAAAGTCAATTGTTAATCATCTTGTGAAATGCGAAGACCGACATGATAAACAATGATGTGCTTTAATGGGCCATAAATAGTTTGCATAGACTTTGGAGGCAAAAGAAAAAAATAATGCTCCTTTTTAGCCATCTAATGGAAAAAACCCACCTCATTATCAGCTCTCAATAGAGGATTAACAGGCAGGAGCGAGTGAAGCAGATTAGGCAAGGATGGCATTCCAGCGACCTCAGCAGGGTTTTGAAAGGAGGAATGCCAGCCCCCACTCAACTCCACCCGCTCGTCTACACTGTTGGAAAGCCCGCGCAAGCTGCTTTGGCCTACAGGGTCGCTATGAGTCGGAGTCACCTAGACAGCAGCGCGTTTGGGTTTTTTGTGTATCTGCAAGGTGTCCATTGGTGGCTTAGTGGTAGAATGTCTCGCCTTCCATGCGGGAGACCTGGGTTCAATTCCTGGCCAATGCACCTCATGTGCAGCCACCACCTGTCTGTCAGGTGCTATGATGCTGAACAGGTTTCAGTGGAGCTCCCAGATTAAGACAGACTAGGAAGAAAGGCCTGGAAATCTACTTCCAAAAATCAGCCAGCGGAAACCTTACGGATCACAATGGTCTAATCCACGGTGGTTCATGGGGATGGTTCAGGACTGGGTAGCATTTCTTTCTGTTGTGCATGGGGTTGCCATGACTTGGGGCTTGCTTGACCTCAGCTAATAACACATTCCTTGGTTGTAGGTTTGGTTGGGGTACAATGAACAGGAAGAAACCAACCCTGCTGTGGATACAGATGAAATATCTGAGAACTCTGATTCTTCTGCCCCAGGATGGAATTTCCCCAAACTTCTCATTGCTGGTTTTATCACCGCAAATTTTGTCATCTTGACCAAAAAAAAAAAAGAAAGGGGGAAGTGGTTCTGTTAAGCTCCTCACTGTATTGCCTCTGGTTCAGAGACCAAGCTAGAAGAGAAGATGAAGTGAACTGCTGTGTGGCGCGTCTGGTACAAGATGGGGCGGTGGAGCAAGAGCCTCAGAGACCAGGAGGGAAGGGAGAGCTGAGGTCTGCCCAGGGACGCTGTGGGAGGAGCGGGAGAGAGAGCACGACAGAGAGGTGGGGAAAGCCCGTGGCCTGGGTCAGAGATTCGTGGGGGTGTGCAGAGATGGAGACAGCCAGAAGGCCCTTCAGAGACGCGACTTCCATTAACCCCTGAAAGCCCCCTAAGGAATGTGGCAGACAGTCCTCTGTTAGGGATTAAACTGTGTGCCCCAAAAAGAAATGCAGAAATCCGAACTCCTGAACCTGTGAATGGAGCCCTGGGCGCAGTAGTTTAAGTGTTTGGCTGCTAACCAAAAGGTCGGCAGCTTAAATCCACCAGCCGCTCCTTGGAAACCCTATGGGGCAGTTCTACTCTGTCCTGCAGGGTTGCTATGAGTTGGAATTGACTCAACAGCAACGGGTTTTGTTTTTGTTTTTCTGGTTTGGTACCTGTGACTATGACCTTGTCTGGAAATAGAGGTTTCCTTTTGTTATGTTAATGAGACAATACCAGAGTAGGGTGAATCCTAAACCTAATCCCTTCTGAGTGGTGTCTTATAAAAAGAGCGGAATAGACACAGACACACAGAGGGAAGACAGATGCCATGTGAAGCTAAAGCTACAAGCCACCAAGGGAGGCCTGGGGCTACCAACAAGGAGAGACCCTCCCTCAAACCAGTGCCCTGATTTGGACCTCTGTCCTCCATAACTCTGGGACAATATATTCTGTTCTTAAAGCCACTCTGTTGTGGTATTTATTGTCACAGCAGCACCAGGAAACTAAGACCCCCTTCCAAGGAGGGCTGTTCCGCTCTGCTGGGCTTTGTTTTGCTGAGGGGGCGCATGCCTTTGGCCTGGGGGAACCCCTCAGGACAGCAGTAGAGACTCCAGGTTCTCTCTGTTCTCCTCCCAGTCCCCCATGCAGAGCCACTTTTCATCCTCATTCCTCTGTCCTCCCTCTGTAAAGGTGCTCATCTGTGAGCCTGTCTGCAGCACCCGTGTCTTGCTCTGGCTGTGCCGCTACATAAAGCACAGTGCTGTCCTTAGATACCGTCGAGTCAAGTCCGACTCGTAGCGACCCCACATATAACAGAGAGAAACACTGCCCGGTCCTGCGCCATCCTCACAATTGTTGTTATGCTCGAGCCAACTGTTGCAGCCACTGTGTCAATCCATCTCGTTGAGGGTCTTCCTCTTTTTCACTGACCCTCTACTTTACCAAGCATGATGTCCTTCTCCAGGGACTGGTCCCTCCTGATAACATGTCCAAGTACGTAGCCTTACCATCCTCGCTTCTAAGAAGTATTCTGGTTGCACTTCTTCCAAGACAGATTTGTTTTTTTCTTTTGGCAGTCCATGATACATTCAGTATTCCTACCAGCACACTGAGACCCTGGTAAATGGTAACTTAAAAATAAAGACAAATGGATGGAAGATGAACATGTTCCTTAAAAAGGAACATGGAAAAAAGAAACACATACCTCCTTCCAGATTCCACCCCCTAAAGGGGCGGCTCAGTACCGAACTTACGCCTCACTCTAGTTCAAGGCTTCTCTTCATTCATTGGATTTCTGTCTTTGGTTAAATCACAGAGAATTCTGTGACTCCTGTCCCCCTGTCCCCATACCCTCTGCATTAGTGGTGGCTTATAGGAACAGAAATTTGTTGTCTCACAGTTCTGGAGGCAGGGAATCTGAATTCAGCATGTCAGTAGGGCCATGCTCTCTCCGAAGGCTCCGGGGGAAGATCCTTTCTTGTCTCTCCTGACTTCTGGTAGGCCCATAGTTTCCTTGGCTTATAGCTGCATTTTCACATGTGCTTCTCATGGCTGTCCTTCCCCTGCCTGTCTCTCTGTTTCTTCTCCTCCTGTTTAAGTATAGAGCCCTGATGGCGCAGTGGTTAAGAACTTGGCTGCTAACCAAGAGGTCGGCACTTCAAATCCGCCAGCTGCTCCTTGGAAACCCTATGGGGAAAGGAAACCCTGTCCTATAGAATCACTGTGAGTTGGGATTGACTCCATAGTGATGGGTTTGGCTTTTGGTTTTTGTATAAGGATGCCACTCAGATGAGATGAGGACCCACCCTCCTCCAGTATGATCTCATGTTAATCTATCTGATAACATCTTCAAAGACCCTATTTCCAAGCAAGGTCACATTCATAGGTACCAGGGGCTAGGCCTTCAACACATCTTTTTGGGGGACACAGGTCAATCCATGACACTCTCCAAGAACTTACTTGGAGGCAGCCACGTCGGGTCACAGGGAAGGAAGGAAGTGTCAGGATGACCCAACACGTAGTTGACTGAGGGTGCAGTTCCATCTTCTTTTCTTTCCTTCTAGTGCTCATTTTAAAATTGCATCTCTCGCCTTTAGAGCACAACTTCTTTTTTTAACCCTAAGGCTGAATGGAAAGAATTTGTTTAGTTTGCAAAGGCTTACAACTTTGGCGGGTGATTCATACACCCAGACGGCTGACTTGCATGGGGGCAGGGATGGGGCATGTTAGCAGAGAGAGCTCACTAATGTTAACTGCAATTAAATCATTTGGAATCCAAGATACCACAATATATGCCATCAACATCGGTTTTAATTTAGTAGTTAGTGTTTCTGTAACAACATATATGTGTTTATGTTGGTGAACTTAATGCCTTCTGAGTGGTGTCTTATAAAAAGACACAGGCAGGCAAAAGACACACACAGAATTGGAGGTCAAGCTCCAAGTACAGATGTGCCTTTGGAAAGCCACGAAGTCCATGGCACGGTATTGAATGAGTGACTCATTACAGAATGCAAAAGCCCCTGGAACTTGAAGGTTATCTCCCATGGTTTCGGGACACTTTCATATGGAGAACTGGGCTTTGGGAAAGTCCACAAAATCTTGGCTCACTGAGATCCTCGTCTCAAAGTGCAGTGTTAAACAAATCTCATTTGCACTTCTAAAAATACTGGTTAATGCCATGGAAAAAGACCTGGTGCAATATGAAACAGAGTCCTAGGTTTCTTCAGTCACTGACTACATGAAACCGGTTGTCATCGAGCTGATGCTGACTCATGGGGCCACTTGTGTGCCAAAGTAGAACAG
Organism: Trichechus manatus latirostris; assembly: GCF_000243295.1. Lineage (NCBI taxonomy): Eukaryota > Metazoa > Chordata > Mammalia > Sirenia > Trichechidae > Trichechus > Trichechus manatus. Next base: position 1,346,519 of record NW_004444213.1, read on the forward strand.
TGCTCCACAGGGTTCTCAATGGCTGATTTTTCAGAAGTAGATTGCCGGGTCTTTCCTCTGAGGTGCCTCTAGGTAGATTCGAACCCCTGCCCTTTCAGTCAGCAGCTGTCTTAGTTAATATTGTGGTAACAGAAATATCACAAGTGGGTGGCGTTAATGCACAGAAACTTCTTTTCTCACAGTTTAGAAAGCTAGAAGTCCAAATTCAGGGCACTGGCTCCAGGAGGGAGAAAGATGTGGCAGTTGGCTTCCGTAAAGATTACAGCCTTGGAAACTCTATGAGGTAGTTCTACTCTATCCTATAGGGTTGCTGTGAGTTGGAATGGACTTGACGGTAATGGGTTTTTGGTTTGTTCTAGAAGTCTCTCTTTGTCCGATCTGGGGGAAAATCCTTGTCTCAGTGTTCCTTAAATCTCCACGTGACGTCTATCTTTCCTCATTTGTGCTTGCTTCTGTGCCTAATCGGCTCCTCTTATATCTCAGAAGTGATTGGCTTAAAACATACCCTACATTAATATGGCCTCACTAACAAAATAAAGAAAACTGTATTTCTAAATGGGGTTACATCCACAGGTATAGCAGTTAGGATTCCAACATATATTTTGAGGGATGTAATTCCATCCATAACAGCAGTCAAGAACATTAACCGCCCAGAGATTCCCCAACTACATTAACTTAGATGAATGACTTAAGCTGGTGCCCCAGGCTTTTGTGAGGATGAACAGGTACGTGAAGTGTTTTGCAGGGTACCTGATGGTGGAACTTGTCTAATAAGGAAAGCACAGATTGCTGGGGTTTATCATTTCAGCATAGCCCTGGTGGCGCAGTGGTTAAGTGCTACCGCTGTTAACCAAAAGGTCAGCAGTTCGAATCCACCAGCTGCTCCTTGGAAATCCTATGGGGCAGTTCTACTCTATCCTATAGGGTCACTACAAGTTGAAATCGACTCGAGGGCAATGGGTTTTTCTTTTTTTTTCTTTTGTCTTCATTCTAACATAGACTCCCTAACAAGACAGTCAATGAGGAGTTTGTCTTGATACCTCCACCTGCCCTTCTAAACACCCTTGAGTCCTGGAGCTCTCCAGTAAGCATCCCATGAGTTGCTCTCCTTCTAGAGTTAACCAGCGGTGATTTCCCTTGCTTGCAGCCAAAGAATTCTGCCTGAGACAGCCCCTGACTGAGACAGTCAGGTGTCTTAGTTTCCTGTGGCTGCTGTAACAAGTTGCCACAAACCAGGTGGCTTAATTCAAACAAGAAGAATGTATTCCCTCACAGCTCTGAAGGGTGAAGTCTGAAATCAGCTTCACTGGCCTGGCACCAAGGTGTCAGCAGGGCTGCTCTCCCTCTGCAGCCTCTAGGGCAGAATCTGTTCCTTGCCTCTTCCAGCTTCTGGTGGCTGCTGGCGTTCCTTAGCTTGTAGCCACATCACTCCCATCTTCAAGGCCAGCATCTTCAAATCACCCTCTGTTCTGTGTGTGTGATCAAATCTCCATCTTCCTCCATTTTTGCAGGATTCAAGTGATGGAATTTGGGGGCTGCTAGGATCATCCAGGGGAATTTCCCCATCTCAAGATCCTTCATCACATCTGCAAAGACCATTTTTCCAAATCTGGTCACTATTATGGATTGAATTGTGTCCCCCAAAATGTGTGTCAAGTTGGCTAGGCCATAATTACCATGATAGTCCACCATTTTGTGATGTGATGTGATTTTCTTATGTGTTGTAAATCTTATCTCTATGATCTTAACGAGGCAGGATTAGTGGCAGTTCTGTTAATGAGGCAGGACTCAATCTATAAGATTAGGTTATGTCTTAAATCAATCTGTTTTGAGATATGAAAGAGAAGAGAGCAGAGAGATGGGGGACCTCCTTCCACCAAGAATGAAGAACCAGGAGAGGAGTGCGTCCTTTGGACCCGGGGTCCCTGCATTGAGAAGCTCTTAGACCAGAGGAAGATTGACGAAAAGGACCTTCCCCCAGAGCCCTAAATTAGGACCTCTAACCTCCTAGATTTTGAGAAAATAAATTTCTCTTTGTTAAAGCCACCCACTGGTGGCATTTCTGTTATAGCAGCACTAGATAACTAAGACAGTCACATTTACAGGTTCTAGGGATTAGGACCTAATATCTTTGGGGGCCGTTGCTCAGCCTTCTGCGGTTTTCATCTATGAAGCCTGTCTTTGCAATCTACATTTAGTGTTTTTTTGAGGATGGAGCTTAAACTGCTCATGGTATCAGTTGGGTCGAACCTGCACAGACAGATGCCAGTACATCTGGGCAAAAAGCAAACAAGAGATTGCCAGGGACCTGGAGCTGTTGGTATCGGCTGGACTTTGATCCACTTTTTGCTGTTCTTGGGTTCGCACCCAACTAGAGCTGTAGCTAGAGTTTGTTGTCGTTGTTGCTGTTGAGTCAACTCCAACTCTTGGCGACCTTTTATATAACAGACCAAAGTGCTGCCTGGTCCTGCGCCATGTTCATGCTCATTGGCATGTCTGAGTCCATGATTGTGACTGTTGTACATTGCGCAATGCCCTGCAGAGCAACTTGTATGCTTTTGACAGGAAAAGCTTTGACCTTCATGAGAGGAAAACTCCCCAAGGGTACATGTGGTTTTTCTCCACAGGTAATTTGAGCGCAATAGATTGTGAAATACTGCTCAAAACCTTTCTTATCAAAACCATTTAAATTTTTATCCTTAAAGAGTTTGGATGCAGCACATTTTGCCAGGGAGTTGTGGCCGTGCATCATTTACACGTGCATCGCAGGCTGAATCTCCCTCCCATAGATGCTATGAATGTATTTGGTGTTAAAGAACACGTGCGTGTACACTTACCATAGGAGTATGTCTTTAGCCCACTCTGTAAAATGCTGCTATTATAAAAATGTGTGTTTCAGACTTAGGAAGTTTTTTTAAATTTCTTTTAGATGTTATACAAATTTCTAGCAATAAAGTTTTTTGCTGTTAACCTTTTTAAGTAACACTAGTGTTTGTTTCTGTTAAAACACCATTATTTCTGTGTAACATTTATTAACTAAAAATGGAATAACATTGGTAATTTGTAGTTCCTCTAATTCTAGCCAGTTCTCGCCTTAGAAAGAGATCTGGAAGAGAAGTATCTTTTCCGTGAAATCTAGAATGTGTTTGTCGAAGAATGAAAAGAAAAATTGGAGTCATTTGTTGTTTTGTTTGAATTCAAATAATCCCCCAAAGCTATGAGACCAAATGGCAAATCTAAGGTGAAATATCATACAAATAGTCAAGCTCATACTGGAAGCACAGAGGAAGTCAACACATTGTATGCAAGTGATAACGAGGGTTATCCATAAAGTGAAAATGGAGATTGGTTTTGCCAGCTCATGTGAAACCATGTACAACATAACGAACCTTGCCCAGTCCTACAGGATCTTCATGATTGTTGGTATGTTCCAGTCCATTGCTGCAGTCATTGTGTATTTTGAGTGCCTTCCAACACAGGGGGCTTATCTTTCAGCACTGTACTGGACAGTGTTCTATTGTGATCCATAAGGTTTTCATTGGCTGATTTTTAGAAGCAGATTGCCAAGCTCTTATTTCTAGTCTTAGTCTGGAAGCTCCATTGCAACCTTCCACCATGGATGACTCTGCTGGTCTATGAAACACATATGGCATAGTTTCCAGCATCATAGCAACATGAAAGCCACCACAGTATGACACACTGACAGAGCTTTAGATAGAGAAATTTTAATCACCAAGTGTTACTTGTAAACTCACTAGTCAGGTAGCCTTCTCCATCAAAGCAGGAACTATAGGTTCAGGGCATCTGATGGGTTCATTCATTCATTCATTTAACTGGTATTTAAGGAGCACGTAATGAGTGCCAGGTGCTACAGGTAAAATGGCGAGCAAACAGCAGAGCCCCTGTCTTTATAGGGAGATATCCTTGTAGGGGGAGACACACACTAAGACCTTTCAGGTTCTTGTAATTTTATCCCAAGATGAAGGAGCAGTGTTGGGAGGGTTTTGGAAAGGGCAAGGTGGGGACTGTCATGACCAGATTTGCATTTTGAAATGGTCACTATTGCTGGAGACAGCATGAATGAGCTGGGTGACAGTCTAGAGAAGAGATGCTGGTATTGGGGCTAGGGTGGTGGTGGAGGAGGAAAGGGATGGACTGGAGAGATATTTATGAGGTAAAATCAACAGAAACTGGTGGTGGAATGGTTCTGAGTGTGTGACCTTAAGTCTTAACTCACTGGAACAGTCCAGTTTGTAGCTGGGAACACTGGTGGAGTTGGTAACACTTAAGTGCTCTACTGCTAACCAAAAGGTTGGCGGTTTGAACTCACCCGTGGCTCCCCAGGAGAAAGACCTGGTGATCCCCCTTAAAGATTACAGCTAAGAAACCCATATGGATTGAATTTTGTCCCCCAAAAATATGTGTCAACTTGGCTAGGCCATGATTCCCAGTATTGTGTGATTGTCCACCATTTTGTCATCCATTGTGATTAACCTACGTGTTGTAAATCCTACTTCCATGAAGTTAATGAGGCAGGATTAGAGGCAGTTGTGTCAATGAGGCAGGACTCAATCTACAAGATTAGGCTTGGTCTTAAGCCAATCTCTTTTGAGATATAAAAAAGAGAAGCAAGCAGAGAGACGTGGAGACCTCATACAACCAAGAAATCAGTGCCAGGAGCAGAGTGCTCCTTTGGACTCAGGGTCCCTGTGCTGAGAAACTCCTCAACCAGGGAACATTGATGACAAGGACCTTCCCCTAGAGCTGACAGAGAGAGAAAGCATTTCCCTAGAGCTGGTGCCCTGATTTCGGACTTCTAGCCTCTTAAACTGTGAGAGAATAAATTTCTCTTTGTTAAAGCCAACCACTTGTGGTATTTCTGTTACAGCAGCACTAGATGACTAAGACAAAACCCTATGGGGCAGTTCTACTATGTCATATGAGGTTGTTAGGAGTCAGAATCGATTCAATAGCACCTAAAAATAACACAGTGTTTTATACATGAAACAAATGAGTTCACATTTCCCACATCAGTGTTTGAGGTGGGCTTCTCCCCCAGCTTTATTTCATCACCAGCCACCAAGCTTTCCCCATCTTGACTTCGCCTCTATGCAAGTGCAATCCTGCCTTGCCCTCATTTCATGTCCCCACCCAAGAAGTCACCCTTTCATCTCCTCTCCAAGGCAGGCTTTAGTGGAAAGACTTGGTCAGGTGTAAACTTGGAGCTTCCTGTCCCTTGTAGGGTTATTTTAAAGTTTACTTTTCTATTTTGAAGATAATGCCCATTTATAGATTAAAAAAAAAAATCGTGTATTTCCAAGAACTAGTGCAGGCCTTTGGTAAGACAGATGCTATATGAGATGTCTGAGTTGGAGGGTATTTGGTTTTAAATGTTGGGTATTTCCAAAATTCCCTTCAAAACACTGGATTGATGTACACCAAGGGTGTATTTGACAGCCATTTCTCTCTCCTGGTCCCTCTCAGTCTGTGTGTATGTATGCATATATATGCATGTATGTGTATGTGTGTGTATGCATGTGTGTGCATGTATGTGTGTATGCATGTATGTGCATGTATGTGTATGTGTGTATGCATGTGTGTGCATGTATGTGTGTGTATGCATGTGTGTGCATGTATGTGTATGTGTGTGTGTGCATGTGTGTGCATGTGTGTGTGTGTGTGTGTTTAATCACTTCAGTCTCTATCATATGTAAGATTCAAATTTAACTGAGAGGCTAGTTTTCACTAAACTCGGTTAGTATATAACAATATGGTAACTATCTTTGTTTTTCCAAGGATTATCTATATTTTCATATAAATAATTGTAAGATGTTTTTCTCAGTGAAACGCAGGTCGATTGCTTCCTGCAGGAGCCTCAGAAGCCATTCCCTGTCTCCCTTGGTTTCTGTCCTGGTGTCCTTTCTGAGGAGTCTAGTGCTATTATCAAAAAGTCCAGAAAATTGTGAGGCTGCTGAGCAGACTGGGTCACCTGAAATAAATTCTGATTGGATTAATTTTACCAATAAGGCCGTTTTCCTGGAAAATATCCTTCTCTGTGCTCCAGGACATAACTCCATCATTGTCCCTCCTTCTTACTTGTTCTTTCTCCTCTCCCTGCCCGACGAGGTCTGCTTACTCCTGACAAGCATGCTGATACCTCTATTCTCCTAACAGCACAATCATGCTTGCTCACACTACTTACACACACCACACACTTGCACACACACACATGCATGCACATACACAACCCACATGTGTGCACACATGCCACACACAAACATGCATACACGCACACACACCATGCATACACTACACACATATGCGTGCACACACACAACCCACATGTGTGCATGCACATCACACACAAACATGCAACATGCACACATTCACAACCCACACAGGCACACCACACACATGTGCATATACACACACCACACGTGTGTGCACATGCCACAACAGCACACATGCACACACAAACACACAACACATACAGTCCATACACAAAAACACACACCACACATGTGCACACACACAAAACACACAGGACACATATGTGTGTGCACACACTCCACAATACATCACACACAGGCATACGCAGAAACACACACAATATGTGAACACACGCAGCCCCCATACACACACAGCACACACATGTACACACACACACACACACACACACACACTCCCCACAGTCCTTCCAGGTGTGACCCCATTCCTTGTTCAAACAACACTCTTGAGTCCTTGGCTCCATCTCTATGCTTGACGACTTTTTAATTCTACTTAATGATGATAAAAGCAGCAAATACTTATTTTTGATAAAATTGGAAGTAGAGAGAAATGCAAAGGAGGAGGAAATACATGCCACATGCGCATCTTGGTCCCAGGCGTCAGCACAGGCGGGTGTGCGCCATCCCCATCCCAGTACTCCCACGCTCTCCCAAACACGTGTCCTGCTTGAAATCCCACCTTTTACACAGTTCTGTATCCTGTTTCACTCGTTATCACAGAGTTTTCACATTTTAGCAAAAATTCTTCAGACCAATTTCAAATGCCTTTCTAGCTTCTAATATTCCCTCAAGCAGATGCATCACACTTAATTTAAATATTCTTTTGAAGGTTGTTTGTCTGAATTCAGTGTTTCTACATTATAAACAGCACAGAGAGCAATGCCTTCACTGCATAAGCCTCTGTCCTCATTTTAATTTGCCTTGGGAGACATTTCCTGAGTAGGATGACCCGGTCAAAAGGTACGGGCAGGGCTAAGACTCTGGATACAAATTATGAGAATCTTTTCTAGAGAAGCTGGCCAGTTCACATCCCCACCAGCAGCTACTGACTCCCAGAAGCCTCTCCAACAGCTGCCAATGCCCTCGGCCCCTTGATTTGGTGCCGGTATTGCACTGTGCTTATCCAGCCTACACTGATCATTAATTAGAGATATTAGTGCTTTGTCTTTCATATTTGCTACCAATATTTCCTCACTTCTTGTTTTCTAACATTAAGTTTTTTGTTATTATTGTAGATATATAATCAAATATAGGAGTCCCTGGTGGCACAAACAGTGAAGCACTCAACTACTCCCTGAAGGTTGATGGTTCAAACCCTTCCAAATATGCCTCAGAAGACAGGCCTGGCAATTTGCTTCCAAAAGGTCACAGCCTTGAAAACCCTAAGAAGCGGTTCTACTCTGCACGCATCGGGTTGCCAAGAGTTGGAATCAACTCAATGGCAACCAACAACAACAACGCCATCAAATGTATATATATTTATATACATATATGCATGTCTTAGGCTGGGGTCTCTAGAGAAGCAAAACAAGGAAAGTGTATAAATATATGTTGAAAGAGATTTATATCAAGGAAATGGCTCACGAAGTTGTAGAGGCTGGAACATCTCAAGTCCATGGATCAGGATAGAGGCTTCTCCTGATTCACGTAGCTGCAGGGGCTTGCGAACCCAAGACCAGCAAGTTGGAGAGCAGGGCTCTTGCTCACAGGCTGTGAAGATTGATGAATCCCAAGACTGGCAGGCAAGACAGCAGGTAAGCTATTAGTTCAAGTCCCAAGAACGGGAAGGCAGGCAAACAGGAGCCAGAGGCAAGATCTAGTGCAGGCAGAAGCCAGAATGTCTACTTATATTTGGATACAGGCCACACGCCCAAGGAAACTCCCTTTCAACAGATTGGCTCCTCACAGCAGATCCCATCACGGGGGTGATCACATATCAAATCTCAACAGGGAAGTGATCACATTATACCACTGCCAAAACACTGAGAATCATGGCCCAGCCAAGCTGACACACAATCTTAACCATCACAATACATATATGTATATTTTAGTTTAAGCTTACTAGAACTAGAGGGTTAATAATTTTTTTTTTTTTTTTTTTACTTTTCTGTGGATTTATTATTTTTAAATTGAATTTAAGAATATTTTCTTTTATGGTATGAGGTAATTAATTAAATAATTAATTCTCACACTCCACTTATAAAATAATATGAAGACTCTTTTATCTTTTAATAATGTAATAAGTTCTTACATACATTTCTCCTAAAAGCGTAGTTGTCTTTTCCTCTCTCAAAGTGTTCATTAAATCATTTTGAACTAGCTTATGTATATAGTAGCGATTGGTTATGTTAACCAAAGCTTGTGAAAAGACAAAAAAGAGGTAACTAGGAATGAAGGCAAACGCCTAAAGCTGTCTAGCCGGCAGCTAGACTAGAAAGGAGGGAGAGGGAACAAGAAGTGGGGAGAGGGAAGAGGGCTGCAGGGCAGAGAGGGAGGGTGGGGAGGGGGTCATGCCCCAACCAAACAGTCAAAAATGACCCCCTGCCCCAGACTCCGTGCAGATCTGAAATGAAGGGAATGGTCTTGAAAGGGGCCCAGCCTGAGAGAGAAAAACACACACAACTGTACCACCATGGACGCTGCTCTGAAACCTGCCACTGGAGTGTGGTCCCAGGACCAGCATCCATGACCCCTGGGAGTGCTGGACACGCAAAGTCTCCAGCACCAGTTGACGAATGAATCAGAACCTGCATTGTAACAGTCCCGGGGCATTTTGTGCCCATTAAGGTTCAAACCAGAATGCTCCTTAGAAGCAAAGATGGCAAGACACTGACTAGCTTCCTTTGGACATGTCATCAGGCAGGACCAATCACAAGAAAAGTTAGAGGGTCAGCAAAAATGAGGGAAACCCTCCATGAGATGGACTGACAGAATAGCTGCAACAATGGACTCAAACTTTCCAGTGATCTTGAAGATGGTACAGAACTGGGCAACATTTCATTCTGTGATACATAAGGTCACAAAGGCATCTAACAAGAACAACAACAAAAGTTCACGAAGCTCTGAGAGAAGGGTGTCCAGTTGGCTCACGGCCAGCATGGTAAGAGGAGATGGCAGTTGAGAGCAGTCTAGAAGGGTATCATGGATTGAATTGTGTCCCCCCAAAAAATCTGTCAACTTGGCTAGACCATGATTCCCAGTATTGTGTGATTGTCCACCATTTTGTCATCTGATGTGATTACCCTATATGTTGTAAATCCTACCTCTGTGGTGTTAATGAGGCAGGACACAATCTACAGGATTAGGTTATGTCTTAGGTCAATCTCTTTTGAGATATAAAAGAGACAAGCCAGCAGAGAGACAGGGGGCCTCATACCACCAAGAAAGTAGTGCCAGGAGCATAGCACATCCTTTGGAACCAGGGTCCCTGCTCAGAGAAGCTCCTAGACCAGGGGAAGCTTGATGACAAGGTCCTTCCTTCAGGGCTGACAGAGAGAGAAAGACTTCCCATGGAACTGACACCCTGAATTCAGCCTTCTAGCCTTCTGGACTGTGAGAGAATAAACTTCTGTTTGTTAAAGTCATCCACTTGTGGTGTTTCTGTTATAGCAGCACTAGATGACTAAGACAGAGGGTGAGGGTGAGGTGGCAGTGGGGAGGTTTGCTGGATGCCTGCTGGGTCCCAGCACATTGAAGTGGCTCATGGCAGCAGCCAGAGAGCAGCCCAGACACCAGGTCGATTGTTGGCAACCATGCCACAGTGAACCACCTCACCGTGGTGTTTTAAACAACCACAACTTAAATTATTGAAATGTACATCATAGTAATTTTGTCCCTGTGGATATCTGTTACTCGGGGTCATCAAGAGCCATTCCTGCTCTGCTTTAGAGGGAGAAGGCATTCACTGCTGGGTTTAGGTTGGCTGTTTAAAGAGAGAGAGGTTTTCACCGAAGGCCATTTTCCCCAGTGGGAGGGCTGGCTGCTGGCCTGAGCTGTTTTTTCTCTGCTTCCCTTTAGTATCCCACACAGCCATGGCTTCCTAGGAGGGAAAAGGGGAACTCTGCCAGGGTGGAGGGTTGAGGGAGCCTGGCCCCCCTCCCCCCAACCTCTTCCTACTTCTAAGGACTACTGGAGGCTTCTAGAGACTTCTGGGGACTTGTGGAGACATTTGGGGACTTCTGAAAACAGGGTGGGGGATCCTGGGCCCTGCGGCATGAGGAGCTGATTCCCACGAGCTTACACAGGGGTAGAGAGTCGAGTTTACATTCCACTTACCCCAGGGTCACAAGCGATTTCTCACAGTCAAGGATCCTTTCTTGGATTCTGTCCCCCAGTTCTTAGGGAGCAGAAGAGAAACTTCCATTTCCAAACTGTTATTGGGCCATGAAGTCCATGCAAGCAGCCAAGCCAGAACAGAGAAGGAACGTAGCAGTCCCCTGGTCCAGGGGGTTCAGATCAAAGGCCAAGGAAGAGGACAGAAAGACACAGCACCGCCTTGCTCAATGTCCTCCTGTGACTTTTTTAAGGAGGCAAAGAAGACTTCCTGGGTGAAAGAGAACTTTGCCATTGATTAACACCTTAGCACTTTGTCTTCGTAATCTTCATCATTTTCCTTTTCCCCCAACAGCCTCAGGATCACCTCAAAAGGAAGATTTCCAACTGGTCAAAGGAACCTCAGAGGTGGGTGGGTTTGTTTTCTTCCCACTTTGTTCAGCGCTGACCTCCCCTTTCTCAGCTGACACACTCCCCTCCGCTCTCCGACATGTCAGTTAGGGGATCAAGACATACAGCCAGCCTCCTGTTGTTCTTAGATGCCGTTGAGTCGATTCCGACTCATGGCGACCCCACGTGTGCAGAGTAGAACTCTCCATAGGGATTTTGCCTGTGATCTTTTGGAAGCAGATTGCTGGGTCTGTCCTCTGAGGTGCCTCTGGGTGCGTTTGAACCACCAACTTTTTGGTTAGTAGTTGAGCGCTTAACCGCTTGCGCTACCTAGACCAAACCAAAAACCCGTTGCCACTGAGTCAATTCCGACTCATAGTGACCCTATAGGACAGAGTAGAACTGCCCCATAGGGTTTCCAAGGAGCAGCTGGTGGATTCAAACTCAACCTTTAGGCTGGTAGTTGAATGCTTAACCACTTCGCCACCCAGGAATGTCTAAATGCCTCCTAAAGAAGGGGAATTCGGAGGGAGGTGCAATTCTGCCTCCCAGAAAGGTGAGCAGCGGGGTGTGCACACACACAGTGGGTGGGGTGGGATGGGGGCTGAGTGGGGAGGAGGAAGGTGGGGAGGGCCCTCCGTGTTCACCCCTGCCCTCTTCATCCTAAAACTCTGATATCTTCATTTCCATGTGACTCCATGACACAGAAACGCCTGTGGAGTCAGCTACTCTACCTCATTTGAATATATACACAGAATATGACTCAGAATGGTGTTATTCCTTCCCTGGCAATAAGAAGGAGCCCTGGTGGTGCAGTGGTTAAGATTTCGGCTGCTAACCTAAAGGTCAGCAGTTTGAATCCACCGACTGCTCCTTGGAAACCCTGTGGGGCAGTTCTATTCTGTCCCATAGGGCTGCTAGGAGTTGGAATCGACTTGACGGCAATGAGTTTGGTTATGGGATTTGGCTATGAGAGGGGTCATTAAGCCTCTTCTTCCCTTGAGATGTAAATGTTGAAGTTGAGGGAGAAGTCTGGGAAGGTTATCAAGGAAGAAGAGAGTTCTGGAAACCCAGCACCAGGAGACTCATGACCCTGGGTTTCGGGATCTATAAGGGACTAGCCTGGGCCTGGATCTACACGGAGTCTTCAGTCCCGGAGGGTGGCGGGTCAACTTTCCCACCAGCCTCACCTGAGCTGCATCCAAACTCCCTTTCAGCTCTGCTGCCTCAGGCCAGGCCTTCTGCTCCAGGTGCCTAGTGGTGACTACTCTAGTGAACCCTTCTGGGGCTTCAGGCAGGCCTGCTGCCACCAGAATCTCCATGTCCTCCCCGCGAATGTCCTGTGGCTTGTCCCACCACACCATGCAACATCAGTAGGAAGGCTTGGTCCAAGTGCGTGCCTGAGCCTCTCCCCACCAGCCACTACCCCATCTTCCCAGTAATTGGACTTCCGGCAAGTGGGAATTCTCTTTCCCATCACAATAGGGCCTGTGACGATGGCTGGAACCCAGGACATGTGTGTACTGACTGGAGGGAGTCAGCTCTTCTGTTATTGTCCTTGGCCACCATCGAGTCAGCCCCCAATGCATGGCAATCCCATGTACCATGCAACAAAACACTGCCCAGTCTTGTGTCATCGCCATGATCAGTTGTGGGTCAGACCCTTGTGATCCATAGGGTTTTCACTGGCTGATTTTCAGAGGTAGATTACCAGGTCTTTCTTCCTAGCCTGTCCTAGTCTGGAAGCTCCAATGAAACCTGTTCAACATCTACCACTGAAGCTCCATGGCTATCACGGTTGACATAATCTGATTTACTTTAGAAAATATAGAAAAGAATAAAGAAAAACTTCAACCACAATCCCTTCACCTTGAATTTACATTTGTCAACTTGTAGGTATATTTCCTGCCATCTTTTTTGCAGCTGGAGCCCTGGTGGCACAGTGGTTAAGCGATCGGCTACTATCCAAAAGGTCGGCAGTTCAGGTCTAGCAGCTACTCCTTGGAAACCCTTTGGGGCAGTTCTTCTCTGTCCTCTAGGATTGCTATGAGTCAGAATCCATTAGACGACAATGAGTTTGGTTCTTTTGGTTTTTTATGCAGTTATTTTATGGCTCTTTAAAAAAAAAATCATTATAGAATGAGTATTTCCCATGAGTATTTTCCCATAGAATGAGTATTTTTCTAAAATAGTCTGCAAAATCATCTGTGTAACAGTCCAACACATCACTAAGCCATAATTTATTTAGCCATCCCTCCATTTTTATTGCTTTTCTTTTGTTTTTGCCACTATAAATGGCGTTAGGATGGGCATTCTTACAAGTAAATCTTGTCTATCTATATTAACTTCATTATGGTCCCTGTTAGCGGTGCATGATGAAGTTCTGGAGACATGTTTTACTGTGCGTAATGAAATGTGCCATTAAACGGCCCTCAGCAATTAGACTCCTTTCATGGTTAGGCCCCAAAATCTCATTTCCTGGTAGGAGCACTGCCGTAGCAAAGTCACTACAAACAACTTTTATGTGGCCGCTGGTATAATTACGTTTTGAAATGCTGCCACTGTGGCATATATATTTTCTCATTCTTACATAAGGCATTAACATTTTCTACAGAGGAAAAATGCCCAAAGTTTACTTATAATTTTCTTCGTTTCTATTATCTTTCTTGGTAACGACGCCATTTCTCTGTTTCTCATTTCACGGTTTTATCATTTTGGTAGTCTGTCTTGGAACTTGAGTATGGCCAGAACGCTCCTTAGAAGCCAGGATGGCAACACTTCATTTCACATACTTTGGACATGTTATCAGGAAGGACCAGTCCCTGGAGAAGGACATCATGCTTAGTAAAGTAGAGGGTCAGTGAAAAAGAGGAAAACCCTCAAAGAGATGGATTGACCCGGTGGCTGCAACAACGGACTCAAACATAGCAATGATTGTGAGGGTGGCGCAGGACTGGGTAGTGTTTTGTTCTGTCGTACATAGGGTCGTAATGAGTTGGAACCGACTCGACGGCACCTAACAACAACAACATTTTCGCACATCTGATATAAATAAACACATGAACTCAACATGATTCACTTGTATGTGGATGTTTGGAGCAGGTGCTCGTGGAAGGGTAATAGACAGAACCAACCAAGACAGAAGGTCAACAGCTTCGTCAATTCCTGAGGGACGTCTGCAGTAGTACCCTTATTCCACGCTGACATTAATCTCACTCATGATGATGTGCTTGAGAAGGAAACCAGAGAAATTCCCCTCTGAGCTTAGCAGTTGTCTAAAAGCTGGAGCAGGTCAGCATTAGTATGAAAAAAAACAAACAAAAACAAAAAAACCCGCAAGAAAAGCATTGGCTCTGGAGCTCTGGCCTTGTATGACCTGTGGCCTTTAGTAATGTGAAACTGTGTTAGTTTCCTAGTTCTGCTGCAGCACAGAACCACAAACTTGGTGTCTTAAAACATCAGAAATTTCTTCTCTCACAGTTCTGGAGGCTGGAAGCCCAAAATCAAGGTGTCAGCTGGGCCGTGCTCCCTCTGAGATCTCTAGGGAAAATTCCATGCTTGCCTCTTCCAACTTCTGGTGTTGCTGTTGTTGTTAGATGCTGTTGAGTCAACTCCAACTCGTGGTGACCCATGTACAACTGAATGAAACTGAGCCAGGTCCTACGCCCTCCTCCCGATCTTTGGGACGCTCAAGTGCATTGCGGTGGCCACTGTGTATTTTGAGTGCCTTCCAACCTAGGAGACTCCTCTTCCAGCGCTACATCAGACAATGCTCTGTTTTGATCCACAGGGTTTTCATTGGCTGCTTTTTGGAAATTGATTGCCAGGCCTTTCTTCCCAGTCTGTCTCAGTCTGGAAGTTTCACTGAAACCTGTCCACCATGGTTGACCCTGCTCGTATTTGAAATACCAGTGGCATAGCTTCCAGCATCACAGCAACACGCAAACCACCACAGTATGACAAACTGACAGAAGGGTGGTGATCCTCGTGATTACCAAAAAAAAAAAAAAAAATCTGTCACCACTGAATTGATTCTGACTCATAGAAATCCGATAGGGCAGAACAGAACTGCCCCATAGGGTTTCCAAGGAGCAGCTGGTAGATTCAAACTGCCAGCTTTTTTGGTTAACAGCTATAGCTCTTAACTGTGCTACCAATGCTCCAAAACCCATTGTCATGGGCTTATTCCAACTCACAGCGACTCTAAAGGACAGAGAAGAACTGCCCCATAGGGTTTCCAAGGAGCAGCTGGTGGATTCGAACTGCCAACCTTTTGGTTAGCGGTCATAGCACTTAACCGCTGTGCCACCCGTTCTCCTCATGATTAGGTTCAGTTTATCTGCCTTAACTTTCGTTTTAACTTTTTTTTTCTAAGGACATGAGTTGACTGACAACAGGGGAAACGTCTTATTTCAGATATGGGCTTTTCCTTAATATCAAGAGAAACTGCGAGATGGGTATTTCTCCTTTATCCTTATCATCAGGACAAGTATAAATCTACCCGGATTTAGAAAACTTCTTACTCATTAAGCTTCTAATTTATAAAGCCTCAGGATTTAGAGTGACTGAGTGTCTTATTTATATCACTATTTGGTCTGTTCCTCTATGTTTTAAGAACTTTTTTTTCCCCACTGTTACTATATATGCTGAGTTTTCACTGTTACATTTTTTAATGATGTGGAAAATCTGCACATCCTGTTAAATTCTATCAAAAGCTGACTTAAAATCTTTCAAAGTTGTCTTAAACCTATACATTTCTAATCATGAAGAAAATAGTCATTTGAACTGTTCTTAATGGAATGTAAAAAATTCAGTGATAACCCACCCACTCCATTAATGTGATTTGAAGTTATAGCCTGTTTTATATATTGTTTATTTGTCTTGTTTGATTGTGTTACTTTCTAAAAAAATGATACAGACACTATATGACTAGAGTTGGAATCAACTTGATGACAACGAGTTGTTGCATTTTGTAATCAAAGGAATCCAAAGACGAGTTGTGGAATGACATCAAGGACGTCATCCACGAAGAAAGCAAGAGGTCATTAAAAAGACAGGAAAGAAAGCAAAGACCTAAATGGATGTCAGAAGAGATCCTGAAAGTTGATCTTGAATGTAGAGTAGCTAAAGTGAAAGGAAGAAATGATGAAATAAGAGAGCTGAACAGAAGATTTCAAAGGGTGGCTCGAGAGGACAAAGTTAAGTATTATAATGAAATGGGCGAAGACCTGGACATAGAAAACCAAAAGAACATGCTTGGCATTTCTCAAGCTGAAAGAACTGAAGAAAAAATTCAAGCCTTGAGTTGCAATAGTGAAGGATTTTACAGGGAAAATATTAAACGATGCAGGAAGCATCAAAAGAAGATGGAAGGAATACACAGAGTCACTATACCAAAAGAATTGGTTGACTTTCAGCTATTTCAGGAGGTAGCATATGATCAAGAACCAATGGTACTGAAGGAAGAAGTCCAAGCTGCACTGAAAGTATTTGTGAAAAACATGGCTCCGGGAACTGACAGAATGCCAACTGAGATGTTTCAACAAACGGATACAATTGTAGAAGTGCTTACTCGTCTATGCCAAAAAAATTGGAAGACAGCTGCCTGGCCAACCAACTGGAAGAGATCCATATTTGTACCCATTCCAAGGAAAGGTGAGCCAACAGAATGCAGAAATTATCAACAATATATTAATACTAATATATTAATATCACATGCAAGCAAAATTTTGCTAAAGATAATTCAAAAGTGGTTACAGCAATACATCATCAGGCAACTGCCAGAAATGCTAGCTGGATTAAGAACAGGTCGTGGAACAAGGGCTATCATGGCTGATATCAGATGGATCATGGCTGAAAGCTGAGAATACCAGAAAGATATTTACCTGTGATTTATTGACTATGTAAAGGCATTCATCAAAGACCACAGTCTTCAGTATGGATTACACCTCAACATAAAGAAAACAAAAATCCTCACAACTGGACCAGTAAGCAACATCATGATAAATAGAGAGAAGATTGAAGTTGCCAAGGGTTTCATTTTACTTGGATCCACAATCAACACCCATGGAAGCAGCAGTCAAGAAATCAGAAGATGCATTGCCCTGGGCAAATCTGCTGCAAAAGTTCTCTTTAAAGTGTTAAAAAGCTAAGATAGGACTAAGGTGAGGCTGACCCAAGCCATGGTATTTTCAATCGCTTCATATGCATGTGAAAACTGGAAAATTAATAAGGAAGACCAAAAAAGAATTAATGCCTTTGAATTATGGTGTTGGTGAAGAATATCGAATATACCATGGACTGCCAGAAGAACGAACCAACCCATCTTGGAAGAAGTATAGCCTGAATGCTCATTAGAAGTGAGGATAGCTAGACTTCGCCTCACATACTTTGGACGTGTTATCAGGAAGGATCAGTCGCTCGAGAAGGACATCTTGCTTGGTAAAGTAGAGAATCAGCAAAAAAGAGGAAGACCTTTAATGAGATGGATTGACGCAGGGACTACAACAATGGGCTCAAGCGTAACAACGATTGTGAGCATGGCCCAGAACTGGGCGGTGTTTCGTTCTGTTGTACATTGGGTTGCTAGGAGTCAGAACTGACTCGATGGTGCCTACCAACAACAACAAAGTCTAACAATTATAGATGTTGCACGAATCGGGAGTCAACCGAATGTCGGCCAACAACAATCACCTCTTGTATCAGCACGTTGTTGGTCTTTGTAACTTTGTCTTCCCTGATCTTCATTCTTATTTTTAAGTCATCTTTGATAATTCCTTCAGGAAGAGAATCTGGCAGTTTGTTGAGTCCTTGCACACCTAAGATGGAAGGCAACTTGGCTGAATATAAAATGTTTCGGTCCACTACTATAACAAATTATATTGCAACTTTGAATTCATTGTTCTTAGAAACCACGGAAGCTTTGTAATTTTTCCTCTGCTTTTGTGTTTTTTTTTTTTTTTTTTTTTTGTATCCCTAGCCTAAATTAAATCATTCAAGGGACAAGGAGTGGGATAGAACCTGTTTTATTATCATAAAAATATGTATAACACAACATTTGCCAGTTCAACATTTTTTTACGAGTACAGTTCAGTGACATTGATTACGTTCATCATGTTACGCAACCATTACCAATGTCTGTGGTCAAATTTTCCATCACCATGAACAGATACTCAATGCTTTCTAAATAATGACTCCCCCTTTCCCTCTCCCTCCCGTCCCTCGTAAAGGGATAGAACACTTGGGCCGTTCACATCCATGTTAGCATGTTTGGCATACCATTTAAGTCACGTATCCCATTAGCTGCCCAATATTATTGTGGCATTTCGGCAGCCTTCCATTTGACTGGGGTCCAACGTACAGTGCTGATTAATCCATAGACGCTGCTGATCGCTTCCCATCTGGCTCCCGTGATGGCACCACCTCTCTGAGACTGAAGACCCTGCCAAAGTGCTAGGTTCCACCGTTTTCCATCCACTTGCATCTGTGTAGTATTTAACCTGTGGCTGTGAGTGTGCCTCTGGCAACCTGCAGATAAACTGGGATCACCCTCTGTCCTTGAGTGTTATCTGCTGTGATCCCCATCTCTTGTTCTTTCTCCAGACGCTCTGTACCTATAAATGATACCAGAAACGCCTTGACGGTGGTCATCTGTGGACTTGGCATTGGCTCTCCCTGTACGACAGGAAGCCGGCAAGTTAGAAGGAGTTTACGCCCAGGGATGGAGGGCAGTGATGGTTCAGTGATAGAATTCCTGCCTTCCACGTGGGAGAGCCAGGTTCAATTCCCCGTCAATGCACCTCATGGGCAGCCACCACCCCATCTGCCAGGGGAGGCTGGGTTTTTGCTATGATGTTGAACACCTTTAAGCAGAGCTTCTGGACTAAGCTGGACTAGGAAGAAAGGCCTGGTGATCTACTTCCGAAAATCAGTCAGTGATAGCCCTATGAATCAGAAAGGTCTGATCTGCAATCCGTCATGGGGATGGCACAGGACTGAGCAGCCTTTCGTTCTGTTGTGGATGGGGTCGCCACGAGTTGGAGGCTGACAGAAGGCAGCTAGCCACAGCAACAACACCCTCGTGAGGGTTCTGTTACTATCTCAGGGGCTTGTAGTAGCTGTCCCTTCCGGGAGAATACTCTCTTCCATCAGATTGGTCATGAGCTAGCTCCTTCAGACAGCTTCCTGGAATATGGCCCACCCCTACCCACCTCCCCCTTCTCCTCTTAGAGAGCAGAAGCTTTACTAATGATTATTATTTTTATTCAAGGCAACTCTTTCCTCTCTGCCTTTCCTTCTTATTGTGAAAATACTTGGCATCGAATCTATCCATCCTCTTCCTCCATACCTCTCCCCCACCAAAAAAAAAAAAACAAAAAAAGCCTATGATGACAATGGAAAAATCTCTCATCAGCTTTATTCAGGAACCACCATAGTGAAAACGAGTCAGCAGAGGGAAGAAAAAAAAACAAAAAAAAAAAAACATCTCCTGCAGAGAGAGCCCTTTCAGTCTGCCCAGAGAAAGAATGGCATATGATCTCAGTTTAACAGGGATTTCTTCCTGGCTTTGTTTATGTCCACCCATCCATTTAGAACCAAAACCAGCTCAGGATTTAGTGGTCATGTGGTCATGAGGATTGATGTCCTGATGTGGTACCCACCCTCCCCTACTCCTGGACGCCAGCAGCACCCAAGGGAGCTTTAGAGAAACCCAGGTCCTGGGCCCTCCACCCAGCAGCCTGAATTCAGGAGGTGGTTGTGAGCCTAGAAATCTGTCGTTTTTGTAAGCTCCCTGGGTGTTTTGATCATCAGCCACATTTGGGAACCTCAGAGAATTTCCACAGCTGAGATCTTGAAGAGATTTTGAAATCAGTTTGTGTACGCTCCCCAGGGGAAAGAGAGGCCCAATATCGCACGCAGACCTACATGGACAGTGGCCGAGGGAAGGCTTTCCTAAAATACAGGGAAAGGAGCTCAGCTATGGAGTCCCTGGACAATGCAAACAGGTGCTTGTCTGCTAACCAAAATCCTGGAGGTTCGAGTCCACCCAGAGGCACCTTGGAAGAAAGGCCTGGCAATCTACTTCCGAAAAATCAGCCATTGAAAACCCTGTGGCACTCAGTTCTACTCTGACACACATGGGGTCGCCAGGAGTCAGAATCAACTTGGTGGCAGCTGATTAGTTCAGTTACGCCCACTCGCACACACCCATTGCCGTCGAGTGGATGCTGACTCATAGCAACTCCATAGGACAGAGTAGAACTGCCCCTTAGGGTTTCCAAGGAGTGGCTGGTGGATTTGAACTGCTGACCTTTTGGTTAGCAGCTGAGCTCTTAACCTCTGCACCATCAGGGCTCCTTCAGTTATGCCCAGTCCACTTATTTAAGAAACACAGAGAAGTTTGTGGCATAGTTGAGGAACATCTGCATCAACGTGGTTTAAATTTTCAAATAGCTGTGTTTGAAGAGGCAAATCCTCTCTCACCACGAAATCGAAATCGCAGCTAATCAAAGAGCAACTTCCTGTAGATGCCTAGGAGCCCAGGTTTCCCTGAAAATAAGGTGTGATATTTAAATCAGTTACTTCCCTACTCCAATACATTACAACTTAATTACTTGCCTTTTTATTCTGGTTCCAGAGCTTCAATTTGGGAGACTGACTTAGAGGTGGGCAGCAGAAAGTGAAATCTGGTAGAAATATAATACAAGGTCTTAGGGGAAAAAAAAAAAAAAAGACTTGCTAAGCTGACAATCCTACTGAGAGTGCCAGCACACATTAGACAGCTGCTGAATGTTTTTAGGCTAACTTGAAAGTCATTGAAGTGGGTGGGGAAAGGGTCATCTCTCTCTCCTTTGTTTTCATTCTACTGGGTGATTGAATCATGAAACATTTATTGTAGGTGACAGTACCATCTTTAAAATGCATTTTTATGCTTTGAAGAAATAATCTTACTTTGGCCATGTCATCAGGAGGGATCAGGCCCTGGAGAAGGACATCACGCTTGGTAAAGTAGAGGGTCAGAGAAAAAGAGGAAGACCCTCAATGAAATGGACTGACACAGTGGCTGCAATGGGCTCAGGCATATCAACGATCATGAAGATGGTGCAGGACCAAGCAGTGTTTTGTTCTGTTGTACATGGTGTCGATATGAAGTGGAGCCGACTCAATGGCACCTAATACCAACCACCACCACCATTCTTTGCTATCGGCGGATTTCTTGGGATGTCTGAGTTAGACGCTTAATTCTTGCTGGAGTCAGCATGAGCTACACATACAACATAAGATACAAGAGCTGAGCCAGCCTAATGGAAAAGGATTTCAGTTTTAGCTACAAAGTAAAAAGTTAATGTTTAGAATACAGTGTGTGGGCTCATTCATCCATCAGAGTTCGATTTTAAAAATAGCAGCCTTGTCGGGGGCTCTCCCAGGCCGCCTATCTGGCGGTGGTGATTAGACTCCTTTGGAGAGCCGGCACTTCAGAGGAAGAATGCGGGCTATGCACAGAAGGGTTCTGGAATGTGTTCACCTCTTGGCCCCGAGCTGGGGGTCACAAAGAGACGTCCCTGGAAGCAGACCTTTGAAAGCAGGAGATAAACATGATGGATATCAAAGAGCTTGAAAGAGGGAGGGGACCAGGCTCCCCCAGCGACCAGGGTCCTCAGCCTAGCAGTTGGCCAGCCCTATGCAGTGCACGATTCCAGGGGAAGAGACCCCCTTTCCTGAGCTTCCTCCTGCATCCCGCAATCCCAGACGCTTCACAGGCGTTCATGCAGATGTTCTCAGTAGTAGAAGTGAACGGAAGGGACGTACCTGCCCAAGGGTGCACACTCAGTGACTTGGTGGGTGGCTCAGTGGCCTAGCTTTCCCACCACATTGCTAGCTAACTATGCGGAGAGGAGGAGTCTTATCTTGAACCTCTTATCTTGAAATCTACAAGCAACTGAGGAGGTCCTTGGAAGATCAGTCTGCCCCAAGTGTCTCCTGAGAGGATAAAGCAAAGACCACGGCTTTCTCTTTTTTCAGATGAAGGCAGTTGGGGGCAGGGAAGATTGTGGTTGGGGGCCAAGAGTGTGGGAGTGAGCAGCAATCCTACAGCATCTACTTATGCAGTCCTACCGCACAGATACTAGGAAGAGCTTCAGCTGCTGCTCCAGCTCCTCCGTCACTTCCCAGGCAAAGGGCAGAGGGAACTTTGAGGACTCCATTAAACCCAATTTCTCAGCCACACTGTCAATCAGGGCTCCTTGTGCTGTAGCTTCTAAAACAAAACAACAACAAAAAACAAACCAACCCACCGCTGTCCAGTCAATTCAGACTCATGGCAACGCCATGTGTTACGGAGTTGAACTGCTCCATAGGGTTTTCTTGGCTGTAATCTTTACAGGATCAGCTCTCCAGACCTTTCTTCCACCGCACTGCTGTGTGAGTTGGAACCAACAACCTTTAGGTTAGTAGTTATGCACGCACTGTTTGCACCACTGCCAGAGATTGAATTTATCCCCCCAAAAATGTGTGTATCAATTTGGCTGGGACATGATTCTCAGTATTACGTGGTTGTCCTCCATTTTGTGATTGTAATTTTATGTTAAAGAGGATTAGGGTGGGATTGTATAATACCCTTACTAAGGTCACATCCCTAGGATGTGGCCTGCACCACCTTTTGTCTTACAAGAGATAAAAGGAAAAGGAAGCAAGCAGAGAATGGGGGACCTCATACCATCAAGAAAGCAGCACCGGGAGCAAAGTGTGTCCCTTGGACCCGAGGTTCCCGCTCAGAGAAGCTCCTAGTCCGGGGGAAGACTGATGACAACGAGGACCTTCCTCCAGAGCCGACAGAGAGAGAAAGCCTTCCCCTGGAGCTGACGCCCTGAATTTGGACATCTAGCCTACTAGACTGTGAGAAAATAAATTTGTCTTTGTTAAAGCCATCCACTTGTGGTATTGCTGTTATAGCAGCACTAGATGACTAAGACAACCACCCAGGGACCCAATGGCTTCTAGGCTCCATTTAAAATCCCCTGCCTGTCCACTACCTTCCATAGAGCCCACACTGGTGCCCATCTTGCTTTCCTGCCTCTGACATTGGAACCTTCTGCCCACACCTCCATGCCAAAGCCTTTGTCTCCACAATAAGACTCTAGTCACAGTTCCCTGCAGCACGTTGTTTCCGTCTCTTTCCAGGTTCTGCCTTCTATGGTTCATGCATTCAACAAATTCCACAGGTATTTATTTATTCAAAAATTGTAACTGATATCCAATATTTCCTCCGATAGGGATCAATTAGCTTTTTGGGTATCATTAGGAATCCATGGGTTGGAATATGCTTGGTGAATTATAGTCTGTTGTGGTTATTGTTGTTATTTAAGTGCAGATCATTCTTTCTTAGGCAAGTGGGAGTCTCACAGGGGGTGGCTGAGCCCTTTAGACTCAACCCTAGTAGTCTTTAATAACGTCCTTAAGGTTAGGTCACTGTGAGTCAGAATTGACTCAATGGGAACGGAGATTAAGGTTGGGTATGGCAAGATGTTCCAGGCTTATGTCCTGCCCCAAGCCTGGATTAGCCATTTCTCCAAAGAGCTCTGGTTTATTTTTTTATCAGACTTCTCAGTTTTGCTTATCTGTTGTTGCTAGTTGTCATTGAGTCAACCCCGACTCCTGGTGACCCCATGTACAACCGAACAAAATGGTCCTGTGTCATCCTCATGATCACTGGTATGGTCAAGCCCATTGTGGTGGTCACTGTGTATTTTGAGTGCCTTCCAACCTAGGGGCTCATCTTCCAGCACTGTATCTGGCAGTATTCTTTTGTGATCCACAGTGTTTTTATTGGCTGATTTTTGGAAATTGATTGCCAGGCCTTTCTTCCTAGTCTGTGTCTTAGTCTAGAAGCTCTGCTGAAACCTATTCACCATGGGTGACCCTGCTGGTATTTGAAATACCAGTGGCACAGCTTCCAGCATCACAGCAAAATGCAAGCCACCATGGTATGGGAATAACTAACTGAAAGATGGGTGATGGGTAGAGGCTGCACAAACTTCTTCTCCTACTGGGGAAAACCCAGAGCGGTTTCTTTTCTAGGCTCTGTATCAACAGTCAAGCTCCCTGCTTCCTCTTGGTGGAACTCCACTTCATTTCTTATTGTGTTCAAACTTCCTTCTTTTGTGTAGGGATTCCTCTATTTCCAGTCAAGCTGTTAATTTTCCTTTGCCTTTGTTGCTGTTTAAAAGCTCAGAGTGAGTATCAGGAGAGGATCCTGCCCCCCCATAGAACTTAGCCCTGGTGCCTCACAGACATCTCCCCAAGGGACAGAGAGGTCCTAATGAGGGACTTGCAGAGGCTGAGGGCATGTTCACCCTCCTGACAGCACCTTGTGGATTCTGGCATGGAGTTGACAGACAGCTCTCCGATGGTTTCTCATGAGACACCACCTTGAACCAACCAGTTGATTAAAAACATTGACAGGAGTTCAGAGAATAAATTTAATTTAAATTCCTTATGCAGTCAAGTTTTCAGATGGATGGTGTTGCAAAAGTTCATTTATTAATTGATTTATCTGAAAATTAGGAGATTTTTGTTGTTGACGGCACCCAACAATAACAACATATCTTTTAATTTAAGAAGTAGTAAAAGTCGATGGCTATTCATTGGTCAGCTTGTTGCACTGTGGTGGCTTGCAAGTTGCTATGATGCTGGATGCTGTGCCACCTGTATTTCAAGTACAAGCAGGATCATCCATGGTGGATAGGTTTCGGTGGATCTTCCAGACTAAGACAGACTAGGAAGAAAGGCCTAGTGATCTACTTCCTAAAGTCAGCCAGTGAGAACCCTATGGGTTACAACAGAATATTGTCCAACTTACTTGCTTTGGGCACATCATCAGGAGGGATCCATCACTGGAGGAGGACATCATGTTTGGTGAAACAGAGGGACAGCAAGGGCAAGGGAGACCCTCGGTGAGATGGATTGGCAAATGGCCACAACTTCGGACTCAAACATGCCAGCAATCAGGAGAATGACACAGAACCGGGAACATTTCATTCTGTTGTACATGAGGTCACCATGAGTCAGAGCTGACTTGACAGCTATCTATGTATCTATCCATCTCAAAGCCCATGGAAGGATTTGAGAAATGTGTTTTTGCATTCTATCTTTGCAACAACTATGAAAGAAGGATTGTTACTCCCATTCCAGAGGTGAGGAAACTGAGGATTATGTTACCCAATAGAAAGGGGCAGAGACTGGATTCACAACGAGATTAGCTTCATACAGAAAAAGAACTCAACAAAGGAGAAGAATGAGGAAGTGTGTGCTCTGGTGCTTGGTGGAGAGAGAGAGAAATTCTCCTGAGCCCGTCGTCAGGAGCTGTTTTAGCTGGTGTTTCTTGAATGGTCACTGTCCACCTGGTACTTCTGCTGTATTGTTCCATGTAATGCTCACAATAACCCTCTAAACTAGGTGCCCTTATTATTATTATTATTTTCTTTGTTCATTAGTCCTTTGGACTCATCTTTCCCTTGTGTCTTTCGTTTTCTTCATTCTCCTTTGCTCCAGACAGGGTGGGACCAGTGAAGCATCTTAGATGGCCACTCACAAGCTTTTTAAGACCCCAGATGCTACTCCCCAAAGTAGGATGTAGAATATTTTCCTTATAAACTATGTTATGCCAAGTGAGCTAGATGTCTCTGGAGACTGTGGTCCCCAGCCCTTAGCCTAGTAACTCGGTCCCTCAGGGAGTTTGGATGTGTTTATGAAGTTTCTGCGACTTTGCCTTTGGTCAAGTCTTGCTGACTTCCCCAGTACTGTGTACTGTCTTACCATTCACCAATGTTACCAATGCAAAAAACCAAACCTGTTGCCGTTGAGTCAATTCCGATTCATAGTGACCCTATAGGACAGAGTAGAACTGCCTCATAGGGTTTCCAAGGAGCAGCTGGTGGATTAGAACTGCCAACCTTTTGGTTAGCAGCCGAGCTCTTAACCACTACGCCACCAGGGCTCCAAGTTACCTACTAGGTGCTCTTATTATCTCTGCCATTTTACTTGTGAGCAATCTGAGGCACAGAGAGGTTAAGCTACTTGCCCATCACAACACAAAGAGCAAGCAGGGGTGCAGGGCTTTGAGTGCAGACTGGCCTAGCCCTAAGCCAGCTGGCTCCCACCGTCCCTTACACTGGGCGGCCTCCATTAAGATGGTGTCAGATAGGAAGAGGTGTGGAGAAATAAGCGATAAGACCAGCGACAGGATAATGCAATAGAGACTGGGGATAGGGTTATTTCAGCTGGAAAAGGCCTTCCAAGAGGTGACATTCAAGCTGGGCCTGGAATGAAAAGAGCAGAGGGACAGGGAGAAGGGCAGCCAGGAAGATTGGCCTCACACGCACCAGTGAGTGAGTCACCAGGCCAGTGAGCGTGCTGAGTGACCACCCAGAACCTCGCCTCCATCTCAGCCTGGTCTTTCTCTTCCCTAGTCATCCCCTCGTGCCCAGGGAGGTGATAGCAAGTGTACGTTTGGGGACTTGCCAAGGTCTTGGGTGGTGTCTGGCCAAGGTCCCCTGTAATCATCAGAAATGCAGACAGAGGCTTATGCAGGAGGCCGCAGAGGGCTCTATACGGCTGGAGGGAGCCGGGCTTGTCTGGGAATCTGAAAGATCCGAGAAACAGTGGACGATGAAGGAGATGAAGAGAAAGAGAGGGTGGAGAGGGAGCAGGAAATGGAAAAGGAGACAGAGAGGGGAGGAAGGGAGAGAAAGGGAAAAAGAGAGAGAAACAGAAGAGAGAGAAGGCGGGAAGGATGAGAGAGTGAGAGGAGAGAAAGGGAGCAGAGAGAGAGGGAGGAGAGAGAGGAGAGGGAGAGAGGACAGGGAGGAGAGAGAGAGGGGAGAGGGAGGAGAGAGAGGGAGGAGAGGGAGGAGAGAGAGAGGGGAGAGGGAGGAGAGAGAGAAGAGAGAGAGGGAGGAGAGAGAGAGGGAGGAGAGAGAGAGAGGAGAGGGAGGAGAGAGAGAGGGAGGAGAGAGAGAGAAGAGAGGGAGGAGAGAGAGAGGGAAGAGAGGGAGGAGAGAGAGGGAGGAGAGGGAGGAGAGAGAGGGAGGAGAGGGAGGAGAGAACAAGGAGAATGGAAGAAAGAGAGAGAGAAGAGAGGAGGGAGAGGCGGGTAGGGGCCAGGTTACACAAGGCCTTGGTTTTATTTCTCATATCAGTGGAACGCCACTAGTATTTTACGCAGGGGAATAACAGGATCATGTTCTGAGTAACACTTAAAAAAAGCCTTCTTGGGGGGAAAATCCCTCTGGCTTTTTCTGTGGTCCCTGTGCTTCCTGGCCAGGCCCTGCCAGTGCCTGCCCTCAGCTTACCTTCCCACAGGCTGAGCTCCAGAAGGGAGGGATACCTCAGTGGGGCTGCCCTCTGTCCATGGGCGAGCTCAACTCCATCCATCAGTTAACACTGGGACTGTTTTCACTACCTTCACCTTATTTGTTGTTGTTATTAGCAGCCATCAAGTCTGTTGCCACTCGCGGTGACCCCATGTGTGCAGAGTAGAAGTGCTCCACAGGGTTTTCAAGGCTGTGACATTTTAGAAGCAGATCGCCAGGGCTGTCTTCTGAGGCACCTCTGGGTGGGTTTGAACTGCCAATCTTTGGACCAGTAGTCTTCACTTTATGTTTTTGTTAGGTGTCCTCGAGTTGGTTCTGACTCATAGTGACCCTGTGTACAACAGAACGAAGCACTGCCCATCCTGCACCAGCCTCCCAGTCGTTATTATGCTTGAGCCCATTGTTGTAGCCACTGTACAGTCCATCTCGTTGAGGGTCTTCCTTTTTTTCGCTGACGCTGTGCTTTACCAAGCAGGATGTCCTTCTCCAGGGACTAGTCCCTCCTGATAACGTGTCCAAAGTATGTGAGACATAGTCTCACCATCCTGGCTTCTAAGGAGCATTCTGGCTGTACTTCTTCTAAGATAGATTTGTTCCTTCTTCTGGCAGTCCAGGGTATGGCTTCCTAGGCTGTAATCTTTATAGGAGATTGCCAGGTCTTTTCGCCCTTGGAGCAGCTGGTGGGTTCGAACCGCCAACATTTCTCAGCCACTGGACCACCGGGGCTCCTTCATGGACTTCACCTTATACCAAACCCATTGCCATCAAGTCAACTCTGACTCATAGTGACCTTGTAGGACAGAGTAGAACTGCCCCATGGGGTTTCTAAGGAGCTGGTGGATTCAAACAGCCGACCTTCTGGTTAGCAGTTGAGTTCTTAACCACTGTATCACCAAAGACTCAGATGTGTAATGTAGAAATGTATCTATTCATACACTAGCTTCTCAGTAAAGACTCGGGCATCCCACTGGCTATGGGTCTGTGCAGGTGGTAGCTGTAGTGTGAGTTCATTGTGTAGCTCAGATCTTAGACGGAAGCAGTAAATGTTCGCTACAAAATGGGATGATGATTAACTCAACCACGGCAGGAAAAGGGGCCTTTCTCGATGTAGTTTCCATATGCTGTTTCGACTTTGATGTTGCAAATGCTCAGTTCAGACATCATGAAGTCAGTCCCTGAGGTGTTTATCAGGACAACAAAACGGCCCTAAAGTTTTGCCGTCTGGTTGGAATTGTTTTGTGTGCAAAATATGCCATCATATTAATATTTTTTTTCCAAGTGGACGTTTATCAAACATAAAAACAAAAGGGGAAAATCTCACGGTCCAGAGATTCCAATATTCTAATGAGAGTCCAACTATGGCCCCATCTCTAATCATCTCCTTGGCTCATAACCTCCCCACATGCTGCTGTTACCCCATTTAAACATTGACATTGTTTACTCAAAAATCAGGATTCCTACGGTGATCTTAAATATTATGAATGTCGAAGCTTGAGGACGTGGGTCAGATGTGCTATAGATTTTTGCAGTCTTCGTTGAGAGGACATATTGCTATGAATTCCTCATAAGAAATGACATCATAGATTTCTTGTATCCTGTTTCTCCTCCAGAAATAAAGGCAAGATTTAAGAGTGCTTTCGTCTTGCTGGGCACTGGGCTAACATAATCTCATTGAACTTCACAAAATCAAGTGATTTTATTGTTATTATCACCTGTCATGGGTTGAATTGTGTCCACCAAAAACATCTGCCTATTTGGCTAGGTCATAATTCCCAGTATTGTATGATTGTCCACCATTTTGTCATCTGATGTGATTTCCCTATGTGTCGTAAATCCTATCACTATAATGTAATGAGATGGATTAGTGGCACTTATACTGATGAGATCTATAAGATTAGATAGTGTCTTAAGCCAGTCTCTTTTGAGATATAAAAGAGAGAAGCAAGCAGAGAGACATTGGGACCTCATACCACCAAGAATGAAGAGCAACAGCATGCATCCTTCGGGCCCAGGGTCCCTGTGATGAGAAGCTCCTTGACCAGGGGAAGATTGATGACACAGACCTTTCTCCAGAGCTAACAGAGAAAGCCTTCGCCTGGAGCTGATGCCCTGAATTGGGACTTGTAGCCAACTAGACTGTGAGAGAATAGATTTCTTTTGTTAAAGCCATTCACTTGTGGTATTCCCGTTACAGCAGCACTAGATGACTAAGACACCACCCTTCCCTGGATTTGATGGATGAGGAAATGGAGGTTTAAGGCTCCCTAGTTGCTTACCCCTACAACATTTGTCAGTTTGTCCTACAGTTGTAGCTTGCATGTTGCTGGTGCTGGAAGCTATGCCACTGGTATTTCAAATACTAGCAGGGTCACTCATGGTAGACAGGTTTCAGCAGAGCTTCCAGACTGAGACAGACTAGGAAGAAAGGCCTGGTGATCTACCTCTGAAAATTAGCCAATGAAAATCCTATGGATCACAACAGAACATTGTTTGATATAGTCGTGGAAGGTGAGTTTGTAGGATCACGAATATGGCACAGGACAAAGCAATGCAGGTAAGGTCACCATGAGTCAGAGTTGACTCAGTGTCAACTAACAAGGACAGTGACTTGCCTAAGGCCACGAAGGCATCAACCCATTCAATGGAGGATCTGGGATTTGAACCCGGCCACTCTGACTCCCAGGTCTTTGAGTTGTGCAAATGGTTAAGCACTCAACTACTAGCCAAAAGGTTGGTGGTTCGAAGCCACCCATAAAGCCCATACAGAAGAAAGGTCTGGTGACCTGCTGCCTTGAAACCCTCTGGAGCACAGTTCTACTGTGCACAGCTGGGGTCACCGTGAGTTGGAATCCACTTAACAGCAATGACTTTGTTTTTGTTTTTGTGCTCCGACTCGGTACTTCTAACCTCCACTAGGTTCCTAACTCCCTCCCCCCAGGAGGGTGACCTTTGTAAGGGAGCGACCCTGCCATAACTCCTGACCCAGGCACTGACTCATCCATTCTTCTGGCCAAGTTGCTGGCTGGGGAACCAGAATCTCTAATTTATTCCCCAGTGTGGCATCAAGACAAGCCCCACCCATCAGCAGGATCAGAGTGCTTCGCCCCACTCGTCATTTCCCCGTGGCCACATAACCCCACTGTCAGGATTAAAACAAGTCGTGGTTCCCCTCTAGTCTGGTCCTCCCCAGCTTGAAGGAGCTGGCATGGGTTCCTGCAGTCTTTTCCCTGCAGCTCTCGCTGTTCGGAGCACTCAAACATGCATGCAGCCAGAGCAGATAAGAGGAAAGGAGGTTTGTTTCAGGGATGTTTGTTTGTTTGGGTTGTCTTTGCATGGGGTGGATGAGAAATTGAGGATGGCAATTGTCTGGATGTCTTGAGAGAAACAGAAGAACCTATGACTGAGCCCCAACAAGCAGAGGTAAGATCACCCCACAGTCGTTGGTGGGCATGACTGCGGTGACTCTGGCCATGCACCATCCTAATCAAGTCCCAGGCACTTTGTGACCCAGCTCTCCAAGCACCAAGAAGTCATTTTGCTTTCAGGTTGCCATTAGGCTCATCCCCAAGTCTCCCGGAGTACCCTAAGTGATTGAACGGCATGCGGGCATTTTGCATGGGAGTGGACGACTTACTGACACTTTCCCGGAGGGCCCTCCTGGTGCCTCTGTGGAAGCCTGTGTCCATTGAGTCTGCACTGGGGCAGAGGGAATTACGTGTTGGGCCTGTCTACAATCAGTGACCGTATAGAGCAGGCTTTCCATTCCTTTTCCACAGGGAAAGCACCTACTAATTATAGCCAAGGTTGGGACTTTGAAGGATGAAGGATGGGTCTTTCCAGACCTTTCGATGGTGCAGACAAGCTGTGATCAGAAAGTTAGCCCTGACACAGCTGTCTGTAGGAAGGTGGGGCATCTATGAACCTGCCAGCTGCAGACCCAGAGAATCTGCTGGGCAGCCTCTCTCTGCTTCCAGCCAAAGGGATAAGGGGACAAGACTGGAAAGATGAGGGTGGGAGACGGAACTCTGGGCAAATCACACTTAAGGGATGAGATGGGGCAGATTTGACCTTGGATTCTGGAAAAGGGCAGCCAAAAAGAGAGCAGAGAAATCGAGAAGTGAGCGGCGAACCCACGTGCCCCATATTTCCTAGGAATACAGTGACTTCAAATATTATGCCTCTGTTCCTGGGTGGTGTAAATGGTTTGCTCTTGGCTACTAACCTAAAGGTTGGTGGTTCAAACACACAGTGGCACCACAGAAGAAAGTCCTGGCTATCTGTTTCCGTAAAGATTACAGCCTTGAAAACACTGCAGCGCACAGTTCTACTCTGTAAAACACGGGGTCGCCATGAGTCAGAATCGACTCAACGGCCACAGATTACGAAGTTCCTTTAAGCCATTAACCTTCTCAGATATTTTGATACTTTAAAATGCAAATTCCATTTTCCAGAGCAACCTTTAACATTTATAAATAGCATCGAAGCCTTTCCATTTATTTAGAAAATAATAATAATAAGTCCACTGTAATTATGAGAGAGGCCCAAACCCTGTAAGTTGTAGCTCTCCTGGGAACCGCGGAAAATCCCCTCTGAGTTTGTAGAGCATCAACAGTAAGCATGCGTGCTTCAGTAGCAAGAACCAGAGAAGGCCTGTGCTTATGCTAACTGTGTTTGCCCTTCATTCATTGACCAAATTAACTCACTTCACATCTGCAGACTCCCCTGAGCCGAATACTGTACGTCACAGTGGACAGAGAAAGGCAAAGATGGTGTCAGTGCTCTCCAGGAGCTTACAATATGGTTGAGTCTATTCACAGTAAGAGAAGGAAGGGACTTTGGACGTGGGGAAGAGGGGAGAGCACAGGATGGCTCCAGCTTGTCATGGTTAATGTAGTGTGTCACCTTGGCTGGGCTATGATTCTCAGTGGTTTGACAGACACTGGATTGGTTGCTCTTCTACAATGTAACATAATGTAATGACTTTCCATGTTGTGATCGGATGTGAGCAGCCAATCAGTTGAAAGGGGAGTTTCCTTGGGCGGTGTGGCCTGCCTCCAGCAATATAAATGGATGTTCTGGCAAATTCACTCTCTTTCTTGACCCTGTACTCTCCTTGTTATCTGACCTCTGGTTCCTGATATATAAGCCTGCAGAAGGCTCCAGCCTGCTACCTAACCTACAGATTTGGGACTTGCCAGCCCCTACAATTGTGTGAGCCATTTCCTTGAAGTAAATCTCTCTTTCTCTCTCTCTCTCTCTGTCTCTTCCTTTGTATATATATAACTACTAGTTTTTCTCCTCTAGAGAACCAAGACCAAGACACAGCTAAAAAAAAACCAAACCCACTGCTGTAGAGTCCATTCTGACTCATAGCAACCCCATAGGATTTCCAAGGCTGTAAATCTCTATGGAAGCAGACTGCCACATCTTTATCCTACGGAGCTGCTGTTGGTTCCAAACTGCTGACCTTTCGGTTAGCAGTCAATCGCTTTAACCACTGCGTCCACCAGGGCTCAAGACACAGCTAGTGGTAGCCAAATCTGTTTTATCTGACAAGCGATTCTCTAACTGGAAGGGCTGAAACTTTGGTTAGGGTCTTGGGGGGGCAGTGGAGTGCTGAAGGAGAACGCAGAAGTGGGTATGAAGAACAAGCTCCCCTCTGCCCCCCAAATCAATGGAATGACAGATGGACCCATGTTACAGTCAAATGGCCCACACAGTAATAAGGGCCTGACCTAGTGCCAATAGGACCTGCTCACATCTCCTGTGCCATGGTTAAGATGGGTGACAAAACAAGGGTGTTACTAACTCCCTTCCGTTCCTAGCAAACACTGGATATGCTTATTCCATGAGGGAAACTTGGTCCTACTGCCAAGGTATCAACATGAGACACAGAATCCCATCTCTACAGTGAGAAGGCCTGTGGTGGTCAGGGAGATGGGGACCAGAGAAGTGGGTGAGAGATGAATAGGTGGAGCCCAGGACATTTTTAGGACAGTGAAACTGGTCCGTTCCATGAGATCGACACTGCATTGAGCATCACCTGAGAAGTTCTCAGTCTCTTAGATGAAGCAGTAGACAGCAGGACAGGAAGCCCTGGTTGCCCTTGAATCAGGCTAACTTAATGTTATGGGTTGAAGGGTATCCCCCTAAAAGATCCTAACTCCTGAACCTATGAATGTGACCTTGTTTGGAAACAGGGCCTTTGATGATGTGATCAGTAGGTCATACTGGAGCTGAGTGGGTCCTAATCCTATATGAATAGTGTCCTTGTAAAGGAGGAGAAGAGACACACAGACAGGGACCCAGAGGACGGATGCAAACGAAGGAACACCTGTCACTAGCAGAAGCTGGAGGGAGGCATGCAACGTTTTTCTGTGAGAGCCTTCAGAAGGAGCCAGTATGCCCACCCCTGCTCTTGGGCTCCCAGCCTCCAGAGCTGTAAGGACAAACATTCCTGTCCTTATAAGCCACCCAGTTTGTGACCTTTTGTTACAGCAGCGCTAGGAAACTGAGACACTTAGCAAGTGGATGTAGAGACTGGGAACAAATGGTGTGATACTGTAACGGTGTATACATAACATTGTGCATTTGTCAAAACCCATACGGTGGGACAACACAATGGGCGAGCACTTTATTTTAGAGTAGTCAGCAGTAAACCAGTTTCTTACTGTATCTTAAAGTAGTCAGCAGTAAACCAGCTTCTCACTTTAGAAGTAATATGGAGAGACGTCTTCTTATCCATTGCACTCAGGAGAAGAGTTAATGTTTAAACAAAAAATTCCTTAAGGAATCACATATACAGACTGTTTTATTTTAACTTACGAGATATAAATGTATAATTTCTTGGCCTCTCTTCGTGCTGTGAGAACCAAGTTCTGCTCTGTGAGTAGGGCCTTCTGATGGGTCTTTCCTGCAAAACCACATCTTTATTGCATCAGCTATAATTTCCAGACCGGAAAAAAAAATTATAGATAATGCAACAAAGATGTGGTCCTTTAAAATAAGGGAGTCCTGGTGGCGCAGTGAGTAAATGCTCAGCTGCTAACCAAAAGGTCAGCGGTTCAAACCGTCCAGTTGCTCTGTGGGAGAAAGATGTCGCAGTCCGCTTCCATAAAGATTACAGCCTTGGAAACCCCATGGGGCAGTACTACTCTGTCCTATAGGTTGCTGTGAGTTGGAATCAACTCAATGGCAATGGGTTTTGCCAAGACATGCTCTTAATTAGATTCCAGGTAGATCGTAGTGGATGGGGTCATGCCATGTAGCATGACATGGGCTACATTCAGCAAGAAAAGACAGATGTTCAGGAACATGCCACTGGTTTAGAGCTGTGTAGCTTTTCATTGTAGAAATGTCTCCCAAGAAAATAAGGACAATTTCTCCCTGTCACACATCGTAGGGAGCCGTTGCTTAGGCAGCTGACCTCATGGGTGGAACGAGAGTGGAATGGTGTGGAATGGTGTGAGATGCTGCTGCAGGGAGAGCGAGGTGTCAGTGCTGGCAAGGACACTCAAAAGGTCTGCAAGCTCCATCCCCCCATCACAACTGACCTCAGAAGTTTCTCCTCTGCTACTAGGGGAGGAGCTGAAAAGGTTCCTTCCTGGCCTGGGAGGGCTGCTTTTCAAGGCAGCAGCCCACCGGGGCCCCTCCGAAGAGAACAAAGAGCCTGAGCTCAGTGAATTATTCCCGACAATGCTGATGAGATATCTGTGTTGTTAGGCCTTGCTCGGATGAAAAACCTAGTAGGGGTTACAGCTTCTGTCCTTGGGGAGCTTATAATGTTAGCTATGCCAACAAGTCGGCCCCTGACTCCTGGCAACCCCCATGCACAATGGAACTAAAAGCTACCCAGTCCTGTGCCATCTCCATGATGGGGTGAGGATTGGAGTATTGTAATCCATAGGGTTTTCACTGGCTGATTTTCAGAAGATCGCCAGGCCTTTCTTGCTAGTTCGTCTTAGTCTGGAAGCTCTGCTGAAAACTGTTCAGCATCATAGCAACATGCAAGCTTCCAGTGACTGATGGGGTGGTGG
The DNA here is from genome assembly GCF_000243295.1 of Trichechus manatus latirostris. Lineage (NCBI taxonomy): Eukaryota > Metazoa > Chordata > Mammalia > Sirenia > Trichechidae > Trichechus > Trichechus manatus. The sequence continues at coordinate 1,381,874 of NW_004444213.1, forward strand.
CTGCACATTTGGTTCATTGGCCAGGAATCGAACCCAGGTCCCCCCATGGAAGGTGAGAATTCTACTGTTGAACCACCACTACCGTTGTTTATAAACACACACACACACATACACATACACACACGTTTATAATGTTAGTATCTACATGTGCCGAAGCTACCCGTTTATAAACACACACACACACACACACACGCACACGTTTATAATGTTAGTATCTACATGTGCCGAACCTACCCGTTTATAAACACACACACACGTTTACAATGTTAGTATTTACAAGTCACACAAATTCCTCTCTCCTCTCCTCTCTTCCCCCCTCCTCCTCTCCTCTCTTCCCCCTCTTCCTCTCCTCTCCCCTCCCTTCCCCCTCCCTCTCCTCTCTCTTCCCACCTCCTTCTCTCCTCTCTTCTCCCTTCCTCTCCCCTCCCTTCCTCTCCCCCTCTCCTCTCTCTCCTCGTCCCCTAGTAAATGTCATGATAAGGTAGATTTTGCTGAAGTAGATCATAGATTCTCCCGGATGCTAGGCATTTTCTTTCTCCGTGAATCACAGCACTTGAAAGTTAGAGAAATAGCGGCGAGCTCGCCTTGTCCAACCCCCCTCTTTTCACACCCTGTACACCCACTTCCTACCAAAGGGAGGAGAATAGAAAATAAAAGCGATGGGCTACCTATTTAGGGCTGAGCTTTAATTCCACTTCTAGTCTTGCCAGCCCCTCTTTATATTCCGCTGCTGTGGGCACAAGGAACTGAACCAGTGCTTGGCTAATTGTGGAGACAATTAGCCATTTGTTACTTGTTTTAATGAGCCAAGTGGATAATTGTTTCTGGCCTGAGCCACCGGGACGCAATCAGTCGCCTGCATTCCCAATGTCTGGGTTAAATCTGCATGGATGGAACTCTGCTCTGAAGCAAGTCTGCAAGCTCTGGGAATGAAGGAACTCTCCCTCCCAAGGCCGGAATCATCGGAGGGGCGCAGACCTGAGGCTCACCCGTCACCCCTCATTCCCTTCAAGCAATGACGAGGATGTCACTTGCCGGTTCTTGCAAGATGGCTTAAACAGGGCGGAAGGACAAGGGGTACCTTCTCTTCCCACAGTTCCCGGGGGAGAGGACAAAGCTGTGGCCCTTTGCACGTGCTCACAGCCATCCGATGGCCACCGCTGTCCTGGCTGTGGGAGACAGCGTGGTGTTCCTGGCGTGCGCCGTCCTGAACTCGCCTCATCTTCCCCCCTCTCAGCATTTGGGCCCTGCAGGTGCTCTGGGTGCAGATCGCAGACAAGCACCAGCACTGTGGACAGGAGCCAGCCCTCTGTCTTCACTTGTCAGGCCTGTTTGGAAAGCAAACCATTTCCACCTCACCGAGGCAAGAGCTCCCGGTTACCCTGGCTGTTCTCCTTTCGGATTACGACTGTTGTAGAAGGGAGCTTTCTCCAGCAGTCCTGCAACCCCCAGTGTGGATTAGATTTCTGTCCCTGGTGGGGGTCTGTAACGTGCTGAGGGAAGGCAGTAAGTTCCACTGATAACCCTACGGAAGTCCTTATTGCAAGCCCACACTTTCGGGTAAAGGCTGGCAACGTGATATATATATTGTTTTGTTTTGAAGAGTTCGAAGAAGCCAAAAATAACAAGTCTTACTTTGTTAAGTAGCTGGATTATTCGATTATGCACAAAAAATGAAGAAAAAACTTGTTATGAATGGTTTCAAATTACTGCACTATAAAAATAGTTGGCTTCAGAGGACGGATGACCTGGGGGGATGTGTGTGTGTGTGTGTGTGTGTGTGTGCACGCGCGTGTGCCTGTGTATGTGTGTGTGTGTGTGCCAATGGGGCTTGGGGGTGTGCAGAAAATTGCACATCAGATCCTGATCATATTTCAAACAGACAACTTTTTGGGGGAAATGATTTCTTAAATCTTTGGAACTCATTTTGGTAGGTTAACTGTATTAAAAGTAATGAAAATATTGGGCTATAAAAAGTGGTGCATTCATTGGATACATTGCGATCACAATACCCAGATAGGTTTTAAGTATGCCTAAGGAAATTGCAGTTTCAAAGTGCTATTTGCATCAGTCAAAACGGACCGAGAGCTCGATACCCAGGAAGTGCCTGGAGAGGGCAGAGAGGAGACGGAGCCCAGGTCGTGGCTCACTTTGTGAGAGCCTCATCGGAGGAAGGGTGGGGCAGCCCCACCAGCTCACAAAATGGGAAAATGGAAACCAGCCTGTCCCCGGAATAAAGCCGTCCTATCAACATTTAATGTGGCTACATGTTACATAAAGGTGTGCTAATGCAGTGTAGACAAGAGTTAAAGTCAAGCACATAGCAATCATCAGCAAATTATTCAACTGGACAAGCGCTGGCACTTCTCGGTTTCCAGTTTCCGAGGACCATTAACCGGTGCTGGCTGAGTCCACAGTATACCATCTTCACTTGCATTTTCCTTTCGGTTTCCAAAGTTAATGGCATCCCCCTTCCATTATCAAAGCAATGCGCCATCATTATTGAAGATTTAGAATGTTCAAAAAATTGCAAAGCAGCTAGCTTTGAAATTATTATCCATAATCCCACCAGCCAGAAGCACTCATATTTAACACGAGACCCATTTCCTTCCTGTCTTTTTTCTAGGTTTTCTCGTATAGAGTGCACGTGAGCGTGTTCCGCTTTTGCACACATTATTAAGAACTCTTTATCAACATCATTCTAAATAGCAACAGCATACTGGAAATGCAGCTGGAGGTGAGATAAGCAGAGCAATGTATGCCAAAAGATCCTAATGCTCGCTAGAAGGGAACGCAAGCCCCCTAGAAACGGAAGTCAAGATGTAAACACAACCAGTTTGCAGAATTCATGATTTCCATAAAATGCAACATGGTAAGCTTTTCAGATATTGATATGGGTCCCTTTTGGGAGGACCCAATTATCCATCCAATAAGTTTGTCAGCAAGAGATGTGCCACTGGTATTTCAAAGATGAGCAGGGTCACCCATGATGGACGGGTTTCAGTGGAACTTCCAGACTAAGATAGGCTAGGAAGAAAGGCTTGGAAATCTACTTCTGGAACTTAGCCATGTAAACCTTAAAGATCACAACAGAATAGTGTCCACTATAGTGCTGGAAGATGAACCTCCTAGGTTGGAAGGCATTCAAAATACACAGTGTCCACAACAATGGACTCAAGCAGACCAATGACCCTGAATTTGGTGCAGGACTGGGCAACGTTTCGTTTTGTTATCCAGGAGGTTGTCACCAGCTGAAGCCGACTCAATGGTAACTCACAACAGCAACAGCAAGAGACTTTCATCGAAATTTTATTCTCATGGCATGCCCCAGCGTAGGCAGGCGTCACGCTGTAAACCTTTGAAGGGCGGTCTTTCCTCCAGATTCCAAAACATACAAGAAAATCACCACCATTTTCCTTACATGTCTTGTAAATCACCACCATTTTTTTTTTTTTTTTAGCCCCTACTCCTGGGAATTAAACTTCATATGGCCTAGAGAAATCAACCACAAGCTCAGACTTATGCACAAAAATGAATGGCTGAATGTGCTCGCAGTAGTATCATTTGTAATTGCAACAAATATAAAATAAAATTCACCTGATCGTTTAGCATTGGGTGGGGGTGGGGGGAGCTGTCTAAGTAAATGAGAAAACATCCTCCCAGTCCACGGAGAAGTATTTAGCCACCAAAAACAACCATCATGAAGGACGCTTATTGGGTAATATGATGTTAGGTAAATAAGTAAATAAATGAAAGCTGGATCCCAAAGTTTATCGTAAACGAGCATTCAGATTTTATATGCACAGGGAAAGAGAATAGAGCACAATTTAAAAATAACAATAGCCAAATTGTTGAGGCAGTGAGCGCTTTGCCTTTCTATTTTCTTGCATTCTGGGGTGTCTCAATTGCCTTTCTTGTTTTTTCAAAAAATCTCGTGTTGGTTTGTTTTCTCTGGTTACCTTTTGGCTGTCCAGTCAAAGCGTGGAACTCCCCAGTCCCTTTACAGCTGCTCCAGACTTGGCATTTCATCCACAAATCTGACTCAGACGTGAGACGCTGACTTTGCCGATTGCAAAGCAATGTGTATTCTTGGGCAAACTATTCAGGCCGAGGGTTATTACTCAGAAAATTTGTTTGCACAGACCTCACTGTTCCAGAATAAGTGTAATCAGAGCAGAATTGAGAATGACTTCCCCTCTGCCAGGCCACCAGGGCAGAGGAGGGGGGCACCTCCGCTCGCACACGCCCCTACGGAGAGCGACTCCAGAGATGTCATTAGTGGGGCAGGCCCTTTGTCTGCATAGTGTGTCGGGATCTCACAGTGGGGTGACGGAGAATTGGAAGAGGCTGGGAAGACTTAGGATCAAGGATGGAGAGACTAACCTGGCTGCAGGTCCCAGAGAAGGTGAAAGTCAACAACCTAAATGAATGTATCCCAAAGGGAATTGAGCTTCAGCTGGATTTGAATAGGTGTTTTTATGCCAGTGGGTTTATTCTGGCCTTTGAGACACAGTCCAGAGGAGACATTTTGTGGGGGAGTCAGTGTGGGTCTAAGTGGTTCTTTATTACATGGAGCAGAATTCCGGTCAAAGACTAGGAATACAGGCACAGATCTGGAATCAGAGCTCCCATCGGGGAAGCCAACATCCTGCGCAGGTTGCCACATTGTAGGAGAAAGAACGTGAGCCCTGGAACCCAAAAGACCTGTCTTCAAATTCCAGCTCCTCTATCATGTGCATAGGGGTTCCTGGGTGGTGCAATTGGTTAACACACTCAGTTACTAACCAAAAGGTTGGCAGTTCAAGTCCGCCTTGGAGAGAAAGGCCTGGCAATCTACTTCCATAAAAGTCAGCCATTGAAAACCCTGTGGAGCACAGTTCTATTTTGACACACATGAGGTCGCCATGAGTTGGAATCAACTCAACAGCAACTGGGTTTTGCCATGTGGTTGATTGTATGACTGTCCTCAATTCGTCTTTCCCCTTTTCCTGTAAGAAGCTTATCAAGCGCTGCTGCTAGCATGAGGCTTATGCAACCTTGTCATGGGCGGAGTCTACCTCTCATCCCATGGACAGTAGGCTTAAGTATGTGACTTGCTTGTGTCAATGAAACGCGAGAGGAAGTGACGTAGCAACACAGCCGGAAGTTTAGAGCCATTGTCAGGTTTTTTTAGGTCTCTTGCTCGTTCTCCTTTGCCCTGAGAGCATCATGAACTCCTAATCTGCTTGCTGTTCGGAGTCTGGTTTCAGGACACTTGTGGAGCAGAGCCCCAGCCAACCTGTCGCCAGCATGTAACGTGTGCAAGAAACGAAACTTCATTGTTATACATGACTGACTTAGGGTGTTATTTTGTTACCAAAGACTTATCTTAAAAACGCTCTCCCTGTAAACCAGGTACTTAATCTCTGCTAACGTGTTTGATAGGGCTGTCTCATATGGCTCTTTAGAGCAGTGAACAAACGGGTTCATGTGGGGTATGAATTTGGCAGACAGAAATGAACAAGAAAAGAAAGGACCGCGCAGCCTCTCAGCACTTCGTTATTTGGCTGGAGGACGGGGCCGGTGGTGAGCATTTAAAATGGCTTCTGTTGTGTTTTCCCCTAAATTGTATGTCTTTCCTCCTTGGAAAATATTGATCTAGAAATGAAACCTTTAAAAACACATGCATTTTTGGATGTTTGGGGAGAAAGGCAGTGTTGCTGTGGAAAGGCACCCACCATGGTTGAAATCACCCTCCTTTTGCTACCCTGAGCGTGACCTCTCTTGAATGAGGAATTGTGCAATGCCTTCCAAGCAGGGAGTTATTTTCTGCAAACAATTGAGCTCGAAAAACCAGCTTGGTCTCATTGAGCTGCTTCTGCAAAGGGCAGTTCCATTTGCTTACTTAGGGTGAAAAGCAGCCCCATAGAGACTGAACATTTCTGCTACTGTGGCTGTGGGGGCAACTGTCTCCTCTCTCTTGCCCCTTATGCTACAGTTTCAGCCTGGATTCCTTCTTGCCTGGACTTGTGCCACTGTTGTAGGGCTAGTCTCTCTCCACCCCAGTCGATCCCATACACCGCTGCCAGATTGATCGTCCTAAAACGTAGCTTGACCAGAATCTTCCTTGTGCGGAAATCTTTTCTGGCTCCATATCGCCCTTCAATGTTTTCCACCCCCTTCCGTGGATCTCAGCAGTTTCTTCAAACGTAATGTACTTCTGCCCATACAGAAAGTCTACTGGTTAGTAGGGCCTGACATGTTCCTGTATTACATCTTCACTAAACCGTTCCTAATCTCTAAACAGAAGTAATTTCTCTCACCTCTGAAGGCTACCTTAGCACTTAGATTTCAATTCAGTATGTCATAAAGCAATTTATAAAATCCCTGGTAGAAAGAGTGGAAATTGAAAAAAAATATGAGGAAAACAGAAGCATAGCCATACCTCCCAGAGACAATATTCTTCCCCCGAACTTATTGAAGACTACGAGAGATGGTACCAGGTGCCGTTGAGTTGATTCGGACTCAAAGTGATCGTATGCGTGTCAGAATAGAACTGCTCCATGGGATTTTCAGTGGCTGATTTTTTGGAAGTAGATTGCCAGGCCTTTCTTCCAAGGTGGCTCTGGGTGGACTTGAACCTCCAAACTTTCAGTTAGCAGACCAGTGTACTAACCATTTGCACCATCCAGGGATTCCCAGATAATCATTAGAAAATCCTTAGATAATCTTAAGCACGAAAGGGAGAAGTAAAAACTTTCAGGGAGTTGGATGTGTACATCGAGATAGTGGCATATCAGAAAGTGATAGGGAAATCAAAAATCCAAAACTATCAAATTTTAAAGATGCCCACATTCTTTTCTCCACTCACTCCCCTCCTCAGAATTTATCCTGTGGACCTCACAAGAAAGGCTTGGCAATCCATTTCGGAAAGGTCACAGCCTCGAAAACCCTGTGAAGCGGTCCTCCTTTGCACACCTGGGATTGCTATGAGTCAGAAAGAACTCAACAACTAACAACAACAATCTTATATCCATATTTTCCTATGTTGGCTTTTTAAGAAAGGACATTTAGGTGTCTTATCAAAGCACCCTACTTAGCAGACAATTAGGCAGAATAAATGTATTTTAGGTAGTTTAAATATGCCTGAAATTGGGTCTCTGAATTTACAACTGAAAATAAAGGAATGCTGGTATTGAACGCTGTCGACTGTTGAAGTAGAAAATGCCTTTTTATGAAAAGTGTTTGCAGGAAATTACTTCTACGCAGAATAATGGACTGCTGTTCACAGGGTCGCTGTGAGTCGGAATCAGCTCAACGGCAATGGGTTTGTTTGTTTTTTTTGGTTTATTCATAGCTAAAGGAGCCCTGGTTGCCCTGTGGTTGAAGTGATCGGCTGCTAGCTGGAGGGTCAGCAGTTAGAAGCCACTGAGAGCTCTGCGGAAGAAAGCTGTAGCAGTCCACTTCCACAGAGATTTACAGCCTCGTAACCCTATGGGGTGGCTCTGAGTCAAAATCGACTTGACGGCAGTAGGTTTGTTTTTTTGTTTTTTTTTTGGGTATTCATAGCTAGGAAGAATTACCAAGTGAGATAGTTTCTTAGCATTGTTGTGGCTGTTTCCCAATGCTCTCTTTTCCCCTTCTTGCTGGTATTTAGCTGGTCACAAGGCCATCTGTAATTAAAAAAACTACATTTCCCAGCCTCTCTGTATCAATTCAGACCAATATGATGTGAGCAAGAATGTCACATGTGATTTTCAGGAAGTACCCTTCAAGGGCAGAGATGCTCCCTTCTTCATCTCTTCCTCTTGTCTGGGGGATAGAATGCAGATGTGATGTCTGGAGCTCAAGCAGCCGTTTTGGACTATGATACAGCATGTTAAGTATGGTAGAAAAAAACAAATAAAGAAAGAAAGACTCCCTGATGAGCTTGGAGCTTCCATAATAGCCCTCAACTCCTAGATCTGGATTTCTATGTAAGAGAGAAATAAAATTTTGTCTTGTTTAAACCACTACTGGTTTGCATTTTTTTTTTTTTGTCACTCAGAGCATAACCTAGGACTAACTGATCCAGTCATTAAGGAAATGCTCAGTTCATGTCATCGTAGCCTTTGTATAAATAGATTTATGAAACAAAAAATAAAAAAAATGGGGGTTCTAAGCTTGAGAGCCCATAAACTTAGAAAGGAAAAAGTTTGTCTCCATCTTTCCAATCTCTACTGGAATTTAGCATTTCAATGATGAATATAATATTAACAGTAAGTACCTGTGACTTTGTCATTAATACATATTTTCAGATCATAATACTTGTGTTACAGATATCTCGAAATATTATTTATGATTACCACTACTTTAATAACATTAATAAAAACATTAGATTTTGTTATTTAATGCACTAATGAAGAAGCAGACTGCGTTCTCCAGAAGCAGATTCTGAGACAGAGATTGGCATGCAGGATATTTATTAGGGAGTGCCCCTGGCATCAATACATGTGGAAGGGGAAAGAGGCAGGATTGAAAAAAAGGAGAAGTCAAGCTGGATGCAGGCCCAACAGCAGCCTCAGTTGACCCCACAGGGATCTCTGGAGCCAAAATGGACCATCAGAGTTGTCCCATATTGAGTCTATATACCCCTGCCTGGGTCAATCACTAGATGTGGGGTACTCTGCAGCTGAGGCAATCTTTGAAGAGTGTGACAGCTGAAGGCACAACCAGTAGCTGGGGCAAAAGGTCCTTCCTTAAAGGGGCATCTAGGTGGTATATCTGCATGTCCATACAGTCTCTCTCCTGCACTGCTTAGATCCACTTTTCCGTAAACATTCAGTGATCAGATTTTTCAGGATTTCAGTGGGCCTCTCAGGGGACACTTAGAGGAGGACAATTAGTTCTCCCTGTTAACCTTCGGCCCCCACAGCTGTAACGTGTCTTGGGATCATAATTCATACTCATCATCTCCCTTCTCTGCTCTCCATTCCAGCTTCCCTTCACCCTCAGTTTTCACCTCTGCTAGTCTCAGCGCTTACCTGACAGTACGACCCAGGCCATCTTCTCTGGGGGGTCTGAATCTTGCTCATGATCACCATGTCCTTCTGCGGTAGGCAGAATAGTGCCCTCCCCATAAAGATGGACACACATCCTAATCCATGGAACCTGTGAATACGCTACTTTACACGGCAAATGGACTTTGCCGAAGTGATTAAATTAAGGATCTTGAGACGGGGAGATTATCCTGGATTATCAAGGCAGGTCCAATGTAATCCCAAGAATCCTTATGAGTGAAAGAAAGAAGGACGAGAATCTGAGAAAGAGCTATGAGGACAAAAGCAGAGATCTGAATGATTTGATTGCTGGCTGGCAGCCATCCACCAAGGAATGCAGGTAACCCCTAGAAGCTGGAAAAGGCAGGGAAATGGATTCTCCCCTGGAGCCTCCAGAAGAAACGAAGTTCTGTCAACATCCCATGTTTTTAGTCCCATGAGACTCATTTTGGACCTCTGACCTCCAGAACTGTAAGATAATACATTTGCATTGTTTTAAGCCATGCCAAAAAAAGAAAAACAAAAAACAGAATTTATCCTGTGTAAATAGCAGCATGAATATGTATATGTTTGGGAAGCTTCCTTGCATCATTGCTTTTAATAGTGAAAAAATTGGAAACAACATAAAGGCCCGTCAGTCTGGAGTTAGTTAAGTCAATTATGAAACATCCATTTAATGAAATATTATGAAACCATTAAAAGGAAGGTAGATGTGCTCCTTTAAAACATCACCTATCTGAGACCAAGCAGTCAACAATTACTTTAAAACAAAGCTGAGAATGTAAGAAGGGCAGGGAAACTAGATTAATGGAAACGGAACAACCAGAACAGAAGCATTGAGAATGTTCATGGGTTGGGAAGAATGTAACCAATGTCACTGAACAATGCAGAGAAACTGTTGAATGGGAACCTAAACTGCTGTGTAAAGCTTCACCCAAAACACAATAAAATATTATTAAAGAAGAAGAAGGTAGATTGCAGATTAGAATATAATGTGATCCAACTGGTGATATTGTTTTTAAAAATATGTGTATTATTTTTATTTATCTAAAGCCACTTCTAAAGCCCCTTGTCTAGATGATTTTCACACGCAGAAAAGATTCCATATGCATAGAACATTTTTTCTGACATGAGGTATGTCAGTTGTTAATGGGGGTTCTCTCAGAGGCATGATGTTAGTACAGGCATTCATTTTGTGATTTGTGTGCCCCTGTATTTTATAATTGGGAGAAAGATGTAGTAATCTGCTCCTGCAAAGATTACAGCCTTAGAAACCCTATAGGGCAGTCCTACTCTGTCCTATAGGGTCACTATGAGTCGAAATCGACTTGACGGCAATGTATTTTGTTGTTGGTGGTATTTTATAATAATACATAAAGCATGGCAGTCTTATGCTGGAATAGCAATAAGAACAACAAATTCATGACTGGAATTATTTGGGTGGGATAATTTATAGGCTTTATATGAAAGGACTTATCAAAAAATACTTCTCTTAGAAAATAAAACTCTATATTTTAATTTGTACTTAGAAACGTGGGTTAATGTAATAAATTGGAAACAATTAAATCCTAAGTCAATCTCCTAAAATATAATTGCTTTTTGGGTTCAGTTTTAGGAACTGTGGATCTCAGCTTTTAACTGCTCCTTGAAATAGGGGCTCTAAACCCCTCCTGGGTCACAGAGGTCAAAGGTCAGGGCCTAGGATGAAGCCCTTCGGGTGACAGGAATGCACACCTGTTTTCTCTCTGATTTGCTGTCAGGGGTCTCCCTTCCCCACACTCCACACCCCCCTACACCTCAGGCCAAAACCAGTTGCCATCCAATCGACTCCAACTCATGACCACCCCACATGTGTCACAGTAGAACTGTGCTCCATAGGGTTTTGGCTGATTTTTCAGGAGTGGATTGCCAGGCTTTTCTTCCGAGCCACCTCTGGGTAGACTCAAACCTCCAACCTTTCAGTTAGCAGCCAAGTACATGAACTGTTTGCACCACTCTTTAAATACAGGTTTTACTTGCCTACAGCAGTCAAAGTCCTTCTGGCCCAGATCGTCTTCACAGCTACACACACATTTCCATCAGGATACATGAAAGGTAAATGCAGCTGGTCCACCCACACCCCAAGTGGCCAGGCGGGAGTGGTGTGGGCCTTCTCGGAATCAAGTCCTTATCGCTCATGACAGCATTCTCAGTGTGGTCATGAGCTGCAATTGCTCCCACTTCAGCTTCTCAGCAGCAGAAGCTTCAAACAGCAGAATCTTCCCCGATTGTTACACTAAGGGGACTGGCCCCTTTCCTTCATTAAACTAGTTGTCATCAAGTCAACTCCAACTCATGGTGACGTCATGTGTATCTTAGTAGAACTGTGCTCCATGGGGTTTTCCATGGCTGATTTTTCATAATAGATTGCCAGGTCTTTCTTCTGAGGTGCTTCTGGCTACACTCGAACCTCCAACCTTTTAGTTAGCAGCCAAGTGCTTAACCATTTGGGCTACCCAGAGACCCCCTCCATTGCTGTTGTTGTTAGGTGCCGTCAAGTCCGTTCCAACTCATAGCAACCCTACGTACAATAGAAGGAAGCACTGCCCGGTCCTGCGCCATCCTCACAATTGTTGAGCCCATTGTTGCAGCCACTGTGTCAATCCATCTCGTCGAGGGTCTTCCTCTTTTTCGCTGACCCTCTACTCTACCAAGCATGAAGTCCTTCTCCAGGGACTGATCCCTCCTGATAACATGTCCAAAGTATGTGAAATATAGTCTCGCCATCCTTGCTTCGAAAGAGCATTCTGGTTGTACTTCTTCCAGTATGCACTGCTAAATGCCTGGTCTGCTTTGCTCTGGACTGGAGGTGTCTATTCCTTAAGGACAGCGCCCTCAGCCCTTATCTCCTTAGTTAGCCCTGGGAGTGGGGAGACAGAGGAGTCAAGGGGTGCCACATCTTTCTTGTGAAAGGAGAAGCCACTTTGCAGTTGGAACAGAGTTTAAAAATTAGTTTTCCAATATAGTGAATACCTGAACGCTACACAATTCTTGATGTTTGTCCACTCAGCAACTCCTCACCCAGAGCTACATCACTGGGGCATGCTCAAGCTTTTTGATGTGCTTGTAAATAAAAGAAATCTAATTTTCCCATGGGGCCCCTGGGTGGTGCGAACCGTTAACATGCTTGACTGATAACCAAAAGACTGATGGTTTGCAATCTACTTCCCAAAAATCAGCCACTGAAAACGCTACGGAGCACAGTTCTGTCACAATGAGTCAGAATCGACGACAACTGGGAAAAGGTTTTCCCGTGCAACCCTGCTACGGTTCAACGCCAGTTGTTTTCTACCGTGATGATCTTTTCTGAGCCGTTCCCCACCCGTTGGGCCCAGGTTCCTTAACTAAGCTTTCACTTGAAGGACAAAATTAAACATTCACCACAGAGATTTTTCCAGAAAGTGTGGGTTGTAGAAGTCTTTTCCGCAGTTTCCAATTCTTGCTAAAAACGTCAGCAAAACCGATGATGAGCAGTCAGCATTTCCTGAGGCCTCTCTGGCACGACCAAAAGTTACAAAATGGACGGTAATTTCTCCAGGGAGCGTGGAGATGCCCTTTCAAGTTCCTTAGTCACTGGGAATTCCCAAAGCTGAGTAGGGCTGAGACCCAGCCCTTTAAAACTCGCATCCCTACCGTTGGAAAGGCATTGTGATTTAGCATGGCGGCAAGGGGGAGAGCAGTAAACCGACCTCCCCCAAGCAAAAAGTGAAGCAGACTGCCTGGTGCTGGAACCTTACGGCCCTTTGCACCTAGAAGATGCAAGGGAGGTGGAGTAGCAGGGGGCAGAAATGGAGGTGAGCTTAGGGTTTCTGTTCTATCACAGGACTAGAAGACAATTCTTTGCAGAAGGATGAGAGTACAGTTTTTGTTGAAAGCTGTGCTGAATGGCAAGAGGGTGTTTTTAGGGTTCTAGGCAGGGGTGCAGAGGCAGCTCTGTCCGCACCAGCGTACAGTGGTCTCCATCTGTGATTCCTCACACAAACACGTACCATGGAGCCTTCCTCAAAGACTCGCCTTACTTACTACAGAGCAGGCGACGGTTTTTGGGATGCTGAGGTTTATCATCGCTCCGCCTGTTTGGAGTTAACAACAAATTCCTCATGCCCGCCATCTTCCCAGAGGCTTCCTGTGGGTCTGGATGAAAGCGGAACTAGGTTGCTTCTGATACTGGGGTCATTTCCTGGGTATCAGATGTGAAATTGTGGGGGTGAGGTCAGTGCAAGGAGAGAGGCTGAAATATTGATCCAGAGAGAAATAAAGCACTGAGGTGTCGGCTTTAGTGCCCTGGGTGAATGCTTTCTTTATTATATTTACAATTTCCCAGGGAATGCATTTAATTTTAACTAGAAGCGGTACGGAAATGTATTCATAATACGGTTAAAAAGTTAAAATTAATGCAAATAAAGAAAGAAAAAGGTAGGAATCCTCACTTGGGTGAATACTTTTAGCCTAGCATTTCCCAGTGGAGATCTGGGAGATGCCACACACACCCACGTGGGCACACCCACGCTCACACTCACAGACACAAGTGTACACACAAACACTCCCACAGATGCACCCACACACCGCACATACAGAAACACACACACACAGCCACACCCCCACACTCTCACATGGCCCCCTCCACACACATAAGGCCTCTATGCTTGGATAAGTTTGGAAAATCCTGTGAAGGACATCTGTCCTCATCTGGTGATTGACAATTCCTAGGAAATCTTGGAGCAGTCTTGCAGTAAGGAAACCTGCGTGACTTTGCTTACCTAGTGTTGCCCAGGTGCCATGGGCCCTAGATTCCCTTTGCACGTACCTTTGCAGTTTTAGAGAAACACATTTAGGCAACGGTATGCTGGTGACATACATCTCACTGCCTTCTGGGACCTGTGTTCTGTGTTCAGACTTCAGGGAGTATGCTACTCTTCTGCACTGAAGGACCTTTGGGCCTCTTCAACTTCCAACATGGAGGTCTTGGGAGGTGCATACGGTTAACGCATTCAGGCGCTAACAGAAAGATTGGACGTTTGAGTCCACTCAGAGGTGTCTCAGAAGAAAGGCTTAGAGATCTACTTCTGAAAAATCAAAAAAACAAAACAAAACCCTTTGCCATCGAGTCGATTCCAACTCATAGTGACCCTATAAGACAGAGTAGAACTGCCCCAAAGGGTTTCTAAGGAGCGGCTGGGGGATTCGAACTGCCAGCCTTTTGGTTAGCAGCCAAACGCTTGACCACTGTGCCACCACAGAGGTTGAAAACCCTATGGAGCACACTTCTACTCTGACACACATGGGGTTGCCATGAGTCAGAATCATTGACGGCAACTAGGAAAAAGAAAAACTGGAAAACTTCAAAAATGACATGTTCCCATTGGGGAGTATTGAGACAAAACCCTATAAGGAGCTTGGTCTCCCTTAAGTGTGCCTTATCTGAGGACCCCAAGTCTGTCCACTTGTGGCTGTGTAGAGGGGCAGGTTCTCTCTGCTGGTGTGGCGGAACGCCAGCTACTTTGTTAGATATGAGCTGGAACCAACTCAATGGCAACTAGCAACGGTAACATAACTTATGAAACGGTGAAATGCTCATGTCTCTCTGTTCACTGGGGAAGCCGAAATACAAATGGATGCCATGTTTAGTTTCTCCCTTCCCCATACAACCTCTGGAATAACTCACGGCTGCGTTGACAATATCTGACCTGGTGAACGCGGTGCTTTCGGCCAGGGAGGCAAGGCTATTTCCAGTCATCAGAGTTTTTCAGAGGCCTGGGAGAGGAGCCTGGTGTTCTCTTTGTTTGGGCTTGTCATTTGGAGGATCCAAGGGGGCTGTTAATGGGTAAAGGAAGGTTTATACCCCCTTTTGTTATACTTATTTTAAGCAGCTTGAAGAGGCCATTTATCTTTGTTTTGTTTGTTTGGAGAACTTCAAAGCTGAAGGGTTTTCCTTGGTGGCAGAAGGGGAGGTGGTCAGAATCCTAACAGGGGGAGGGGACAGTCAGTGGACTGTGACCCAGTGACCGCTTATTGAGAAGCAGTTAAGAAAAAGGAGGTGGACTGAGTCCAGCACAAGTATATGGTGCCGGATTACCACCACCGACTGCTCTGGCAGGATCACAATAGAGGGTCCCGGACACAGCGGGAGAAAAATGCAGAACAAATTTCAAATTCACAAAAAACAAACAAACAAATGGTTTGAAACCTGGAGAAACTTCAAGAGTATGGTCTCCAGACACCCTTTTAACTCAGTAACGTAGTCACTCTTGAGGTTTACCTTTCAGCCAAAGATTAGACAGGTCTATAGGGCGAACAACACACGTAAGGGACATGCTTCATAGTTCGATCATGCATAAGAGACTAATGGGCACGCTAGCCCGAAAGCAAAGATGAGAAGGCAGGAAGGGACAAGAAAACTGGATGAATGGAAACAGGGAATCTGGCGTGGAGAAGGGGAGAGTGTTGACACATCGTGGGGTTGGCAACCAATGTCACAAAATGATTCGTGTATTAACTGTTTAAAGAGAAACTAATTGGCTCTGTAAAATCACAACCGGAAAAAAAGAGAAGGAGGCAGAGATGGAGGAAAGGAGAGAGAGATTATTTACAGTAGGGCATAGTCTCTGACACCAGAGTCCAGAGATTTAGAAACAAAAAGATGGTTTGTACAAATAATCTCACACCTTCATGGGCAAAGATCCTCAGAACCCTCGCAGGAGTGACTCGTTCTAATTCCGCTGGTCTGTAGGGGTCTGCGTTTTAGCCAGAGTACACCAGGATGCTGGTGTAGGGAGTCCCTGCCAGGCTCACCTGAAACAACCAGAGAAAGTCAGGGTCCTAGGACCACTGTGGCCCGACCCCAGGCGGCCATTAACTTCCTGTGTGTGCCCATCGCTTTGCGCTGGATGCCTAACCACCTGAGTTGTGGTTGTTGCTAGGTGCCGTTGAGTCAGCTCAGACTCACAGCTACCCCACGTACAACAGAACGAAACACTGCCCAGTCCTGCGTCTTCCTCACAATCGTTGTTATGTTTGAGCCCGTTGTTGCAGCCACTGTGTCAATCCATCTCGTTGAGGGTCTTCCTCTTTTTCACTGACCCTCTACTTTACCAAGTATGATGTCCTTCTCCAGGGACTGGTCCCCCTTGATAACATGTCCAAAGTATGTGAGATGTCGTCTCGCCATCCTTGCTTCTAAGCAGCCTCTGGCTGTATCTTCCAGGACAGAGACGTGGGCAAAGCTCTCTCTGGTGAAAGGAAGATGCGAATGAGACAAAGAAGGATAGAAGAGGAGCCAACCCTTTCACTCCTCCTGGAAAATATCTCCAAGCACCTTGGCAGAGAGGCTGGCTGAGGTCGGGCATGCAGGGTCTGGCCATGGAAGGGAGAAATGGTAATCGGGTTATAGAAAAATAGCTCAAGACATCATCTCATGCTTAGTGTGCACAAATAACCCATGGGAACCATGTGGCACCCTTAGACCAAACTGTGCTTTGCCAAAGCAGCCCTCTGTAGAACAGCTGCTGAACTGGGCCCTGGAGTCTTGCCTGCATAGTCAGGTGGGGGGCCCATAGTTCATTATCACAATGTAAGCAACAAGAGTTCAAGGACTCAAGGATAACTGGAATTGTTCACAGTTTTATGAAAACAATAAAAGGAGAGATTGGCTGAACTCACACTAAGGGAAGAGAAACATCTACATAGATATTATGAAGTCCTATGTCCATACATATTGCACCAGAAACTTAATCACAGTTATAGTTAACTTCAAGTGACCAACATGATGTCTTGATATAGTTCTCAATTTGTTGTTCACATTTCAGGCGGGAGACCCAGGTTCAATTCCCGGCCAACGCACCTCATGCGCAGCCACCCCCCGTCTGGCAGTGGAAGCTTGTGTGTTGCTGTGATGCTGAACAGGTTTCAGTGGTGCTTCCAGCTAGGATAGACTAGGAAGAAAGGCCTGGTGATCTACTTCTGAAAATCAGCCAATGAAAACCATATAGATCACAATAGTCCAAGTCTCAGCCAATCATGGGGATGGTGCAGGACTGGGCAGCTTTTCGTTTTATTGTGGACGGGGTCATCATGAGTTGGGGCTGACCCGATGGTAGCTGACAATGATGGGCAAATGATGAGACCCCCCAAGGAAATACAGGTAAAAGGCAATGTGCTTTGCAGACCTGATGTGGTTGTTTGGCAAGGCAAGGGCTTATATGATAAAATGTTTGGAAAACACTGGATTAAACTAAGTGAAGCATGTTTCTTTATTGCAGGAATTCTCCGTTCCTTGCAAATCTCTGAATTTGGCCACTAAACCCCTTTTACAAAAGTCATCTTTCAAAGTTAGTGTCAACTGGACACATTCTAGGAAATGCTGTACCACAAAATTCCGAGGGTCCCTCTACTGGTTTGAGCCCACGACCCTACTAGACAGGATAAGGTAGGAAGCAAACAAATGCCACTACTTGTACAGCAGGAAGACAGGTAGCTGCCCAGAGACCTGCGAGCAGCTGTTACACATAAGAAAACACTAAAAGTTAAAAAAAAATCCATATCTGACCCGTTGCCATCGAGTTGATTCCAGCTCATAGCGACCCTATAGGACACAGTAGAACTGCCCCATAGGGTTTCCAAGGAGCATGTGGTGGATTTGAACCACCGACCTTTTGGTTAGCAGCCAAACTCTTAACCACTATGCCACTGGGGTACCGCACGAGCAACAATCGCCTCTTCAGGAAACACATAATGGAGAAAAGAAAACTGGCTGTTGGGCGTCCTCAAGAATCAAAATAAACACCAGCCTGGCTCGTTATTTGTAGTCTACAAATTGCAAAAAGAAATTGCGCTACCATAGGAGGAAAACAAAGAAAAAGAAACTCCTTTTCAGTAAACGGCAGATCTCGTTGGTGGAGAAAACAAACACTCTGACCTTCTGGGACTTTTTCAATTTTGACTGTACTGAGTCTCTAGAAATCAGACTCAGTAATACCAGCTGCAATTAGATCCCAGGAAGTAGGAGGGTACCCCAGAAACGGCAAATAGCACCTCGTCACCCTCAAAGGCAGGAGGATGGGTAGAGTTCCCTGAGGACAGAGGAATGAGACAAGGACGGGGACAAAGAAGAACACTCTCTTAGTCAGCTAAGGCTGCTGTAACAGAAACACCACAAGTGGGTGACTTCAACAAACAGAAATTTATCCTCTCACAGTTAGGAGGCTAGAAGTCTGAAATCAGGGCGCTGGCTCTAGGGGAAGTCTTTCTCTCTCTGTCGGCTCTGGGGGAAGCTCTTTGTCTCTCCAGCTTCTCTTCCTTGGCTCCTTGGTGATCCTCATGTGGCATGGCATCTATCTTCCCCCATCTCTGCTCCCCTAATCTGCTCCTTTTAGATCTCAAAAGTGATTGACTCAAGATACCCCCTACACTAATATTGCCTCCTTAACTTAACAACAGGAGCCTCTGAGGCATGGTGGTTAAGCTTTTGGCTGCTAACCAAATGTTCAGCAGTTCAAATCCACCAGCTGCTCCTTGAAAACCCTAGGAGGCAGTTCCACTCTGTCCTATAGGGTCACTATGAGTCGGAATTGATTTCAAGGCAACGGGTTTGTTATTTTGTTTTTTTAACATAACAAGAAAAATTCCACAGGTATAGGGATTAGGATTTACAATACATATTTTCTGGGACACAGTTCAATCCATAACAATGACCTTGTATTTTCCTTCTTTTTTTTTTTTTTTTTTCTCTCTTTTTCCTCCTTTTCACTTTTCTTTCTCCTAAATTGGCATTGATTTGGAAAACTCAGAATCCTGGTCTATAAAAGTTGATAAGTAGGGATCACTGCATGACAAATTCAGTAAAAATAAAATTGAGAGCAGACTGCTTTACTGAAGCAGAATTGCTGCAGGACTAACTCGAATTTAGAGAAAAAGGAAAAACACAGACCTCATTTTTCCAGCAGATGAAACCCCTAGCCCCAGCTTGGCAGTAGGCAAATAGCCACATCCTACAGAGCCTCTGTTTTTTTCTCTGACGTTAGAAAGTCAGCATACACAAGTCTTCAATAACTGCCATGCCTTAAATATGAAATAATACTTCACTATACAGGAGAAAGGCTACTTTCTTAAAAGGGTACATAATATCAATCTCAAGGCAATAATTAATGTCACACTTAAGGATTAAATGCTATAGATAAGAATAGGAAAGATGAAAAATGAAAAAAAAAGAGGAAAGGATACTCGTTATCATCACTCCTCTTTAATACTGTTCTGGAAGTTGTAGCCAATGCAATAAGACATGACATCAATAGCTTAAAAAGAAGAGAAACTGTTTATTGTCAGGAGACTATATGAATGACGACCTAGAAAACGTAAGATAACAACTGAAAGTAAAATTAGAACTAAAAAAAGAACTCAATAATTCATGAGATGTCATCAAATAAACGTGGGCAAATTACTAGCTTCATTATTAATAGCAATATCAGTCTTGGAAGAAGTACAGTCAGAATGCTCCTTAGAAGCGAGGATTTATCAGGAGGGACCAGTCCCTAGAGAAGGACATCATGCTTGGTAAAGCAGAGGGTCAGCGAACAAGAGGAAGACCCTCAACAAGATGGACTGACACAGTCACTGCAACAATGGGCTCAAGAATACCTATTATTGTGAGGATGACATAGGATTGAGCAATTTTTCGTTCTATTATAGAGAGGGTCACTATGAGCTGGAACCAACTCGACGGCATTTAACAACAACAACAATAGGGCAAAGATCTACTGTATATATGTGTATACATGTGTCTTTCCATATATACAACCATATGTATTATGTATATACATACAAATATATGTAGACCATATATTCAGAAACACACTTAGCCAAAAATATAAGAATCCATTCAAGAAAAAAAATTTATGAAAGAAACCTAAAGATAAATAACTGGAAAGGCTTGGAGAAATTTGTCATGTTCCTGGATGGGGAACATGTAGATATGTACATATGCCATTTTTACCTCAAATTAACTGTAGGTTCAATGCAAGTCCAATAACATTTCTGTTGATTTTTTGTTTTTAATTGACAACGTAATCCTAAAGATAATCTGAAAAAATAAACTGATAGAAGAGCTAATAATTTTTTAAAGCAGAGTAATGAAGCAGTCCTTAAAATACTGTATTTTTACTCAAATAATGTGCTCATTATATTGTTTTTGCAACTGCACAACCACCTCACACGTTATTTTCATAGGCACACTAGACATGTCATATGTGTGGGTGCATTGTTTACATGGGTGTGTTATTTGCAAAAATACAGTAATTATCCACTTAGGGTAATTAAAGTATAAACATAGCTAAGAAGCCTACTCAGTCACAGATGGAAAATATATAAGAACTTAACATGAACACAGTGACATAATAAATTAGTGAGGAACTAAATATCATTTAATAAACAGTGCGAAGACCACGGTTAAAAAAAAAAAGTTGCCATCAAGTCGATTTTGACTCATAGAAACCCTATAGGACAGAGTAGAACTGCCAATAGTGTTTCCAAGGAGTGCCTGGTAGATTCAAACTTTGGACATTTTGGTTAGCAGCTGAGCTCTTAACCAGTGTGCCACCAGGGCTCCATGACCCTGCTTAGCTACTTAAAAAAAAAGAAGTCTAACTCATTACATGGTGAAGTCCAAAATAAACTTCAGAGTAACGAGTAAAAGAGTTTAACAACTGAAAATCAAAAACTAATATTTTCTTTATCTCCAGTCAGGTGAGACTTTCTAGACAGAAAATCAGTGCAAGCATTTACAAATTAAAGACCAATACTTTTATAAAGTATTTTAGAAATTTATTTTTAGAAAGTAAATTAGAAAAAAGTGAAAAGAATGATTAAAAAATGAAAATGCCATAAATAAGAACTTATAGATCGAAACTAATGTGGCATCCAGGATCAAATTCATAGCTTAAATTATTTTATTATTAAATAGGAAAAAATAAGTAAATAAAAGCACTAAGCATTCAGAAGAGGATGTTAGAGGAAAATTCAAGAAAACAAATCTGGGAAAATAGTTGTTGTTGTTAGATGTTGTCGAGTTGGTTCTGACTCATAGCAACCCTACGTACAACAGAATGAAACACTGCGTGGTCCTGCACCATCCTCACAATTGTTATGCTGGATCCCATTGTCACCAGCACTTTGTCAATCCATCTCATTGAAAGTCTTCCTCTTTTTCTCTGACCCTCTACTTTACCAAGCATGACGTCCTTCTCCAGGGACTGGTCCCTCCTGATAACATGTCCAAAGTAGGTGAGATGAAGTCTCTCCATCCTCACTTCTAAGGAGCATTCTGGTTGTACTTCTTTCAAGACAGATTTGTTCATTCTTCTGGCAGTCCATGGTATAATCAATATTCTTTGGGAAAATAGTAGGATGAAAAAAATGAAGACAAATGCAACCATTAAATAAATTAGAGGAGAGGTAGGACAGAAAAATAAATCTTTCTCTGAAGGAAAAAAGGAAAAAAATAGATGACGCTAGGCTGTATTTGCATCACGAGAGCAGAAATCCTGCTCGTTTGTATACTATTGTATCCACGTCACCTAAAACTGTGACTAGAATTTAGTAGGACATCAATAAATAATTTTTTTTTTTTTTTTTTT
>NW_004444213.1:1411501-1453528 GCF_000243295.1 Trichechus manatus latirostris
CGGCGTGGTGCTTCTGCCTAGACCGCCATCTTGCCGGAGACCTCCTCATCAATAAATAATTTTTGAAGGAATGAAAATAGATATGCAACTTGAAAATGCAATGAATAAAATGAAACAAACATAATTGCACAAACTTGAGAAGAAAAATGTGAAGATAACGTGTCATGAAGGTTAAAAATTAAAACCTTTGAAATTTAAAGATCTTTATGAAATCGCATGCAGGTAAAATTTTGCTGAAGGTAATTTAAAATGGCTGCAGCCATACTTCTACAGGGAACTGTCAGAAGTTCAAGCCAGATTCAGAACAGGACGTGGAATAAGGGATATAAATCCTTATGTCAGATAGATCTTGGCCGAAAGCAGAGAACACCAAA
Organism: Trichechus manatus latirostris; assembly: GCF_000243295.1. Taxonomy (NCBI): domain Eukaryota; kingdom Metazoa; phylum Chordata; class Mammalia; order Sirenia; family Trichechidae; genus Trichechus; species Trichechus manatus. The sequence goes on from NW_004444213.1 coordinate 1,411,876, forward strand.
AAGATGTTTACCTGTGTTTTATTGACTATGTAAAGGCAGTTGACTGTGTGGATTGTAACAAATTATGGATAACATTTCAAAGAATGGGAATTCCAGAACACTTTATTTATGCTCATGCAGACCTGTATGTGGATCACGACGCAGTTGTTTGAACAAAACAAGGAGATACTGCATGGTTTAAAATTGGAAAAGGTGTACAGCTGGGTTGTATTCTCGCACCTTACTTATTCCATCTCTCTGGCTGAGCAAATAATCCAAGAAGCTGGGCTATATGAAGAAGAACACCACATCAGGATTAGCAGAAGACTAATCAACCACCTGAGATATATGGATCATACAACCTTGCTTGCCAAAAGGGAAGGCAACTTGAAGCTCTTATTGATGAAGGTAAAAGACTACAGCCTTCAGTATGAATTACATCTGAACATAAAGAAAATGAAAATCCTTACAACGGGAACAATAAGGAACGTCATGATAAATAGCAAAGAAATTGAAGTTGTCAAGGATTTCAAATTCTTTTTAGATCAACAATCATCATCGTCCATGGAAGCAGGAGTCAAGAAATCAAAGGACGTATTGCATTGCAAAAATCTGCTGTGAAAGACTTCTTCAAACTGTTAAAAAGCAAAGATGTCACTTGGATGGCTAAGGTGGGCCTGCCCCAAGTCATGGTATTTTCAATCACCTCATATGCATGAGAAAGCTGGACAATGAAATAGGAAGACTGAAGAAGAATTGATGCATTTGAATTATGGCGTTGGGGAAGAATATTGAACATACCATCGACTGCCAGAAGAACGAACAAATCTGTCTTGGAAAGAGTACAGCCAGAATACTTCTTAGAAGTGAGAATGTTGAGACTTCATCTCATTCACTTTGAGCATGTTATCAGGAGGGACCAATCTCTGGAGAAAGACATTATGCTTGGTAAAGTAGAGGGTAAGAGAAAAAGAGAAAGACCCTCAACGAGATGGATTGACACAGTGGCTGCAACAATGGGCTCAAGCATAACATCAATTGTGAGGATGGTGCAGATACTTCCTAATCCATTAAGTATAAATTATTCCAAAGAACATTTTTAAAAACAGGTCAGGAGTTGTTGTTAGGTGCCACTGAGTCAGTTCCAACTCATAATATCCCGCATTCCACGGTCCTCTTCTGAATCTGGCTTGAATTTCCAGCTTAAAATTCAAGGTCCGGAGTACGGAGGAGTAATTCACACTCTGTATTTAATAAAGGGTATATTTATATTATAAGCATACTCTGTCTGTATCCCAAGATTAAAAATTTTGACTACCATAAAATTAATATCTTTTTTACGTGTTAAGAAATGCCATAAAGAATGTTAAAAGTGAATGAACAAATTTGAGAAATCTTGGCAACATGAATGGCAAACAAAGGGTTAATAATAAGCACTTACTAATCACATAGAGACTATAGTCACACCAACAGAAAATGAGAGAAAGAAAATACTGGCAGAACAGCAACAGCATCTAATATTTATTAAACCAAACCTGTTGCTGTTGAATCAATTCCGACTCATAGTGACCCTGTAGGACAGAGTAGAACTGCCCTATAGGGTTTCCAAGTAGCGGCTGGTGGAGTCGAGCTGCTGACCCTTTGGTTAACAGCCCAGCTCTTAACCACTGCACCACCAGGGCTCCCAGCCCTGTACTAAGTTCTGTCTGTGTGTTTTCTCACTAAGAGAATAAGTACATCAAAAGAAGGGATGCAAATGGATAAGCATACATCTTCTGATATCAATATCACTAGCTACTTAAGAAATATTAATTTCAACAGTGAGGTCAAATCTGCAAACATGAAAATGGAAAAATAATAATGTTGACCAGAGTGGCTGGAAATTGTATTCACTTACAATACTAGTTGGAGTATAAATTTGAACAACTTCTGTAGTGGTGATTTAGCAATATGCATCATGGACCTTAAAAACGTTTGTATCTATTTGACCCCAAAATTCCACATTTTGGAGTAATGTCTTTTACTCAATAATACCACCACTTGGAATAAACAGAGATGTACCCAGAGATGCACTCAAAGATGTTCATTGCAGAATTGTTTACAATCACAAGCATTTGACCATGTCTAACATTTTGTTGATATAAATACTTCAAAGTGTTTCACTCACTTTTCCTCATTTAATTCTCATGAAATCATTTGATAATACATTTAGCAGAAATTGTTATCTCCATTCCAAATTCCCAAAATGAGAAACAGAAAGCTTAGGAATGTTGAGGAATTTAGACACAATCTAAAAGCTAGACCTTAGTCTAAGTCCACTGTATCCTGGTCCAGTGTCCTTTCTACCTGATCCCATGACTTCTAGTACATTAGGATGTTAGAGATGGACCTTAGAAATTATCTGGTGCACACAAATCTCAGGCTGGATGAGTCAACTAAACTCAGTTCACAATCATCACTTCCTGATGGCAAAGTCAAAGCTAGAACTCTACTCTGCCCCAAATCCTGCCAGTGTCAGTCTTCTTATTTCCCAGATGAAACAACTGAGGCTCAGAGGGAATAAGTTAGCCTGGCTAGCAAATGATTGAAAATGGCTTTAGAGAAAGCAATATCCTCATGACTACATGAAGTAGCTCCTCTGTGACTCTTAGAACAAAGTAGAGAATGTTTTCAAGTAGTGCCTGGACCATAAGGGAAGCATTCTGAGAAGCCATGTGGTGGTTCAGATACTCCAGAGGATTACTTGAGCCTTTTCCCAACTCGTTCAATGCTCCTCTCCCCAACCACAGGCCAACCTTTCTCTTCTAAGTGCCCACTGGGGCAGGCGGGTCCTCTTCTTTGTGCTAGCAAATAATCGTTGTGGAAGAGACAATGGGGAAATAATGCGCAGGAAATAGAAGGTCAAAGACTTACAGTTCCTTTATACTAGTGGATCTTAAACTCTATTCTGCACAAGAATCACCTGGAAAGCTGGTTAAAAATGCAGATCCCAGGGCTCTGTCAGTAATGATTCTAATCCAATAGCTTTGGAGGGAATCCAGAACTTCATGTTTTAAACATCTAGCCCGGACCAACCAGATGCAAAATGTGTGAGGAACGTAACTGGGACAATGATGTTTTATACCTCCTATCCATTCTTGAAAGAGCCCTGGTGGTGCAACAGTTAAGCACTCGGCTGCTACCTGAAGGGTTTGTGGTTCATTGTCACCCAACATCTCCATGGGAGAAAGACCTAGCTGTCTGCTCCTGTAAAGACTGCAGCCTAGGAAAACCTATGAGGAAGCCGTACTCTGTCACATGGATCATTATGAGTCAGAGTCGACTCGACAGCTCCTAACAACAACATCCTTTCTTGACTTGTAATTATAATTTCCAGCACCTCTCGTGAGCCTATTGGATATTTCTTAAAATGGCAAATTTTGGTGATATATATTTTACCAGTTGCCGTCTAGTTGATTCTGACTCATGGTGACCCCATGTGTTTCAGGGTAGAACTGCATTCCATAGGGTTTTTAATGGCTGTGACCTTTTGGAAGTAGTCCCTAGGTGGTGCAAATGATTAAGAGCTCAGGTACTAACCAAAACGGTGGTGGTTCGAATCTACCCCAAGCCACCTCAGAAGGAAGACCTGACCATCTACTTCTGAAAGGCCACAGCCATTGAAAACCCTATGGAGAGCAGTTCTATCCTGAAAAACATGGGGTCGCCATGAGTCAGAATTGCCTTGACAGCAACTGGTGAAATATATATAACATAAAATTTGCCATTTTAACCATTTAAAGTATAAAATTCAGTAGCATTAATTACATTCACAATGTTGTGCAAGCATCATCACTCTCTATTTCCTAAACTTTTCCATCACTCTAAACAGAAACTTTACCCATCATAGTGTAGAAAAGCAAAGATGTCACCTTGAGGACTAAGGTGCGCCTGACCCAAGCCATGGTATTTTCAATCGCCTCATATGCATGCGAAGCTGGACAATAAATAAGGAAGACCGAAGAAGAATTGATTCCTTTGAATTATGGTGTTGGCAAAGAATGTTGAATATACCATGGACTGCCAGAAGAATGAACAAATCCGTCTTGGAGGAAGTACAGCCAGAATGCTCCTTAGAAGCGAAGACAGTGAGACTTCGTCTCAAGTACTTTGGACATGTTATCAGGAGGGACAAATCCCCGGAGAAGGACATAATGCTTGGTAAAGTAGAAGGTCAGCGAAAAAGAAGAAGACCATCAACTAGACGGGTTGATAACAATGGCTGCAACAATGGGCTCAAGCATGACAACAACTGTGAGGATGGCGCAGGACTGGGCAGTGTTTTGTTCTGTTGTACATAGGGTCACTATGAGTTGGAACCTACTCGACAGCCCCCAACAACAACACCAACAACCCATTAAGCAATAACTCCCTACCCCACCTCCCAGCCCGCTCAAATTCCTGCAAAATAACGAACACTACATCTTAGGGGTCTTGGAGACCAAGTGATCAGGGCTGCTTTATTTTTCACTTAGTTCGTGTGTTTGAATATGGATTCCACTACTGCGTTGGAATTCAGTATGAATACTATTCTTATTTTTCGTTTCTAATAGCTATAAGCACTGAAAATTTTGCTGCTGTACACATCGATAAACGGTTGGGAACATAAGAAATTTTTTGTTCGTTCTAAATTTTTTTTTATTAACCAGTTTCACTCAATTCTTTGAGTTACGTGGCAAAATCAGGTACTGTTTTTTCATAAAAAAAAACATTTTTAATGATTTTTCAATGGACAATTTCTTTGGAAACTATTAGAAACCACCTGCCTTGTAAAAGGATTTGTCATCCAGCCTTAGAGCTGTTCACACCTACATTGAAAAGTCCTTTTGTTTTGAGCCCTGTAGGTGGGTCCAGACCATCTTCCTTCCTGGAGTGGGGGAGGGTGAATGGGGAAGGGGAAGTGGGAAAGGGGAACCTCCTGTCTGTCCCAGGAACATTCTCAGGGGAGGCCAGTTTAGGAAACAGAGACTCTGAAAAATGACTCCTTGAGCTTCTTGCGCCTGGTCCTCACTGGAAGCTGTCCTCATGCCATTGGGATGTGGCCCAGGCTGAGCACTGCTGGCCGAGAGAGCTCCTTGCCACCTGACTCAGCAGCCACAGTTAATGTAGATCAAAGAGGGCTCCAGGCGAGTATGGCAGATCACTCTGCGTGTCTAATCCTTCTCCCTCCGAAACACTCACTTAGACATTGCCAAAGCGATTAAAGGAGCCCTGGTGGCGCAGTGGTTAAGCCCTCGACTGCTAACTAAAAAGGTTGGCAGTTGGAAACCACCAGCCGCTCCTTGGAAATCCTATGGGGCAGTTCTACTCTGTCCTATAGGGTCAGAATCGACTCGACAGCAGTGGGTTTGGTTTTGGTTTTAAAGCAATTAAAAACAGAGAGAGAGACAGAACAACAGACAGAGGGCAGGGGGAGGAGCAGATGGCAGCAGGACAAGTGCACTGGTTCCTGACTTACGCAGACGCTAGAATGTCTACCTTTCTAAGGCCCCTTGGTGGTGCACAGTTTACACTAGACTACTAACCTAAAGGTTGGCAAACCCACCCAGCAGCACCATGGAAGAAAGGCCTGGCCATCTGCTTCTATAAAGTTTGTAGCCTAGAAAACCCTATGGGGCAGTTCTACTCTTTCACATGGGGTCGCTATGAGTCAGAATTAACTCCAAGTTAATGGGTTTGGGTTTGGGGTTTAGAATGTTGACTCCCACGCTGGCAGAAAGAAGCTGAGAACCAACCTGTGTTCAAAGGTACGGGAATGGGCAACTCTAGGGACCTGGGGAACTGGAGACGAAGAAGAGGAAAATGAGGACCTAGCGCACACCTTGTGAGAATCAGTCAGATCTCTTGACCCTGCCCTCTCCCCTCTCGGCGCGTCAGTGCTCCATGACTGCTCCACCTCCCTCCCCCCACAGACTTCTGGAGAGGACCCCAGGCACCAGCTGAGGGTGGGGGTACTATTCTAAAAATTGGGGAAGTAAGTGACTGCATGGTGGATACTGGATTCAGGGACTTTGAGCTTTCTTCACAGCTTTGGCTCCCAGAGAGCTGGCAGCCACATCTTATCCTCCAAGCAGGAATTTAGATTTCTCTGGACAGTCCAACCTGTCCAAAAGGCAAGACCTAAGATACTAACATTGGGGGTTCCCAAACACTGGCCCACTAAATCACCCCACAGTGAAGCACACAGTCAACACACCCCAACAATCTACTCAGAACTTCCAATCAACTTTGTCTTTCCTGACTGACTCTTAACCATAAGCAAATAACCAAGCATGACCAGACATCCAAGGAAAACCTCAAACTTGGAAGATGGAGAGCAAAGAACGTAGAAAAGGAAATTTGTGGAAAATGTAAACTATATCAGTGACATCTCCCACTCACCCTCTCCTTCAAAAGACTCTGCCTTCCTCACGCTTGAAGAAATGACACTTTCCTCACGTTCACATTGTTAGCCCTTCTGTCCTCCATTAGATGATTCTGACAAGCACTTTGAACTTCCTTCATGGTGAGAAACAGTTTTTACGTCTCCTTGAATCCAGATTTCTGGGGCCCATCTAGTTGGGGTGACCCACCCAGGACATTGCCTTGAGATCTTCTAACCTTGAGCCTTGAAAAAATGAGTTTCCTAAAGTCATCCTTGAGTCAAAAAATAGCCTAGTAAGCAGTTTAATGGGGACAGTTTTGCCTCAGGCTTTGGACTCTTTTGGAGAATTATCTGTGTGGAGTCAGTTTCAAGAAATAAAAACTCCAGGGTCAGACTGGAAGCTGTGTTTCAGGGTAATTGCTGTTACAAAAACACTGTTGTGGCCCCATTTCATGGCAATGCCTGAAAGACAGGATCTAAGAGTCTTTGGACGGTCTCTCGTCTTCGGAACACTTCGACTCCCTAGTCAGAAATGCTGCCTGATTTGCAAACTGTATATTAAATAAACTTCAGATCAGTTTATATTATTGTTTCTGTATGATTTTTGTTTTACCAATGGCAATTCATGTACAACACCTTCAACCCTACCCTCTGTAGACACACTTTTTGACAGAGCAGAGTTGCTGGTACATCAATGTGGTCAAGGAATCCACAGCGACAAACTCCAACAACGGACATCAGGTTCCCAACCTCCTTCCTGGATTGTCCTGGGTCCCCATTTAAACTACACCCCTTCTTCCTGGCACTGGATTAGATTAGTAAGGAAAGGCATCGGAGTACTAGATGGGAGGACAGGACAAAAGAAAAGAGAAACCTACAGGAGACCAAAGCTTCATCCCAGCCCCTTCTCTGTGGCCCCATCACAGATCATCCATTTGGAGAATCCTGTGTATAAGCTCCTATCCCTCCAATTGCCTGGTTTTTAGCATTAGAAGCTTGATGGGCTTAACAGCCAAGATGCAAGAGTTTCCACGAGTGGAAGAACTGGCTCCTGACAGAGGCAGCTGTTTGGGTAAGAGTCACAGAAGTATGAGGCCCTGGAGTCAGGGTGCCAGGGCCTCCTAGGGTCTGCTACATCCCAGCTGTGCAATCTTGTCTAACTTGCTCTTCTTCTCTAAGCATGTTTCTTCATCTTTAAATTAAGTTACCAATAGTGCCATAGCATACATCACAAGGCCTGTGCCCGCCCCAGAATATTAGCAGTGAATGCTGTATATCATTGTTGTAGTTAGCTGCTGTTGAGTCAGCTCTGACTGATGGCAGGCGTATGTAGAGCAGAATGAAATGTTGCCCAACCCTAGGCCATCTTCACTATTGCTGGCATGTCTGAGTCCAGTAAGGCAATATTCTATACTGATCCATAGGGTTTTCATTGACTGATTTTCAGAAGTGGCTCACTAGACCTTTCTTTCTAGTCTGCCTTAGTCTGGAAACTCTGCTGAAACCTGTCCACCATGGGTGACACTGTTAGTATTTGAAATACCAGTGGCATAGCTGCCAGCGTCACAGCAACACATAAGCCACCACGGTATGCCACACTGACACAGGGGTGGTGGTCTGTTAGCTAACCCCCCAGTGCTTAGCTCTCAGGTTTTCCAGCAGCTGTCTTGCTGCTGCTGAAGCTGGGAGGAGGCTCTGGTTGTCTTGCCCACCCAAGCACCCAGCAGAAAGCTCTCACGTGAGTTCAGACGAGAAGTGGCACTTGTGGTTTCGCCAGAGGAAAGGCGGAGTGTCACTCTTCGCGTGCGCCCTGTACCCAGCCCACGCACCCCAGAACGGACCACGTGATGCCACCCTCTACTCCCCACCCTTCTTTTATCCAAACGCCATCTACTGAATAGACACCTATCACGAGTGTATTGTGTGACAGTCTAAAAGCAGACGAGGCTCAGGCGTCCTGGGTTGGGTATCAGGCAGCCTGCGATCATTAGCGGGACAGTGTCTGGCTGCAAGAACTCGTTTCTTGAGTGGGAGCCCAGGAAGAGCCTGGTGGGGATGGAGAAGGCCCTGGTCAGCTCTGGTGCTTGCTCACCTGTGCCCTGGCTAATCGAGGAGGGAAATTGCAAAGTCGCACTTCAATAGGTTGCTTGGGAAACACCCAAGTCTTCAGAAAACAGAATATGTTATGGGAATGAAATATTGTTGGGGACCGTCATTAAGTAGCCTACCCTCTACAGAGGTCTCACGCTCATCAAACATAATTGCAGTGGAATATGCTAATATTGAAACAGAACTGGAAAGGACTAGGTAGATCACAGGAACACTTTCCACTCTCCTCTGAGTTTTAACTAGGAATCTAGCAATAACTCCTCAAGGGGATATAGCCTTCACTGGCCAGTCAATTGATGAAGGGTCTCCCATTCGATCTCTCTGATGTTCCTGTGAATAAAAGGCCTGGACTCTCTCCTCCCACCTTACTGATTACACAACCTGCATTTCCCTGTTTAGGATGCAGCTCTCCGACATGTCAAATTTAAGACACTTGGGTGTTTTAAAGGGTAACCTAGAACATGAATTACTTAAGAACCTTAACATTTTTTTTGTTTGTTTGTTTGTTTTGGAGGTTTTATTCTGAAGTTAGTAATTGCATTTTTTTCACTATTAATTATTTTTCATTGCTCTATTCCTCAAATGGCTAAATGAATTGTGTGTAAATTGAGGGGCAGGCAGATATTTTATAAAATTGTAATTTCTAAAATGCAGAAGGTAATCTTGCCCCCTAAAATCGGACTTGAACCAGGGCCCCACACCTGGGCCCCAAGGTGTGAACCATGCCACAGGTCAACATGCTTCCTGAGTGTCTGTGAACCAACTTGCCTTTTCCTGCTCGGAGTTACCCAGGGATCTCAGAGGTTCTGGGCTGCTGGGGGTGGGGGTCCCATTCTGATGAGTTGTGCTAATCACTCTCAGTTTGCTAATTGGATAAAAATAAGCCTGGAGTCCAAGGTGTTATAGGTAATGGGCTTAAACGAAAGGGTGAATGGTGGAACCATTAGATGAACTGAGGAAAATGGGAAGGCGAAGATTTGGGGTGCTGTGATTGCACGAGTACAAACCGAGGACGCTTCCTGCAATCCGCCCTGCCCAAAGCTTGATGCCTGCTCGTTTCGCGCAAGGAGTGCCTGTTTCCTTTGCAGGGTTCTTTCTGTCTCTGAGCTCTTTTCTCCACTGGCTGGTGCTCCTCAGCACTCTGTCCTTGCCACGGAATATTCCTGTGTGTGGCCTTAGAACTCCCCACAGGGCAGCCACGGTTTTCACTGACACTGCATCGCAGTGCCTTATCTCCCCCGGCCACTTCTGTGCCTTTCCCACCCTTTCTGTGGTTGCGGAGCCTGGATAAACCTTCTGTGCGATGATCTTTCTGTGGGAGTCATTTTCCTGGGGAGACCTCCACAGATGGGTGGGTTTTGATTCACAGACGCTGAGGAGGCTACAAACACTCCAGAAGGGGGTTCAGTATAACGAAAGGGACAGAGTTGGGAAAGTACAACGAAGCCCCAGAGATTAGCTCAGGGCTAATCTGGTTACTGAAGAGCAAAGATGTCACTGGGATGACTAACGTGTGTCTGGGCCAAATCATGGTCTTTTCAATCACCTCATATGCATATGAAAGCTGAATAATGAGAAAGGAGGACAGAAGAAGAATTGATGTGTTCAAATTATCGTGGCGTTGGAGAAGAATATGAAATATACCATGGACTGCCAGAGGAACGAACCAATCAGTCTTAGAAGAAATACAACCAGGATGCTCCTTAGAAGTGAGGGTGGTGAGACCTGGACTCATTACTTGGACAAGTCAACAGGAAAGACCAATTGCTAGAAAAGGACATCGTGCTTGGTAAAGTAGAGCGTTAGCGAAAACGAGGGAAACCGTCCATGACATGGACTGACACAGTAGCCACAACAGTGGGCTCCAACACACCAACAATCATGAGGATGGCACAGGATCAGGCAACGTTTTGTTCTCTTATACATACAGTCGCCATGAGTCGGAGCCAACTTAACAGCAACTAACAACAAGATCTATTTACACTAAGCAAAAAGTCTTCCAAGTATCACATTATCAAGTTTCTGGGTTATCAAGCTGGCTGGCCAACAAACTCTCCCCGTGTCCTTCAGAAGTCAAGGGGTTATCAGGCTGGGTGGGGAGAACAGGACCTCCACTGCATTTGTCTGGACAGATCCTGAATCAGACCCAGTAAGTGTGTCAGGCCTACTCTTGAAACCTGACTTCTGGGCTGATTCTGCCACAAACTCTGCAGTGTAGACAAACACAGAAGACAAGACAAGACAAAAAACATTAAATCCAAGATTTAAAATTGAAAAAAGATTACTGAGCATAGATGAATGAATAAACCAATGTCTCACATTCATTCTCATTTCATTTCTTGTTAAGATTTAGGGGCATTTCTGTCTCATGAGCAACGTGTTGTAATTTATCTCATGGAGCATCTTTTTCTTAGAAATATGATAAATGGGTGGTTTTGATGGGATCCGTGTTTTCCTGGCCATGTGACTACGGGGAAAATGAGGGTCAAGATAACAGTCAGATGCAGTTTTCCTAGGATTCGGCCTATTTCCACTGTTCTGGGAACTCCCTTCCCTCATTCTAGAAGTTTCTCTAACTGTTCCAAGAGGGCCTCTGGGCTGTCTCAGCAGTGGACAGGAACATAGCAGCTGCTGTCTAGGACCTCAGAGGCTTGAGGATGAGAAAGATATTGGTCTCCCATATCTGTGGAGAAATATAGCTGTGACGAGTGCCACCAAGGAAACACACTGCCCTTCCTTCTCCACACACCCAGTCTTCCTCCTCAGTGGCCAGCACACCATTGATCCTCCACACAGGCCTGGAACCAGGGGCTGTCCCAGCATCTGATCCTTCCTCATCCTAAGAAATTTAAGGTTTCTCAGCCTTGGCACTATTGACATTTTGGCCTGGAGAATTCATTGTTGCTGGGGGTTGTCCTGTGCATTGTAGGATGCTGAGCAGCATCCTTGGTCTCTACCCACTACTCAATGGCACTTTCCCCAGTGGTGATGGTCAAAGGTCTTCAGACTGTCCACCGTCCATTGCGGGGCTGACACACCCTGGGTTGAGAACCACTGTGCTCATTGGGTCTCTTCCTCTGCCCACTTTCCTCCATCCCCACCTTCCCCACTTGGATCAGTATCCACCCTGGTCTCTAGGTTCCCAGTCTGGCTCCACTACACACTACTATTGCTGCTGCAGCTAGGTTGATATTTTCTAAACATAAGTCTGGTCATGTCACCCTTTGCTTAACGTGCTTCAGTAGGTTCTTATAGCCCTGAAGAAAACACTTCAGCTCATTCGCATGTCCTACAGGTCCTGGCCTAGGAAGGCACGCATCCTCTCCAGCCTCCTCCTGCCCCATGCTCTTAGAACTTCATCCATGCTGGTCTTTGGATTTCACAGCCTCTTAGTTTCCAGGCTTTTCCTCCATCCGAAAGGCTCCACTCTCTCCCACTTGTTAGTTGATTGAAGTGGAGGGATGGAGAAGGTGCTTCAGTTTCCAGGGTTGTTTCTATCTCCTTTAGAGAAGCCCTGGAATTGTTTGAATTATTGTGGGTGGAGGGGAGGCAGATGGAGAAGGCAGGGTTCTCCAACGAAAGGCCCTTGGAAGTTTCCAGAACTTCACCCAGGGTGTTTCCCAAGGAAAGGGCTGTTGTTTGCGAACCTTCATGGGTTAATCTGGTGTCAGTCCAGATATCCTTGTGGAAGATGAGAAACGTTAATTTTGTCCAATGTGCTGAGTAGGAGGGAGTCTTCAAAATCATAGACTTTCATCAGATTGTATTTTTTACCAACATGAAGTAATCTTTCCTGTCTAATGATTTTTCCTTGAACATTATTTTGTCTAATATCATTTTTGAAAACCCTGCTTTATTTTATATGTGTGTGCTTAACATACCCTTGGAGCCCTGGTGGTGCAGTGGTGAAGAGCTCCGCTGCTAACCACAAGATCGGCAGCTGAATCCACCAGCCACTGCTAGGAAATGCTATGGGGTAGGTCCGCTCTGTCCTATAGAGTTGCTATGTGTCGGAATTGACTCGAAGGCAATAGGTTTGGTTTTTTGGTTTAATACGTCTTTGGGAGTCCCTGGGTGGCACAAATTGTTAAGCACTCTACTATTAATCAAAAGATTGGCAATTTTAACCCACTCAGAGGCACCTCAGAAGACAGACCTGGTGATCTGTTTCCAAAAGGTCACAGCCTTAAAAAGCTTATGGAGCAATTCTTCTGCAACGGGTGGGGTCGCCATGAGTTGGGATCGACTAGACTGCAACAAGTTTGGTTTTTAATACATCTTCGTTATTCAGCTTTCAAAATAACCCATCCTATCATTTTGTTTTAGGTAAATCTTTTATCAACAGCACACACTCCGATTTGGGTTTTGATGCAATCTTTCTGACAAGGAGACTTTGCCTGTTTGGGTTGTTCCCTCAACAAATACGTTCGCTCTTACTTTTTCCATCTTATGTTTATGTTTTGTGTACTTGTTACGCACCCCTGGTTTTTCCTTTGTTTATTGTCTTTGTCTCAATGGACTATATTTTCTTTCTTCCTGCAATTTGGAGACTAGATATCCTATTTTTAGTTCTACTAATGGCCACTGTTAAGTTTTAGGAGACTTCAACATCTGTCTAAAACCCAACGTCTTTTTTCTGACCTCCTGTTACAAAATGATATCCCCAGCACTGCATTTAGAAGCAAGGTGTATTAGCATGAAAGCTGGATCGTAGATATTATCTACTAGCATAAGCTCCACGACCCCCTCATTGTCCTCATGTCCTGACTGAATTCTCATCTTAGATCTTTAGTGGGAGATAGGGTCATTAGCCACAGTTATGTTGTCTGATGGTCATTCCCATCACCCGTCTGTCAGCCTGTCCCACTGTGGTGGCTTGTGTGTTGCTGTGATGCTGGAAGCTATGCCACCAGTATTTCAAATACCAGCAGGGTCACGCATGGTGGACAGGTTTCAGCAGCGCTTCCAGACTAAGCAGACTAGGAAGAAAGGCCTGATGGTCTACTTCTGAAAATTAGCCCTTAAAAACCTTATGGATCACAACAGAACACTGGCTGGTATAGTGTTGGAAGATGAGCCCTCTAGGTTGAAAGGCACTCAAAATACACAGTGACCACAACAATGGCCTCGAGCATATCAATGATTGTGAAGACAGCACAGGACCCGGCAGTGTTTCATTCTGTTGTACATGGGATCATCATGAGTCAGAGCCCGCTTGACGGCAAATAACAACAACACTACGCGTTCACCTAGTGTGAGGTCTCCTCTTGCCCTTCCTGCCTGGAAAAGGAGACTATATCCTGATGACCAGCAGTCACTTCACAGGTCATTTCATAGGTGGGTCCCTTTTTGTAAGAAACCTAGTTTAATAGGACTGCCGGTGGCTGGCGAGGAGGGACGTGGCCTCTTCACCTCAGGGAGCAATTCCTGAGTTGCTTGGTGCTCACCACCCAGCATCGCACTGGCACTTCCACGGGCCTCTGAGATGGGCCTGGCTTCCTCTTCTCTGACCCTGGTGCCATTTTAGAAGTCACATTGTGTATCAGCTAACGAGCGTTTCTCCATCTGTCCTCATCTGCACTGGCAGAAAACACGCCCAGACAGCAGCCAAACATTCACTGATATTCTTAGCTCTGGGGTAATTGCAATGCTGCATGTGCCTTCAGGGGTATTTTAGTGGGAGGGTGGGACAGGATGAATCAGGCAATCAGACACCTGCTTCGAGCCACCATATTAATATAAGAGGCTACAAGTCTGGCTCCGAGTGAATGGATGAGAAGCATGGTGCTTTCAGTTTTGTTATATAAAGCCTATGACTTTCACTGTAGCTGATACCACCACAGTCCAGCGTTTCCCAAAGTATGTGTTGAGGAGAAAGAGCTAAGAAAGCGCCCCCAACCACATTAAGGGACTCCCTGGGTCGTGCAAACAGTTAACATACTAGGAAAGGTTGGAGGTTCAAGTTTACCCAGAGGTGCCTTGGAAGAAAGGCCTGGTAATCCCCATCGCCAAAAATCAGTCATTGAAAATCCTCTGACACACATGGGGTCACCGTGAGTTGGAGTTGACTCAACAGCAACTGGTTTTACTGGTTTTGTTGTTGTTGTCAGTACCTTCAAGTCGGTTCCGACTCATAGCAGCCCCATGTACAACAGAATGAAACACTGCCCAGTCTTGCACCAACCTCACAATCATTCCTACATTTGAGCCCATTGTTGCAGCCACTGTGTCAGTCCATCTTGTTAAGGGTCTTCCTCTTTTTTGCTGATCCTCTGCTTTACCAAGTATAATGTCCTTCTCCAGGGACTGGTCCCTCCTGATAACATGTCCAAAGCACATGAGACAAAGTCTCACTTCCTCGTGTCTAAGGAGCACTCTGTCTGTACTTCCTCCAAGACAGACTTGTTCGTTCTTCCGGAAGCCCATGGTATATTCAATATTCTTCCCCAATACTGTAATTCAAAGGCATCGATTCTTCCTTGGTCTTCCTTATTCCTCGTCCAGCTTTTGCGTGCATATGAGACGATTGAAAACACCATGGCTTGGGTCAGTTGCACCTTAGTCCTCAAAGTGACATCTTTGCTTTTCAACACTTTAAAGAGGTCTTTTGCAGCAGATTTGCCCAATGCAAGGTGTCATTTTAGCTACATTAAAATAAATAAATAAAGAGGGATTCCATGGTCTATCAAGCTGGAGAACCAAGTTGGGGTATACTCCTTGCCTCTCAGACATTTAAAATACACTCTAGTGTATTAAAGGCTAAGAGGGTTCTATAGCAAAAGAACTGGCATGACTTTGTTGAGACCCACGCATCTTAACATTTGACTTTGGAACCTTTTTGGAAGGGAACCTGGGGACATCCAACAGAATGGCTGTTTTTCCAGAACACGGTCTGGGGATCTACTGCCAAAAAGTGTGAGCTTGGTGAGTCTGGGGGAGAAGCCTCGTCTCTCTGCCCACGTGTCCCCAGAGCCCTGAGGTGACGTGGTGGACCAGTGAAAGGTGACTTGCATGGCTTGTTGATTCTTTTAGATTGTTCATATTAGTTATTATTAGTAGAGGGTTAGCAAAAAGAGGAAGACCCTCAACGAGATGGATTGACACAGTGGCTGCAACAATGGGCTCAAGCATAATAGCGATTGTGAGGAAGGCACAGAACGGGGCAGTGTTTCATTCTGTTGTACATAGGGTTGCTATGGGTCAGAACTGATTCGACAGCATCTAATCACAACAACATATTAGTTACAGCTTCAGAAAGCAAAATGCCGGGAGCATGTTTTCTTAACTTTCTACAAAACCATAGCAATGAATCATCATATTTAGAGAATATTATTTTTATTGTTATTAAAAAAGAATTTTCCAAGAATATTTTTGTGCATATAGACTTTTTTTTTTTTTGGTTGAAATTTTTCTTGAGGATTGCTTTTCAGGCACAGGATGATTTCTCAAACTGAACATTTTTTTAGAGAGAGAGAAAGAGAGGGGAAGAGATGAACAAAGAGTGATGTTGTTTTTCAAAACAGTGAGACCAGTCACCAAGGCCACACACAGAAACACAATAGCCACAGAGATTTTAAACAGCAGGAAGACAGAAGTTTGGAGAGAAAAACACTGAAAACCCTTTTTTTGTCACACTGAGAACTTGATATGAAATCGCTCGAATACATCTCCATAATCAGATTTCAAAAATAGGAACCTTAACAATAGAATTAATTAAACCGAAGAGTTAATTGCGAGGGACCGACAAAATTGGAGCTCTCAGAAATGGGGTCAGTTCTAAGGAGACAATAGTTCTCAGGGAGATGAAGAAATAATGATATTGTGCACCGAGTAGTTCAGAAATTGTGCAGGTTAGCATCTGGAATCGGCAAAAGCTAGCCCAACTAGAAAAGTCTCAGAAGCCACCTAGTGATATCATTTTTATTTCTAAAGTGGCAATGAACAGTATTACTTGCAGCCTCAGCATAATTACTCAAGCCTAATTAGGAAGTCTGTTAGCGGAGAAGGCAGCTGGCACGCTTTGAATTCAGATTGACACCAGCTCAGCAGTGAGTTTAACTAATGTTTGTTCAGTAATATCGAGCTATGTCACAGAATCTGTGAGGCAGCGCTTATCTGACAGCGATAGGAAGTGCAAAGTCAAGTACGAGGGAAAAAAACATGTTCCAGACAGTAGCAGATGTTCTGAGATGAAATATTTCTGTAAAAAATTGTGGCAAGAGAATCAACTGATAAAACAGTAGAGGCTAATCAATGGTTTACATACCGCCTTAAAAAAAAAAACCCTCTAGTCTGAGCTTGGTTTCCTCAGCCGTCCCAGGAGGGGTGAGGTTACATCATTTCTGAGGTCCAGCTCAAAAGGTTGCCATGGAGTCGATTCTGACTCACGGTGACCCCATGTGTGTCAGAGTAGAACTGTGCTCCATAGGGTTTACAATGGCTAATTTTTTTGGAAATAGATCACCAGACCTTTCTTCCAAGGAGTCCCTGGGTGGACTCGAACCTCCAACCTTTCAGTTAGCAGCTGAGCATGTCTCCCCCCTCACCTCTCCAAACCTTCATGTCCAAACCATTCAGAGTCAGTCATCCGGCCTTTCTCTCTAGTCTATCTTAGTCTGGAAGCTCTGCTGAAACCTGTCCACCATGGGTGACCCTGCTGGTATTTGAAATACTGGTGGCACAGCTTCCAGCACCATAGCAACATGCACGCTACCATACAGCACGACAAACTGACTTAAGGTGGTAGAACGTGTGGGTAGTTATCGCTTAATAAATATTGATTGAGTGAATGAATCTTTGAAAGATATTGGAAAGTGAAAATAGCAAACCAGAGCAGTCTCTACAGCATGAACCATTTATGTTAGGGCATACCAGATGTTTGTTGTTGTTAGGTGCCATCGAGTCTATTCCAACTCATAGTGACCCTGTGCACAACGGAACGGAACACTGCCTGGTCCTGCACCATCCTCACAACCGTTATGCCTGAGCCCATTGTTGCAGCCAGTGTCAATCCATCCCGTTGAGGGTCTTCCTCTTTTTTGCTGACCCTTTGCTTGACCAAGCATGTTGACCTTCTCCAGGGACTGGTCCCTTCTGATAACGTGTCCAAAATATGTGAGACAAAGTCTCGCCATCCTCACTTCCAACAAGCGTTCTGGCTGTACTTCTTTCAAGACAACTTTGTTCTTTCTTTTCGCAGTCTATGGTATAGTCAATATTCTTTGCCAACAGCACAACTCGAAGGTATCAATTCTTCCTCTATCTTCCTTATGCTTTGTCCAGCTTTCACATGCATAGGAGGCAATTGAAAACACCATGGCTTGGGTCAGGTGCACCTTAGTCTTCAAAGCAACATCTTTGCTTTGTAATACTTTAAAGAGGTCTTTTGCAGCAGATTTGCCCGATGCAATGTGTTGTTTGATTTCCTGACTACTGCTTCCGTGGGTGTTGATTGTGGATCCAGGTAAAATGAAATCCTTGACGACCTCAACCTTTTCTCCGTTTATCATGATGTTGCTTATTGGTCCAGTTGTGAGGATTTTTGTTTTCTTTATGTTGAGGTGTAATCCATGTGCATATATGTGCATAGAGATGCCTGGAAAGGAGGCAGGAGGGAGGCATCCAAACCCTCTGCCAGAGATTACCCTGGAGAAGGGAGGGGACCAGAGGTGAGGTGGTGGGAGCTGTGAGAGGAGACTACCCCTTTTGTTCTGAATGCTTCTGAATTCTGTAAATAATTAACAGCAAGGAGATTTTCATCTATTTTCTATGTAACACTTTTTAAAGGCAAAAAAAGATAAAGCGTATAAAAGAGAATTAATAAATAAACCCCAAAGCTGGTTCTTTGAGGCTTGGGCGAATCTCATTAAGAAAAATCATACATGAAAATTAGAAATAAAAAAGATGTGGATATTAAAATATATGAGGATACTAGGCATAATGATATGCTGACCCACTTTAAAATATCAGTAAGAATGTATTTTCTGCCCACAAATAGAAACCTGAATAAATATATAACAATGAAAAAAATTAAAAACAAGGACAAATAATAAAAAATAAAAATAAAGTATTACCTCCTTCCCAAATCCCTGACGCAGAAGATTTCCCCCAGGAATTTTTCTAATTTCAAGGAATAGAGACCTCCTGTACTTTACAATTCATACGGTTTTCACTGGCCAATTTTTTTAGAAATAGATTGCCAGGTCCTTCTCCTATTCTGTCTTAGTCTGGAAGCGCCACTGAAACCTGTCCACCATGAGTGACCCTGATGGTATTTGAAATATTGGTGGCATAGCTTCTAGCATCACAACAACACATAAGCCACCGTAGCACGACAAACTGACAAAGGAACGAACAAATTTGTCTTGGAAGAAGTGCAGCCAGAATGTCCTTAGAAGTGAGGATGGTGAGACTTCGTCTCATGTTCTGTGGACATGTTATCAGGAGTTAACATCCCTAAAGAAGGACATTGTTATGGATTGAATGTGTTCCCCTAAAATGTATGTCATCTTGGCTAGGCCATGATTTCTGATGTCATCTGATGTGATTATCGTATGTGTTATAAATCCTACCTCTATGATGTTAATGAGGCAGAATTAGATGCAGTTATGTTAACGAGGCAGGACTCAATTTACAGGATTAGGTTGTATCTTGAGTCAATCTCTTTTGAGACATAAAAGAGAGAATTGAGCAGAGAGGAGAGGGACCTCATCACTAGCAAGTAAGAAGAGCCAGGAGCAGAGTGTGTCCTTTGAACCTGGGGTCTGTACACTGAGAAGTCCCTA
Organism: Trichechus manatus latirostris; assembly: GCF_000243295.1. Taxonomy (NCBI): domain Eukaryota; kingdom Metazoa; phylum Chordata; class Mammalia; order Sirenia; family Trichechidae; genus Trichechus; species Trichechus manatus. Next base: position 1,431,151 of record NW_004444213.1, read on the forward strand.
GACCAGGGGAAGATTGATGACAAGGACCTTCCCTCATAGCAGACAGAGAGAGAAAGCCTGTCCCCGGAGCTGGTGCCCTGAATTTGGACTTCTGGTCTTCTAAACTGTGAGAGAATAAATTAAAGCCATCCACTTGTGGTATTTCTGTTACAGCAGCACTAGATAACTAAGACAGACATCATGCTTGGTAAGGTAGAAGGTCAGTGAAAAAGAGGAAGACCCTCAATGAGACGGATTGACACAGTGGCTGCAATGATGGGCTCAAGCATAGCAATGATTGTGAGAATGGCATTGGACCCGGAAGTGTCCTGTTCTGTTGTACGTGGGGTTGCTGTGAGTCAGAACCAACTCAAGGGCACCTAACAACAACTTATTTTATATCCTCTTCCATAGAAAAATGGAAAATAATACTATTCTTTTAATGCAAATAACATATTTTCTAATGTCAGTACCTTTGACAAAGAAGGGATGTTATTGATAGAGTTGCAAATATCCTAAGTAAAAACCTTGTATCTTAATTCATAGATGTATTACAATAATTTGATATGTCCATGAAGGCTTATTCTAGGGACACAGGGCTAATTTAATGGTAAGAAATCTATAAGTGCATAGTTCAAATTAAAAGATAAAAACAGAAAAAGTATCAATATATGCTGAAAAGGCATTTAATAAAGTTCAACAATCATTCTTATTGAGAAAAAAATTCTCAAGCCAACTAGGTATTACAGGACTATATCTTAAACCAAATAGCCAATATCACACTTTAACGCAGTAGAGCTAAAAGCATTTCCAATAAAATCAGGAGTAGAATCTTGCCATTTCTTCCTATCGAACACTGCTCTTGGTGGCCCAAATGGTTAAGTGTTTGACTACCAGCTGAAAGGTTGGCGGTTCAAAACCACCCAGAGGCACCTCGGAAGACAGGCCTGATGATCTGTTTCCAAAAGGTCACAGTCTCAAAAACCCAATGGAGCAGTTCTACTCTACACACATGGGGTCTCCATGAGTTGGAATCAACTCCTTGGCAGCTAACAACCACAACCCAAAACCAAACCAAACTCCTTGCCATCCAGTCGATTCCAACTCATAGGAACCCTACAGGACAGAGTAGAACTGCTCCATGGGGTTTCCAAGGAGCAGCTGGTGGATTCAAACTGCTGACCTTTTGGTTAGCAGCCGAGCTCTTAACCACTGTGTCACCAGGGCTAACAACAAGAACACTAGTCTGGACGGCCAGACATAGAACTGAAGGCATACCTTCGAGCAGCGAAGTAGAATTTCTCTTTATTTGCCCAGGATGAGATTTTGTATCCAGCAAACTCAAGAGGCGCAAATTAAAAATTATTAAAACTAACAACAGTGTCCATTAAAGAGGCTGGATTTTCAGTTAATGATCACAAATTAACAGTTACAAAGCCTAAGATTCATTTTCCAGAAATAGCCTATATCTAGCTCATCAGGATATTAGTGGGGGATGGCTGACGGGCAGGGGTTAGAGGTCCCTTGCTGGACCCTCATGAAATGGAAGATGGGGCTTTCAGTCATCATTTCACAATGGGCTTGGAGCCAAGACAATATAGATGCAATACTCTGGAGCTTTAGTAGACCTCTCTGTAGGCAATTATCACTTAAATCCAAAAGTGAAAGAAAGTGGATCTATAGGCCTCAGGGTTCAGGCCACCCACAAGTGGGGCAGAGGTAAGAAGGCATCTTGAGCAGCAGGCAGAGCAGAGCCCAAGAGCAGTGTGTTGGTGAAACCCCATCGAAGCCCTGTGGCCACCAAAGGGGCTGGCATTGAAGGCTCGAATCCCAGGGGCTGGACCTGGAGCTCAGCAGGAGAAAAGTCTGGATTTTCCTGGGCACCTTTCCTTGCAAATCCCCAGGTGAGCGCAATAACTTCGGAAGCCCGGCCTCCTCAGAAGGCGTGCCTATTGCTAACACCTCAGCCATCTCCTTCCAAGCCCTTTATTGCAGGACTGAGGTCAGATGCTGCCATTACTGCTTCCTTGATTTCAGGCAGGAAGGGTGTTATATTCCTGTCCAGGGTTGCCTGAAAGAGTGATTTTCAAAGCTGTGGGTCATGACCCATTAGAGGAGAAAGACGTCTATTCAGTGAGTTATGACCTACGTTTTTTAAAAAAAATGAAACTAAATGGAAGATGTTAGAGTGCTTTACATGTAGTGAGGGTATGAGCTGGTTTGTGACATTTTTGTTTTAGTTGTGTATTTGTGTGTGTGAATGTCTGTGTAAGTGTGTGTGCATGAGTGTGTGAATGTGTGTGTGTGGTGTGAGTGTGTGTGAGTGTGTATGTGCACGCGCATATGTGCGTGTGTATGTGAGTGTATGAGTATGTGCATATGTGTGCATGTCTGTGGTGTGAATGTGTGAGTGTGTGCGTATGTATGAGTGTGTGTGCTGACTCATGATGTAAAATGTATTTCTTACTGTGGGTCACAATCAAAAAGTCTGGAAGACAGCCAACTCTCCCTCTTCCTCGGGACAGTTTCTCCCTTGCTGTCTCTTGCCTTTCACTATTAAACATCTCCTTGGAGAGAGACCTCAATGATACGGATTGACACAGAGGCTGCAAAAATGGACTCAGATATACCAACGATTGTGAGGACGGCGTAGCACCAGGCAATGTTTTCCTCTGTTGCACATAGGGTCCCCGTGGAAGCAACTTGACAGCAACTACCTACCTACCTAACTGGGTACTTTGGAGGGCTTTTGCCAATCAATTATTTCCAGGCCCACTTTAGAGCTGATGTTGGACTTGACTCTTACAGACGCTCACAGCCAGGTGGCCATGCAGGCAGGAGCAACTGGTTCCAAGTTTGCAGCTAAGATTTTCCATGTGAAAAGCCAAAATTGCCCCCTTTTCTCTGGTTTGGAGGAAGGGAGAGAAACTCCCACAAACAGAAGCAAACCCATGTAGACAAGTGATTCCTGGGCCAGGAGTTATGAGTAATGCCTTTGGAAGCTGTCAACGCAAACCCATCCCTGCACACCTGGAGGCAAAGAGGTAAGAGCCTGCTCAGGTGAAGTCCACAGTGTCATCCTTACCTTCTTCCTCTCAGATCCTGCATCTAAACCACATGCGAATTCTGCCAGCTTTATCTTCAGTATATATCCAGGATCCAACCACATCTCACCTTTTCCCCTGCAAAATGGCAGCTAAAATATATAGAAGTTGCCCAATTAAACCTTGCTGGGATTTTGGAGATTCTCAAGGACAGACATCTTATGATCTTATTCTGGCTGTTTACAACTCATTTTATCCGTGGTTTTATTTTTTTAACTGACGTTGCATACTCTTCCTCTCTGATTCCACAAACCCCATGACTTTTACAAAATCAGTTCTTGGTTGAACCTCTCCTGCTTACCCGTGGGATTTGTGACACTGTGCGTGTGGATTTTGTGGCACGGAGTTTTCCATTTCTGCCTCGTAAGCCTGGGCTAGCGTGAGCTGTCTCAGCTACTTGGAGGTTGACGCAGATCTTCCCATGTGATTGGGGGAAATCTGCTTAGTGTCTCTGTGCTGTGGTTTCTCCATTTTCAGAAAAAGGAAAGCGGTTCATCTCTGAGTCAAGTTACATCTTTGCAACAAACGGTGACAGCCTGAGAAATATCTCTAAAAGTCATATGGTTGAGTTCAATGACTTATCAAATTAAGGATTATACTTTCTCTCCTTCTGAAACTTCTAGAAAAATAGCATCAATTCTGGTAGGAGAACCTGCCGACGTGCTCTTCAGATCAGGAGCTACACTTGATAAGAAGCCAATGGTGAGAACAAGTGAGCACGGACAGGTGATTCCCGCTGATCTGCTGATCACCTGACTCCACCGCTCCCCTGGTTTACCTGTCTGAGTCTTGCCACTTGGTTACCCAGGAAGGTTTTGGTCAGTTGGCTTCTTCCCAAGTTGTAGGGCTGAGCACAGCAGTGCCTTTATTTTGGTGCCAGCCACGGGTACCTCCTGGGCTTCCCACAATTCTCTGTAGCATAAACTCAAATAAAATTATGGAAAGGAAGGCATCAATTCCTTAGAAATCACAGGCTCATCTACTTTTCTCTGTTCTCCGTGTTAGAAGCCCCATCCTCAGTCCTGCAACAAATACTGTTGTAGGCAACCAAAGAATCTTAGAAATGATTTACCATAGAGGGATTTTTTTTAAGACTACTGAAAAAATGCAACCACAATGTTCCTTAGAAGTGAGAATAGCAAGACTTCAACTCATTTATTTTGGACACTTCATCAGGAAAGACTAATGGCACCTCACACAGCCACCACCTGTCTGTCAGTGGGGGCTTGCGTATTGCTATGATGCTGACTGGGTTTCAGTAGAGCTTCCAGACTAAGATGGGCTAGGAAGAAGGGCCTGGTGAACTACTTCCAAAAATCAGCCCATGAAAACCCTATGGATCCCAGTTCTACTCTGACACATATTGGGGCACCGTGGAGGAATCAACTTGGTGGCAACTGTTTGTTTATTTTTTTAGCTAGACCATGGCTCTTCTTGAGACTGAGATTTGGAGGCTATGAAATAAAAGGAATTGGGTTTGTGGAGGTGAGGGGAGTCTGTTTGTGAGCAGCTCTGTAGCAAAGGCACAGGGGTTCCTTGGTCCATCTGTGTCTAGGACATCACTGTCATCACATGCCAAACTTGGATGACCGCAACTGCAAAATAAATGTTAATGCACCAGCTCCTAAAATCAGGACCACTAGAGACACTGTTCTTAGGGGCATCCAATTTACAACTCTTGATGCGAACCTACGCTGGGACCCACCCGAGGGCACTGACTCTCATAGACTTCATTCTTGTGTTTATAAAGGGAAAACTGATATAAAAACCACCCTGAATTTTTTTAATTTCCCATTCCAAGTGACGTTGAGAATGATGCCCTTCCTGCAGCTGGTATCCAAATAGCTGCCTCTTAACAGCTGCCAGAGCCATGGACTCTACCCAAACTCCATGGGGAAATCTAGACACAGGAAAAGCCACCCCTGGACAGAGAGGTAGTTGGGTGTGAGACATGTGGTTTGCTCATTGAAGGGAAAACCAGTTCTCAGGATTCTAGAGCATTGGAACATGGCAAGTACAACCAGAATGCTCCTTAGAAGCAAGGCTGGTGAGACTACGTCTCAAATACTTTGGACATGTTGTCAGGAGGGACCAGTCCCCGGACAAGGACATCATGCTTGGTAAAGTACAGGTCAGTGAAAAAGAGGAAGACTGCCTCAATGAGATGGATTGGCACAGTGGCCGCAACAATGGGCTCAAGCGTAACAACGATTGTGAGCGGCGCAGGACTGGGCAGGGTTTCGTTCTGTGGTGCACAGGGTCGCTATGAGTCAGAACCAACTTGAGGGCACCTAACAACAGCAACAAACAGGAGATGGTGTGAGATGGTGCAGCCACAAGCGGTTGGGTCCACTTGGTTTCTAGCACCATGGAGACCATCAAGGGCTTCACATGGGCAGAGGGGAAATGCGTGCAAGAAAGGAAGATGAAGGTACACGAGGGGTTTGCTATGTAAACCCAAACGCTGGCTTGGCTGAGTGCCTTCACCCAGGCCCTGCTGAGCCCCAGGGTTCTAATTTCCTGGCCCAGGAGCCAGTAGCTGGGGCTGCTGGGCAGTTTCCACATCTTCAGGACTGTAATTACCCAACTTCAGGGGAAAATAGGAGAAGGGTCAATGAACAATTGGAAAACGAAATCCACATACGTGGCTGAGAGGGCACAGTAGGCTGGAATTTCTGCCAAGATGTGTGTGTGTGTATGTGTGTGTGCATGTTTGAACATATGTGTGTGTGTCTTTGTATTTGAGAGTGTGTGTGTATACTTTAGGATAAGTGTGCGTGCATATGTGTGTATATGGCTCTCTGAATCAGAGTGTGTCTGCATGCGTGTGTCTGTGTGTGTAAGCATGTTTATTGCAAGCATTCATGTGTTCCTGCATGTGTGTCTGTCTGACTGTGTGTGTATTTGTGTATGGAAGTGGGTTTATGTCTGTGTGCATCCATGTGTATGTGAGTGTGTGTGCGCATACTTGTCTGAGGGGATGGGTGTATGGGTGTAGGGGGGCAGGAGCAAGATGAGAACTATAAATAGAATCATGGAGCAAAAAAGGGCTCGAATTAGAGTTGGAAGTTTGAATAGTCGGCACCCAACAAGAGGATGCCAAACTCCCAAATAAACATTCCCTGGTTTTTATGCTGGGACATTTGCTGGAAACTGTAGTGCCAAGGCCAGAGTCACATGGCCAGCAAGTTCTTTTTCCTCCTGAAGAAGTGAGAAGGAGGTGCCGCTCTTTAGCCCTGGTCAGAGGACGCCTAAAGCCTTCACTCTGGGATCCACACCTTTCCAAGTGAAGGCCTCATCCTCCAGCCTTCCTCTTTTCTCCACAGCCCCCATGTCTGCGTGATGTAAGAGTTTGAAGTCTGCGGGCAAAGCACACAAAAATATGCTGAGCCCCTGGCCTGGTTGCACAGGGCTTTTCTGATTTGAAGCAGAGATTGGAAAGTTTCTGAATATCGCAAGCCAAGTTGTCAGTCCTCGTTTTTCTATCAGGGTAAGGGCGTGTGTGTGTGTGTGTGTGTGTGTGTGTGTGTGTAGACAGAGAGAGAAAGAGATGGGGGAGAAATTGAAAGACACAAATGGGATTAACTTTTAAGGGACAGGAAGAGGGATGAAAAGACCACCATCCTTCACCCTCATTACAAAAATCCTTCCTACAGCCATCTTTGCCAACCTCTTGTTTAGATCAAGGGTTTTACTTTAGCTGTAGGAAGGCCAGGGTATCAGTTGTCTATCGCTGCAAAAATACTGAGCAAACAGGATGCTCAAATTATTTTATTTATTTTGAACAATGAAAACAATCAGTCATGAAACCCAGGAAAGACGGAGACTATCATAAACCAGAGGGCCCTAAGGAGAAGTGACGACTCAGTGAATGTGGGGTCCTGAATTAGATCCTGGAATAGAAAGGGGGCAGGAGTGGAAACACTGGTAAAATCTGAATAAAGTCTGTAACTGAGTTACAAGTATTTGCGCCAATGTTAATTTCTTAGCTTTGACAGATGCATCATGGTAATGTCAGATGCTAACACTGGGAGAAGGTGGGGGAAGGGGAAGGGGCCTTGTGACACAGGGTTAAGTGCTTGGCTGCTAACCAAGAAGTCAGTGGTTCAAACCCACCAGCGACTCCAAGGGAGAAAGATGTGTCCGTCTGCTTCCACAGAGATTACAGCCTTGGAAACCCTATGGGGGCAATTCTGCTCTGTCCTATAGAGTCGTTATGAGCTGGAATTGACGTGACAGCAATGGGTTTGTTTTTTTATGTGGGGTGGGTGACGGGTATATGGGATCTCTGTCCTAGCTTTACAACTTTTCTTAAATCAAAAATTATTGCAAAATTAAAAAAGAAAGACAGAAATCATTGCGGGTCAGCTAAAGTTCAGGTGACCCAGGATGGGCCTGATGAGGGTCCTTTGGCTCTGCTCCACATGGCCTTCATCCTCCTGGGGGACCAGCAGCAGCCCCTCCAGGCATGAGTTTCTCCTGGCATTGGGGAAGCCTCCACAGACAGACCTAATGTCTAAGGCCCTTTTCAAGCCTGTGCTTGCTTCCTGTGTAACATTCCATTGGCCAAAGAAACTCGCATACCTCTGAGGCTGTAGCCCTGCTTATAAAACCGATTGCTATTGAGTCGATTCCAATTCATGGTGACCCCATGTGTGTCAGAGTAGAACTGTACTCCGTAAAGTTTTCCATGGCTCATTTTTGGAAGTAGATCACCAGGTCTTTCTTCCGAGGCACCTTTGTGTTTACTCGAAGCGCTAACTTTTTGGTTAACAGCCAAGCATGTTAACTTTTTGCATCCTCTCCCAGACTTTATACTGTGTGGTAAACCTGCAATAAGGGATTCTGAAATGTTACTGGCACAAGGAGAAATGGCAGATCAATGAACAGTGAATAACAGCCAGAAATAAATCAGTATTTCACATACGTTAAATGAGGTATCACTAATTAGTGGGAAATGAAAGACTTTTCAATCAATGATGACAGGATCAATGGCAAGATATCTGGGGAAAAGACCAGCTTCTAACTTTAGCGCACGCCAAAATAAACTGCAGATTGATCAGAGCCAGCGGTGTCACTAAGGCTGGTGTCACCCAGTGTGGCAACTCATGGTGTCATCCCCCCATGGACCTCCTCCCGTACCAGACCATACAGAATCCTTCGTATATATAATCGATTAAAAGTGAGCAAAAGTACTAGGAAAAATGAAGAAAATACATGAAAATCTTGGAATGTTACGTTCTGAACGTTCGATATTCTCACTTTTCTAATTTTCCAATTTCTTATAATGCGCACATATAACTTTTATTTTCAGCCAAAAAGATTAATTACAAAAAAACAAAACAAAACAAAAAATGCTAAGTACAATCTATATACTGCCCCAGAGGAATCGGTGTTGCCACATTGTAACAGGATCAAGGGCATTAAGGTAAAAACAATGCTCAGAGACAAACATATCTCTTTGCTCATAATAAATAGAGTGACAGCACATCAGTTCAATCAATAAGTGGTTATCTGATCCTCTCCAAGGCAACGACATGTCCCTCTAAATGAATTGGTCCTGCTTTATTCAATGGAAAAGGTCATGTTTAGACTAAAAAGGTTCATGAGCAGGACTTGTGCAGACAGAAGAGCAAGCGAGGATCCCAGGTCCAAGAAAGATGGTGTGAAAAGACACGAAGCCTGAACCAGCTCCGTGTGCCCAGCGCAGGGCAGGAGGAGGGCAGATGAAGATGACATGGTGGTCAGGGAGGGAGGGGCTGGACCACTAAGGGCTGCAGAGGGCTTAGAAAAGCTTATGTAGAGAGATGGGGAGGCGAATGACGGGAACATGCGAGGGACTGGAGCAGGAAAGTTATGTAATCATGTTAGTCTGTTAGAAGGACCAGAGGTGCAGAGAATAAACTGGACTTGGAGAAAGATAAAAGGTGTCTTGGTGGCACAGTGCTTAAGTGCCTGGCTGCTAACCAAAAGGTCAGTGGTTCAAACCCACCAGCATCTCCACAGAAGAAAGTCATGGCAGTCTGCTTCTGTAAACATTAAATCCAAACCCCTTGCCATCAAGTAGATTGCAACTCATAGCGACCCTACAGGACAGAGGAGAACAGTCCCATAGGGTTTCCCGAGGAGCGGCTGGTAGATTCAAGCTGCCGACCTTTTGGTTAGCAGCTGAGCTCTTACCCACTGCACCACCAGGGCTCATAGAACTGCCCCCATAGGATTTCCAAGGCTATAATCTCTGTAAGGAAACCCTGGTGGCGTAGAGGTTAAGAGTTTGGATGCCAACCAAAAGGTCGGACGTTCAAATCCACCAGGTGCTCCTTGGAAACCCTACGGGGCAGTACTATTCTGTCCTATAGGGTCACTATAAGTCGGAATTGACTTGATGGCAAGGGCTTTTTTTTGTTGTTGTTTAATCTCCATAAAAACGACAGCCATGGAAACCCTATGGGGCAGTTCTACCCTGTTCTATAGGGTCACTATGGGTCGCTGTGAGTCAGAATCGACTCGATGGCAATGGGTTGTTGTTTTTTTTTTTTTTTTGGTTTGGGGAAAGGCTGTACAGAGGATGATTAATACAGAAGCTTCTAGGATGGCCCTTCTGTAAAATGATGGAATCCTAAATAAGGGAAATTATACTGGAGAGGAAGCGGGGGGATGGATTAGAATGTCAGCTCCCCAAGGGGCTTTTTTGGTCATTCCCGTTTTCCCAACACCTAGAAAAATACTTGGGCAACAGTAAGTAATCAGTAAATATTTTTTGAATGAATGAATCAGTAAAAAAGACACAAGGTATTTTGAATGCAGTACTAGAATTTCATGCTGAGTTCTTGGATGTAAGAGGCAAGGGAGAAAGACTTCAGAAAGGCCACAATCAAACCACCATGCCTCAACCTTATCTCCATAGGCAAATTCATCCAATGTTACCTCACAAATTTCTTTAAATATTACTGTTTTGTAGTGATTTTGGTTATAATTCTATGTCATTGTTCGGTGCCGCCGAGTGGGTTCCAACTCATGGTGACCCTAGGTACCACAGAACGAAACACTGCCTGGTCCTGTGCCATGCTCACGATTGTTGCTGGTCAGCAAAAATCTTCAAAGGCCACTAATTTTTTTTTTTAAATAAATATGGGCATTATTTGGACATAAACTCCTTGCTAGGATTAATACAAAAGCATTTTCTCCCTGTCTGGGGATCTTATGACTTAATTTTAGGGTTTTTTTTTTTTTTTAATGTAGAAGTTTTACATTTTTCTGTTTTCAAAAGTGTCTATCTATACATCTCTTTGAGAGTTCTTCCATTGCTTCAAAACCAAACAGTTGTTATCAATATGGATTTCCTGGTTGTGATGTTATGCCACAGCTATGCAATAACATTACTCTTGGGAGAGACTGGGTGAAGGGTTTATGGGATCTCTCTGTGTTACTTCTTACAACTGCATGTGAGTCAGCAATCATCTCAAAATAAAGAACTATTCATCAGTGCAACGTCAAAAGGTCAATCTAGATTCTACATAGAGCTCATGGAAAATGGTTCATTTTCTGTATTTTCTTTGTAGATGAACCCAGAAGAGAAGGTTGTTGGTACGTTGTTGCTATTCAGCTTTTCTTTTTGCAGTTGGGACTCCAAACTAAACATACCCCTTATGTTGTCGTTTCTGCCGTTGACTCATGACGACCTCACGTGTGTCAGAGTAGAACTGTCTCCACGGGATTTTCAATGGCTGATTTTTTGAAAGTAGGTCATCAGGCCTTTCTTCTGAGACTCCTCTGGGTGAACTCAGACTGCCAAACTAGGATCACCATTGTGCCACCCAGGGACTCTCCATCTCTTATGGACAGCCTCCAGATTGTGAGATTGTCACCATGGTTATTCTCACTGTTTTTCTAACTTTATCACTTCCTCGCGGATGTGGTTAGCTCTGCCTGTTGAAGGTCTGTGGTTACTTCAAAGGAGCAAAAGATGAATCATTTCAGAGTGCTCTGTGCACCAAGGTAAGACAAGGGGATGTTTTCTGCCTTTATGTAATTTCAGTCCAAACTGTGTGGGCGTGTTCCCAGTTTAGTGACACAGTTCCTTGATTGCTGTAGACAATTGTAGGTGCATAGTCCGGCTGTGTGGGCCGTGAAAACAACTCTATGTCTATTTGTTGTCTTACCTTAGAAGGGTCGGAGTGGGTGGGGCAGAGAGAGGACGTCTCGCCTGAGTCTCTCCCTCTCTCTCCTCCTGTCTCTGCCAGGGTGTCTCTGATCTCAGACATCCTGTAGTAGACTCACCAGATATCCTCCATGCCCCAGCCTCAACCCCCAGCCTCCTTGTTCCAGAAGCCACGCTGCCAAATGGTTAAAGAGACTCAGCCTCTGGGCCATAGGAGGCACCCTGTGTGTTGGCTGAGCCAATCTGGTTTCCGGTTGTCTTAACCATGTGCTTTCTGTCTCCATGGTGGCTGCCCCATCCTTATTTAGAACCATTGCACAGCCTCCTAACTGGTCCCCCGGAGTCCTCTCTGGCCCTTCTCCAATCCGTTCTCCACAGGCAGCCAGAGTGAGCTCTTTAACACACAAGCGTGATTACATCACTTCATCGCTTAATGCTTTTCCACCACCAGCTGCCTTGAAGTTGACTCTGACTAATGGCCACCGCACGTGTGCCAGAGCAGAATTATGTTCCGTAGGGTTTTCAAGGCTCTGATCTTTCCGCAGGAGATCACTAGGACTTTGTTCCAAGGCACCTCTGGCTGGACTCTAACCACCAACCACTCAGTTAGCAGCCATGGGTGTTAACCGGTTGCACCATCCAGGAACTGCTGACAGTTACCAAAAAAAAACCAGACCAAACCCATTGCCGTCAAGTCCATTCCAACTCATGCTGACATTTATAGGAAGTGGCAAAAGGACTTGAACCTGAGTCTTTGGATGCCCAGCTCTGTGACACAGTGCCCCCTCTCTGTCACAGAGAGAACTCCTGTTCTGGGGCTCAGCTGCATCTGAGGGGCCTCCCTGAGGTTGGGTGGGCTCCTGGGAGGCAGCAGGTAGACGTGGTCACCTGGCTGAAGTAGCATTGGGGAAGCATAGGAAGTGGGGCGAAGGTGAAACAGGAGCTTCTGACAGGTGGAGCCTACCGTGGAGACAGCGCATTACATGTCCGCGTCTATGGACAAAGTTCTGCCACAACGGGGGCAGAGAACAATTGGTCCTGCCTCTGTGTGTTGTCTTTCCATGTTTTCTACCTGCTGGTTCCCAGGCTAGAAGGCTTTTCTTCTTTGTCTGACAGGTGACCCTGTTAGTGCTGAAGCATCCTTTCCCCTGGCAAGCCCTCGCAACCAAGCCAGCCCAGGTGCCCTGTCTTCCATATTTCTTCAGTCCTTTATTACCCTCGGAGTCCCTGGAAGATGCAAAGGGTTAGCACACTCGGCTGCTAACCAAAAGGTTGGAGGGTCGAGTCCACCCAGATGTGCCTCAGAAAAAAAGATCTGGCAATCTTCTTCCAAAAAATCAGCCATTGTAAACCCTGTAATTGTACACAATTCTACTCTAACACACATGGGGTCTCCATGAATCTGAGTCTACTCCACGGCAACTGATCACTGGTTTTATTATCCTATATTTCATGTTGTATTAATTTTAGGCCGTTTTATGATTTTTCTTTTTAATAAAGTAGTATGTTCACTTTGCAGATAATGTGGAGAATGTGAAAAAATACAGAGGCAAAAATAAAAACCACCCCATTCAACCCCCAAGATATAAATCTCAGTAGAGATTAAGTATATAACTGGATTCGTACTTGTTAACTAATGTTACATTCTGTTTGTTGTTTAACGTTACGTTACAGGCATGTAATGGAATGTTTCACAAACTGTTTTTAATGGCTTTATTGCATTCCATCCTGTTGGTGAATCCATAATTCTTGCAGCCATTGGCATTTTGATTGTTTTTAGGTTTACTGTGATAAACAATGCTAATAGGAGTAGTTTGTTGCTAAATCTTTGCCCTTGGAGTGGAGTCCGGGACGCGTCATCGCCTGGTCAGATAGCAAGAGTCCCACTTGCTCAGCAGGTGTGAATGCACCCACCTGTCTCTCCTGCTCCACCTGAACAGGCAACCACGGCCTCTCATTCTGGTTTCCATGTGCATTTCTTTGATTTTCAGTCAAGTTGAGCATCTCCTCCTGCACGTAGGCCTGAAGTCTCTGCAAAAAGCATTTGCCATTGAATTCACTCCAACTCATAGCCACCCATGTGTGCCAGAGTAGAAGTGTGGTCTGTGCTCCAAAGGGTTCTCAATGCTGATTTTTCAACAGTAGATGGCCAGGCATTTCTTCCGAGGCACCTGTGGGTGGACTTGAACCTCCAGTCTTTTGGTTAGCAGTCTAGTAACCTAGTAGCCATTTGCTGTGCTAAGGTCTCCATGAATAGCAGTTCTTTTCCCTGCCCACAGTCCCGAAAATTTCAGAAATAAGACTAAAGAGGGACAGATGGTCCTAAAATATCACCTTCATTCTTGAGAAAGATGAAGGTGAAGGATGCAGCTCCATGACCACGCCCAATGGGCCTGCTAGCTGAGTGAAGACTTCAACAGCCTCCTAGCCCCTCCAGTCCTGTCTCAGGCAGGGCTGGAGGGACAGACAGCCAGGCAGGCCTTCCCACTGCCCAGGGAAAGTCGTGGCATGGAGAAGCAGGGGGGATCCCTTCTCTGTGGTCATCTGCTCCCAAAAGGAAAAAGGGGGCAGGTGGGCTGAGCACTCACAGTGTACCAGACAGGATGGACCATTTCCTTTAGGGGAGAGTTACAGAGGGCACTGCAGAGAGGCCAGTAGGATTGGGGGAAATTCCCCAGTGAGGATGTTTGGACAGTGCAGCCACAACATTTCTCCACTGCTTTTCTCAACCAACGGTGTCTTTCTCCGATTGTTGTTTATTTTGCATAGTTTCTGTTGGCTTGACATGCAAAAGGGCTTCGTGAAGGGCAATTCTTTTTTTTCTATTTGATTTGCCTTTTCGTCTTACTTAAAATGTTTTTGAACTATAAACATTTTATATTATTATTTGGGCAAATCTGCCATTTTTTTGCACACCTCTTCAATTAGGCAAACAAGCTGCCATCATTGTCTACCTCGTCACACATGGTGGGTCTCCTGCACCAGTCATTCTGCAAAGATTTGTACGTGTGTCATCTCATGAAATCTTCACAGCAATCCCTGTGAGGAGGGGACTGTTACCTAAGCTGAGGTTTTGCCAGGTGCAGTGAATTGTCAATAATACATATGTGGTAGGGCTGGAGTGATCTGACCCCGGCCACTGTGTCCCCAGTGCCATACCATCCTGGAATCATGAAAGTGACTCAGAGCTCCTGTTCCAGAGCCCAGCATTTGGGAAATAAAAACATTTATTTGGGCTTCTAATTGCTATGCCAGGAAGTGAGTGGTGTCACTGCCGATAATTTTTTGCGAGAACAATACGGAGTCCAACTTAGGAATAATAAAAAGCTATGGGAGAGGCTGTGACTCATTTTAATGCCCCGTTTTGAGAGACATCAAAGGTACCACAGGCTCTCCAATCTGTCTGGAGATGCACTGTGCCCAGAAAATGTTTTCATACTTGATATAGTTGGTGGCCCCGTTTCCCCCCATTTCATGATTTCTTTTAGTTCCAAGAGTAAATTGTCTTCATTGAAACAGTTTTAAAAAATACAGCAATGCATTTAAAAAATAGTTACTAGCTGCCTCCTTCTTCCATGTAACCCCCAAGGTTATTAAATGATAATCTTGTTATTGTTGGGTACCATCCAGTTGGTTTTTTGAGTCATAGCAAACCCATGTGACGGACTAGAACTGCCCCATAGGTTTTCTTGGCTGTAATCGTTACAGAAGCAGATCACCAGGTGTTTCTCCTGAGAAGCCTCTGGGTGGGTTTGAGCTGCCAACCTTTCGGTTAGCAGCCGAACGCTTAACCATTTGCACCACCAGGGCTCCTAAGTACCACCATTGCTGGAATTCTCACTATGCACGGGGAGCATATCTTACCTCCATTGACTCATTTCCTCCGCAAAACAACACCGGGAGTTGGGCACTATTCTTCTACCCGTTTTACAGGTGAGGAAACTGAGGCACAGAGAAGTTCATATGTTGCCCAAGATCCCAGAGTTAGTATTATCAGAGCTGGGAATTCAACTGAAAAATCTGGCTCCAGAGTTCATGCCTTTAACCACTCTATTATGCTAATCCTTGTGGGGGATATATATATCTATCTATCTCTATATATAGATAGATAGATAGGAGCCCTGGGTGTGCAGTAGTTAAGAACTTGGCTGCTAACCAAAATTTCAACAGTTAAAATCCACCAGGAAACCCTATGGGGAAGTTCTACTCTGTCCTATAAGGTCACTACGAGTCTGAATCAACTCGATGGCAATGGGTTTGGTATATATATATGTGTGTGTGTGTGTAAATATGTGTGTGTAAATAAATATATATATATATATACGTCTAGACTTTGTCTCACATACTTTGGACATGTTATCAGGAGGGACCAGTCCCTGAAGGAGGACATCATGCTTGATAAAGTAGAAGGTCAACAAAAAAGAGGATGATCCTCAATGAGCTGGATTGACACAGCAGCTGCAACAATGGGCTCAGACATAGCAAGGATTGTGAGGATGGTGCAGGACAGGACAGTGTTTCGTTCTATTGTACATAGGGTTGCTATGCATTGGAATCGACTCGATGGCACCTAACAACAACAACATATACTCTGCTTAAATAAACAAATGCAGCCATAGATGAACATGTGTAGGTTCATCTTCCAACATTTTCTTTCCTTCCTTCCTTATTGCAAAATTTCTTCCTTTACTTCACAATATATTTGGACATCCTTCCAGACACAAGCATAGAGAATTAAGTGAATCTTTGATAATCCAAAAAACCAAACCTGTTGACTTCTAGTCGCTTGCAACTCATAGTGACCCTACTTCCTTATAATCTGTGGTTGAACGCATTTAACCATTTCACTACTCATAGGCATTCAGGTTGTTCCCATTTGTCTTCTCTTGAAAACAGTGCTGGAATAAACATCCTTATGCATGTAACTGTATATAACGTGCTTTCTATGTCAATAGAATAGATTAATAAAACTGAAACTGCTGCATCAGAAGGCTTGCATATTTAAATTTTTAATATATCAGTCCATGTGGCCATAGGCTAATTCTACTAAGCTTTTAAGGTACAAATTATTCTCATTTTATACAAACTCTTTCAGATAACAGAACAAGAGGGGTTATTTCCAAACTCATTCTATAAAATCATCATAACCTTGATACCAGTACAACTCAAAGACATTGTAGAAGATGAATATTTGGGCCTATTTAATTCATGCATGTAGATTAAAAATATCAACAAATGGAATCTAATCATTTTCACCACAATCAATTTACATTTATCCCAGTCAGGCAAGGATGGTTTGATATTCTAAAAGTCACAAATATAATTTACTACATTAATCCGTCAAAAAAAGGGAAAAACCATTTCTCAGTAAGTTCAGAAAAATATATTCAACAAAAGAAAACACTCAATCGTAATTTAACAAAAAGCCACCTCTAATTAGGAACAGAGAATTCCCTTAACCTGATAAATTGTTACGGATTGACAAGTGTACCCCCAAAATATGGCTTGGAATCTTAACCCCTAACCTGTAAATGTAATCCCATTTGGGAATAGAATTTTCTTTGTTATATTAATGAGGCCATTATTAGTGTAGGGTGTGTCTGAAGTCAATCACTTTGGAGATATAGAAGAGCAGATTAGGCACAGAAGCAAGCAAGTACAGATGGGGGAAAAGAGATGCTACACCACATGAAGATTTCCAAGGAACCAAGGCATAGAGCTCAAAAGAGACAACGACCTTCCTCCAGAACCAACAGAGAAAGACTTCCCCTAGAGCCAGTGCCCTGAATTCAGACTTCTAGCCTCCTAACTGTGAGACAATAAATTTCTGTTTGTTAAAGCCACTCATTTGTGGTATTTCTGTGATAGCAGCACTAAGAAACTAAGATAAGTGTATCTATAAGAGAATAAAGAGCAAATGTCTTTCTACTGTCTATGTCTATTGTATTTTAAAAATCAAAAAAGAGTCAAGGATGCTCTATCATCACTTATATTTGAAATAATATTAGAGTTCCTAGCCAGTGCAATAAGACAAGAAAAATAAATGGAGATATTAAGAAATAACTAAGTAATTAAATAAATAAAGTAATACAAGTGGGTTATGTATGAACCAATCATGAATATGTCTCATCAACCAAGGATAATGCATAATCCAAATCTGTGCATCTGAGATCCAAATAAACAGGAAAAAAAAATTAAATAAACTTTTGCAGGACAATGGATTTCTTTTCATATGGCCTTTCTGGCTATGGTCTTGTAACTGCCGCAAAATAATTGGGTGGGACTGTGCAAATGAAGTGTGTAAAACTCTTGCCAGGATTGGCCAGGACCATGTAAACATGGTGCCTGTGGCCCAGCTAGGAAATTGGCCAGTTTTACCACCCCGTTAGGCTTGAAAATAGCCAATCCCACAGTTGGGAGGAGGTACCACACTACCAGCAGAAAAGTAGAGACAGCCATGGGTAGCATGGCTGGTGTCAGAACTAGTAAAATGGCTGGAGACTGAAGGTATGTCTGACCTCTACCTCATAGGAATCAGCTTTGGGCTGATACTAATTCTCATCTCTCCCCCTGAAGTTAGGCAAGTTCTGACACTACCCTTCTTATAATTTTTAATATATGCTATCATTTACTTTACAAAAAAATTATACAGTCCCACCAATAGTGTTTAGAAGTGCTTTTCCCCCCCTTACACCTTCATCAGAATTGGTTGTTATCCATATTTTAATTTTTACCAATCTGATTATTGAAAAATCATACCTCTTTATTGTTTTTATTTGCTTTTCTCTAATAGTGAAGAAGCTGGACAATTGTTCGTGTTTATTGATCACTTGCACTTCCTCTTCCATTTATGATGGTTATCTGTCTTCATCTCTAATTGTGCACTTAAACCCTTCTACTCTCTACTCTAGATCACTGCGGCTGGGATTTTATAAAGTCTATTTCCCAGCTCCCTGTCCAGCTGGCTTTCTGTTGGGTTTATCAGAATATCAGAAGGAGGAAGGAAGGGAGATGCTTTCTACAGCTGGCTACAGAGGTGTACTCATGGTTTGCCAATGATGGGAATTGCCAAGCTGGCACCAAGGATGGAGTGGTTCCAGACTCTTGCAACCCAGGCAGGGGCAGCACCATTTAGCAAGTTCCAACTTTGATCCAGGCAACCACCTTTGGTGGATCCAGAACCCAAAGAGTCAGTGTTTCAAACACCACTGGAGTGGGTGCAGACTGTGGGCTCCAGCCAAGTGGTATCAGCCTCTGTTCTCTGGCATCACTCCATATCTCTTTTTTTCTGAATCTTCTCTCTTCCCCTCCATGTCTCCTCTTTGGTCTCCCAGCTTTTCCAGTACCTTTGTAACCCTGTGTTAAATTCTCTCTGTTTGAAATACCTGGAGTGTTTTCTGATTTCCTGATTGCACCCTATCTGATGCACTGTTTATATACTTTGCTCAGTTTTAAGGGTTTCTATTTCCACTTCCATTCATCATAGAATGCATCCTTTCTATGTGGGTTATTAATTCTTTGCCATCTGTCTTACAAATATTTTCTTCTAGTCCACTTGTGTTGCCTCAGTTATCCAGTGCTGCAGTAACAGAAATACCACAAGTGGATGGCTTTAACAAACAGAAATTTATTCTCTCACAGTCTAGGAGGCTAGAAGTCTGAATTCAGGGCACCAGCTACAGGGGAAGTCTTTCCCTCTCTGTTGGCTCTGGAGGAAGGTTCTTGTTATTAATCTTCCCTTGGTCTAAGAGCTTCTCAGCTTAGGGACCCCAGGTCCAAAGGACGCACTGTGCTTCTGACACTACTTTCTTGGTGGTATGAGGTCCCTCTCCATTCTGCTTGATTCTCTCTTTTATATCTCAAGAGTTGACTAAAGATACAACTTAATTTTGTAAATTGAGTCCTACCTCATTAACATAACTGACTCTAATCCTGCCTCATTAACATCATAGAGACTGAGATTTATAACACATAGGATAAACACATCAGATCACAAAATGGTGGACAACCCCGCAATACTGGGAATCATAGGCTAGCCAAGTTGATACACATTTTTGGGGGGACACATTTCAATCCATAATGTATATTTTGACTCTGCTTATAATGTTTTTTCCAAATAGTGTTCTCCAACCTTCTACTTACCTTATGATATCTTGCAAAACTATAGTGTAATATCATAACCAAGACATTGGCATTGATACAGTCAAGATGCAGAACAGTTTCATCACCACAGAAGTTGTTGTTGCCCTGATCCCTGGCAACTACTAATCGATTCTTCATTTCTATAATCTCATTACAAGAATGTTATATAAATGAGGTCATACTGGATGTAATCTTTCGGGATTGGCTTTTTTCACTCAGCATCGTTCTCTGGAGATTCATGCACGCTGTTGGTTGTATCAATAGTTCATTCTTTTTATTGCTGAGTAGTATTCTATGGTATGTATAGACCACAGTTTGTTTAACTAGTATCCCATCGAAAGACGACCGGGTTGTTTCCAGTTTTGGGCTATTTCAAATAAAACCACTATGAACACTCATGTACAGGTTTTATGTGAACATAAATGCTCAAGGACAAAGGTTTCATAGCCCTTGGTGTAGCAGCTGGGGAGAGATGTTTTATAGTGCCTGCAAGTCAGGAACAATCACTTCTTTGAAAAAGAAGCCATGCACAAGAAGAACTAAACAACGTACCAATCTCCCCGTGTTATAGGGATGCTATAAAACATGCTGCTGAGCTCATCCCTGTTTCACAGTTTAACATCTTAGCATTCTCTTTGTCTATGCAGAAGCAAATAGTAGTAAAAATAGCTAGAAAAGTAGAAATATAGTCTGTGAAGCCTCCACTTTAAAAGATTAACTTTGAAACAGGAAACCAAGAAATCTGCCATTACTACAACACTTTCGATAATGGCAACAACAATAGGATGTGAATGTCTGGTTGTATCACTATAAAGAACTCTTTCAGGTATTAATAGAGGAAGTGATTCAAATCCGAGGCCTGTAATACAAGTTGAGTCATAACGACTATGCAGCTCTCAAAGAGAAGGGCATCCTCTGAACATAAATTCAATGCAGAACACAAAAGAAATTTCAAGAAAGTTTTGTTTATATTAATTATGCAGGATGATAACAATAAGAAAACAAGGGAAAGGCCCGCATGTGAATCAAAAGCACAGTAGCTAAATAAAAACTTACATCAGAAGCAATTATGATGGTTAACTTTTCCGTGTCAACATAGCTAGACTGTGGTGCCCGGTTGTTTGGTTAAACATTAGTCTAGACGTTGCTATGAATGTACTTACAGTGTCACAAACGGTTAAGTGCTTGGCTGCTAACCGAAAGGTTGGCAGTTCGAACCCACCCAGCAGCTCCATGAGAGAAAGACCTGGCTATCTGTTTCTGTAAAGATTACAGCCAAGAAAACCCTATGGGGCAGTTCTACTTGGTCACATGGGGTTGCTATGACGACTCTACAGCACACAACAACAATATTTAAATCAGTTGACCGTAAGTAAAGCAAATTACCCTCCATAATGTGAATGGACCTCATCCAATCAGTGGAAGGCCTTAAGAGCAAAACCAGGTTTTCTTCTCCACCACCTGACATTCTGATTTTGGACTTGCCAGTTTCCACAATTGAGTGAGCCATGTTCTTAACATAAATCTCTCTCTCTCTTTCTCTGCATATATATATGGTTCAGCCTCTCTAGAGAATCCTGACACAGCAGTGAACACAGATTTTTTTCCTACAGAAAATCAAATTGATCTACTGAGAAACAACCTCACGTGATAAAGAAACGGAAAGATGATAGATAACATACATGGAAGAATCTTAACAGAAAACCAGCCTAACAATATTCCCAAAGAAGAACCTGAATAAATGAAGCAGAAACAGAAATTGAATACAGAATTTTATAAAAAATAGCTTTTCTGAGCTAATAAGACTTGAACGTGAAGATCAACATGGCCAGTTGTTCTCTTAACAAACTTAATTAGAAGATAGCAACATCTAAACTTATCTGTGCAACATTTTTAAAAAGTCAAATGCTATGAAATAGTTTTGCAGATATTCAGGGGCAAAAAAAAAAAATCAAATATGTTACCTTCAAATAAATAAAAATTATATTGATGGCAGACTCCTTTGCAGTTTTAACCAAAAGGAAATTGATTTGCCTTGGAAAAATAAGAGGAAAAAAATGTGACCCTTCGTAATTTTTTATCTAAAGAATATAATTGAAGTCTGCAAGCAGGAAGCTGCACGTGTTCTCAATATACAACATCTCTTGTAATACAACATCATAATACCCTTTCTAAAATAATTACTTACAAATTTTCTTAAGATTCCCAACACACAATGAGGAAGAATGAGGAAGTTTTGTTGAAGGAAACTGAGTAGGGGGTGGGGATTGAAATAAATCAAATTTATATACATAAATCACAATAATTCTTTTAAATTTGCAAATGAATTTGAAATCATAGTGGTAATAATAATGATATGATGTAGTTTGCCATCTCAGATGACATTACAGGTGATTGAGTGGGGTTGGAAAATCAGCAAAAGCCTGAGAGTTCTCATAGTCCATAAAAGAAAGTAAAACATTGTTTTGTTTGTTTGTTTTTACCATACAGACATATAAACATAGTTTCAATACTTTTTTGAGAAATCAAATTAATCAGCTTCTTAACTTCCAAATCAATGTAGTGAAAGCAAGTGTCATGGATTGAATTGTGTCCCCCAAAAAATGTGTGTAGCAACTTGGCTAGGTCATGATTCCCAGTATTGTATGATTGTGTTATCTGATGTGATATCCTTATGTGTTGTGAACTCTACCACTGTGATGAGATTATATGTGATCTCCTCATGTGTTGTAAATTCTATCACTGTGATGAGGTTACACAGATAAGGTTGACAAGATCAGTGTCTTCATGCAATCTCTTTTGAGATACAAAGGAGAGAAGCGAGCAGAGACACATGGGAACCTCATACCACCAAGAAAGCAGTGCTGGGAGCAGAGTGCGTCCTTTGGACCTGAGGTTCCTGCGCAGAGAAGCTCCCAGATTAAAGAAAGACTGATGACATGGACCTTCCTGCAGAGCCAACAGAGAAAGCGTTCCCCTGGAGCTGACACCC
>NW_004444213.1:1453628-1461128 GCF_000243295.1 Trichechus manatus latirostris
CTGGGAGCAGAGTGCGTCCTTTGGACCTGAGGTTCCTGCGCAGAGAAGCTCCCAGACCAAAGAAAGACTGATGACATGGACCTTCCTGCAGAGCCAACAGAGAAAGCATTCCCCTGGAGCTGACACCCTGAATTTGGACTTGTAGCCTACTGGACTGTGAAGAAATAAACTTCTCTTTGTTAAAGCCATCCACTTGTGGTATTTCTGTTAGAGCAGCACTAGATGACGGAGACAGCAAGTAAAACCCAGCGCCTATAACAAAAGACAGGAAAAGCAAGAAAGTGGAAACTAGAAAATATATACAAGACTGGAAAGACCTAGCAAAATAGTATGACAGAAAAGTAAGTTTTTAAATTCTCTTTTTAAAATCGTGAGTTAGACTATATTTTTACAACTTTGACAACTAGCTTTCTATATGAAATCCACCTTAAAGAGAAACAAGATTAAACATAAAAAAATTTCTGGGCTCAAACCACTAAAAACAAAATTACAGGCATTGCAAAATTAATATCCGACAAAGTTTTAGGCAGAAAATATGAAGCAGGACTCAGAAACATTTTATGCATAGATTAAAGAGCCATTCACAGCTAAATTATATCACCAAAAAATATGTATGCACCAAATAACATAGTATGGAATCTCAGAAAACTAAAACTAGTTTTAAAAAGAAATCACTATTGAGTGAAAAGCTTCAGCACAGCCCTAAAGAGCTGTCATAATGCAATGGAAAATAAACAGCAGATACGAACCATGAAACTAGACAGTTTAAATAATAGATATCTATTAAACCTAGTGCTCTACAAGGGTCCAAAAAAGTAAATACTAGTTTTGTAAACACTGAACTTTTGCATGAAGCTTAGGCAAAGGTCCATGGGAAAATGAACCCTGGTTTTCCCTGGACTGATTAACCACAGAGTTTCTTTCCCAGTTGCTCACTTCTAGGGTTTACACGTACTGCCAGAGGCTCCCCAACACACTTCTTCCACACAAAGGGACACAGAACCACACTGTGACACTTGGATCACATGAAGCAGGGGTGACCTGAGTTTGGAAGGACCCCAGTGTTAGGCTTCTGTGGCTATTTTTGTAACATGTTCAGAGGCTTGCTAAAGCTTCTCTGCTAGTGTGATTATCTCCCCCTTAACTGTTTGTGTGATCAGTCAGTGCCTGTTAGGGCCACCATATGTTGACCTTGGGGTGAAAATGTGTTCTATCATTCAATGCGCACACAGAGTTGGTCTTGGAAAGTTAAAACTCGATTTTTAATTTTTGTTTGTTTTTCTGGGGGAAGAATCGTTTTTAAAAGTACACGAAAGTAACTGGTACATGAATACATTCTTATTTGACACTTTAACACTTTGAAGTGTTGAAATGTTAAAAAGCAAAGATGTTACCTTGAAGACTAAGGTGCATCTGACCCAAGCCATGGTGTTTTAAATAGCCTCATACGCGTGTGAAAGCTGGACAATGAATTAGAAAGACCAAAGAAGAATTGACACCTTTGAATTATGGTATTGGTGAAGAATATTGGATATACCATGGACTGCCAGAAAAGTGAACAAACCTGTCTTGGAAGAGGTACAACCAGAATGCTCCTTAGAAGCAAGGATGATGAGACTACGTCTCACATATTTTGGCCATGTTGTCAGGAGGGATAAGTTCCTGGAGAAGGACATCAAGCTTGGTAAAGTAGAGGGTCATCAAAAAAGAGGAAGACCCTCAAGGAGATGGATTGACACAGTGGCGGCAACAACGGGCTCAAGCATAACAACAATTGTGAGGATGGCTCAGGACTGGGCAGTGTTTCATTCTGTTGTAAATACGGTCACAATAAGTCAGAACCAACTCAACGGCACCTAACAACAACAACATTCTTATTATAAAAGATTCAAGAATACAAACATACACAGAGATACATAAATACCTTTGGTTCGACTGTCTAATTTTATTCATCATCCTAGACTTATCCACTGCCAAATTTTTCCATTTTTTTCTTTTATGGTTCCTCAAATAATTATACAAACAAATGTAAAATAGCCACTGAAACTTCAATTACACGTGCAGAGTATTCCAAGCTTTGAAATCTTATAATAAGGGGATCCCATCTAGTTAGGAAGATCAGAATCTAACTTCAAATTTAAGTCAGTCATGTCACTTCTTTGCTTAAAACCCAGTGATGGCTTCTCATGCCTTCAGAATAAAATCTGAAGTCCTAGACATGGCCCAGAGGACTCCATGATGTGGTTTCTCCCACACCTGACTTCCTCTGGCTCACTGTCCCTCAGCACTGCAACCTCTTTGCTTTCCTTCACATAAGCCAGGCTGGCAGTAAGCACCTTGGTGCCGAATACTGAGAGCAATCTTCCTGTTATCTCCAGTCTCTGCTCAAATATTGTCTCCTTAGACAATCTCTCCTTGGCACTCCCCAACCTGTGCCATGTAAAACAGCATCCTTGTCAATGTGTACCTCTCAGTCAATTTCATTTTTCTTCTTAAGACTTATAACTATCAATTATACTGTATATTTATTTGTTTATTTCTTTGTTGTCTATCTCTCCCGGTAGAATATAACCCTATATCAGCAAGAACTCTGTTTTGTTTACTGTTGATTCCTTAGCACCTAGAATAGAACCTGGCATTTATTAACCATTGAATAAACATTTGCTGTTACTTGTGTTGTTGCTGTTGGCATCATCTTCAAGAAAGCTTTCTGAAGAAAAGTCGTCTGAGCTAAGATGTGCAGGATGAGGAGCAGTGAAAAAGGCCAAGACTGATGGGTAAAGAAATCCAGGCAGACAGACCCACAAGGTCCAGTGGCAGGAAGGGGCATGGGAAGAATGAGGGGCTGAGGAAAGACCAGTACAGCTGGGGCGAGAGAACAGGGAAAATAGTGTAAGGTGGTCTTGGAGGGGGTCAGTGAGAAGACAAGATGGCAAAACCTCCTCCTGCAGTGTGTGTGAAAGCCTTAGTAGAATTTAAGGAAGAAGTGGAGTTGAGCAGAGTCACATTTTTTTAAAGTGGACTTCGATCACAGCACAAGGCACTCCAGGGGCTGTTAGACCACCTGGCCAGCTACTGCTGTAGTCCATGAATGCTGTGATAGTAACTGTGGAAAGAATGTGTTACTGGAAGCCATAGAAACTTGGTCTAGCTTCATTGTGCTTTTTTGCTGTCTCTGAGACTTCAAGTAAGTGACTTAACTTTTCTGAGAGAAGGACACCTTCCCTGCCCGTGTCACACGCTCGTCTTGTGGAAAAAATGAAGAACACGTGTCGTTTTAAAATGATCAAGTGCTATGTTCAAGGTGTTCTTGTTGTTAGTCGCCATCAAATTGATTCCAACTTATGGCAACTTCACGTGTGCAGAGTACAACTACCCCACAGGATTTTCAAGGCTGTGACCTTTCAGAATCAGATCACCCGCCCTATCTTCTGAAGTGTCTCTGGCTGGGTTCAAACCAACAACATTTAGGCTAGTAGTTGAACACTTAACAGTTGGCACCACACAGGGACTCCTTGTATTCGAAGAACCATTAGCTAAATGTCAGATCCAGCAGCTCATCAACTATGCATCTTAACTCTGAACTCCACTTACCAAATCCCTTCTAATTGGGCAGTGTTAGGATCAGGCACCAGTCCAGGATGCTGGGGACACAGTGAAGCCCTGAGCAGACATGGCCCCTGACCTCACAGTGCTCCCAGCTCACAAGCCAGCTGTTAGCCGTGATTCCTTCAGAAGTAAAGGGCTCTTCCTTGCTATGACCACATCTGATACCTCTTATCTGGGCTAGGCTGGGGAAGAAGTGGCTTAGCATATCCATTTATTGCCATTTTCTTCCAGTCTCTTATAGGAGATGGAAAAGCTTAATTGTTTAGTGTGTGGGTTTATTTTTCTGTTTTGTGCTGCTATGAGATATTTTAAGATATTCTTTGAAGGAGACAAAATAATTCTAAGAAAGAACTTTCTGGTATTGAAAACTCTAGGGTTTTCATCTGACAAGATGTGGCATGAAAGCATAAAATAAAAAGACTCTTTTACTTTTAGTCTTTTTTAATTTCTCCAAGAAAAGGCCGTCTTCACCTGTCGTTCTGGGCAAAAGATTGCTGGAGTTCGTGAATGATCAACAGGCCACTTCTGCTTGCAATTCAAAGATTCTGAGGGGTACTCATTGAAGAAGGAGCTGATAGGAGCTTCGAAATTCCAGAGGACAAAGGATTCCAAATTCAGCTCAGGAGGTAACCAGTCCTGCCTTATGCCTGCCCACATGCAACTGCCTCCTGTGTGGCTCCCCCCTTGGGGTCAGACCTTCTTCTGATGACCCACTGAGATCCATCTAGAACCTGGCCTTGACTGAGGGTCTGCAGTGTGTCAACTTCTGATCCTGAGAAGTTGACCCAGGAAGGGGACTCTCTGGTCCACACTTCTGATGAGGCAGGCAACATGATGGTGGCCAACATGGCTGTCACGTGGCTTCCTTTTCTGCCCTGATCATCCAGCCTGACCCTCCTTCATCTATCTATGTTTTCTTCTTGTTTAAAGTCACCCAGAGTACCCATTCTTATTTTGAAATTTAATTCCAGAAAGTAAGAAATGAAAGAAAAGCAACCTAGTCCTCCCAATCTGTCATCTAGCACATAACTACTGTTAAGAGTGTTAGCTGCCATTGAGTCAGCTCTGATTCATGGTGACCTTATGTACAATAGAACAAAAGGTTGTCTTGTCCTGCACCATCTTCATGATTGTTGGTATGTTTGAGTCCATTGTTGCAGCTATTGTATCAACCCATCTCATTGAGGGTTTCCCTTGTTTTTGCTGACCCTCTACCAAATGTGATGTCCTTTTCTAGCTATTGGTTTTCCTGATGAAGTGCTCAAAGTAAGCAAGCTGAAGTCTCATCATCCTCACTTCTAAAGAGCATTCTGGTTACATTTTTTTCTAAGACTGATTTGTTCATTCTTCTGGTAATCCACGGTATATTCAACATTGTATGTGTGTGTGAGTGTTTTTTTTAGCTTAGTATGTCATGGACATATTTCCCATCAGTATGTTTAGCTCTACCTCGTTTTTAACATTCCTCTAGGTGATTATACAGTAATTTATTCAGCCACTCTCCTCTATTAGAAATGAAGGTGCTTTCTCAGTTGTTTTCCTATTACTAGCAATACTAACAATACTGACTATCCTGGGACACAATTGTACTATTATTTCTGCAGGATGGATTTTTGGAAGTGTCATTATGGAATGTAGCATTAAGCTACTCTATTCAAAACAGTGTGGTGAAAGGCCCAAAATAGACAGTAAGTGGAAGAGAATATAGAAACAAATATAATAAGTAGGAATCTAATATTGGAATAATGTGGCATTTCTAAACATTGAGGGAAGGGTACATATTAAATACATACCATTGATGTGATTATCTATTTTAAAAAGATACTTAGAGACTCTCCTCAGATAATACACAAAACAATTTTCCATACGGGTAAGAGATCCAAATGCCATAACACCAACTATCATATATGGATTACAAAAAATATTCAAGAATTTTTTTTTTTCACCAAAGAACGGTGTGGGTGGAGATGAACAGGGATGGAAGGGCAAACTAGACAAACAGGAAGCTCAAAAGCTATACATAAAAAAGAGACATATTGATTTCATGAAAATTAGTCCTGTGCATATCAGAACACAAACACAATCAAAGGAAAATGACAATCTGATTATTTCAGCACGTATAATAAACCAAACCGTTGCTATCGAGTTGATTCTGACTCATAGCAACCCTATAGGACAGAGTAGAACTTCCCCATACGGTTTCGAAGGCTATAATCATATGGAAACAGACTGTCATATCTTTCTCCCTCAGAGCTGCTGGTGGGTTCGAACTACTGACTTTTTACCTAGCAGCGGAACGCTTCACCACTACGCCACAAGGGGTCCCTTTAGTATCTATAGTGTTGTTAATACACGTCTGTCAGTTTGTCATATTGTGGGGGCTTGGGTGTTGCTGCGATGCTGGAAGCTATGCCACCGATATTCAAATAGCAGCAGGGTCGCCCATGGTGGACAGGTTTCAGCTGAGCTTCCAGACTAAGACAGACTAAGAAGAAGGACCCGACAGTCTACTTCTGAAAAGAATTAGCCAGTAAAAACCTTATGAATAACAGCAGAACATTATTTGATATATTGCTAGAAGATGAGCCTCTCAGCTTGGAAGGCACTCAAAATATGACTGGGGAAAAGCTGTCTCCTCCAAATAGCGCCAACCTTAATGATGTGGATGGAGTCGAGCTTTCAGGAACTTCATCTGCTGATGTGACATGACTCCAAATGGAAAGAAACAGCTGCAAACATCTATTAATAATTGGAACGGGGAATGTTCAAAGTATTAAAAAAACTCATTGCCATCAAGCCGATTCCAACTCATAGCGACCCTGAAGACAGAGTTGAACTGCCCCATACAGTTTCCAAGGAGCACCTTATGAATCTAGGAAAATTGGAAATTGTCAAAAATGAAATGGAACACATAAACATCCATATCTTAGGCATTAGTGAGCTGAAATGGACTGGTATTGGCCATTTTGAATTGGACAACCATATGGTCTACTATGCTCGGAATGACAACTTGAAGAGGAATGGCATTGCATTCATTGTTAAAAAGAACATTTCAAGATCTATCCTGAAGTACAGTGCTGTCAGTGATAGGATAATATCCATACGCCTACAAGGAAGACCAGTTAATATGACTACTATTCAAATTTAGGCACCAACCACTAAGTCCAAAGATGAAGAAATTGAAGATTTTTACCAACTTCTTCAGCCTGAAATTGACTGAACATGCAATCAGGATGCACTGATAATTACTGGTGATTGGAATGCAAAAGTTGGGAATGAAGAAGGATCGGTAGTTGGAAAACACGGCCTTGGTGATAGAAATGATGCCGGAGATCACGTGATAGAATTTTGCAAGACCAACGACTTCTTCATTGCAAATACCTTTTTTCAACAACATAAATGGTGACTATACACATGGACCTCACCAGATGGAATACAGAGGAATCAAATTGACTACATCTGTGGAAAGAGACAATGGAAAAGATCAATATCATCAGTCAGAACAATGCCGGGGGCCGACTGCAGAACACACCCATCAATTGCTCATATGCAAGTTCAAGTTGAAACTGAAGAAAATTAGAACAAGTCCATGAGAGCCAAAATATGACCTTGAGTATATGCCACCTGAATTTAGAGACCATTTCAAGAGTAGATTTGATGCATTGAACACTAATGACCGAAGACCAGACGAGTAGTGGAATGACATCAAGGACATCATACATGAAGAAAGCAAGAGGTCATTAAAAAGACAGGAAAGAAAGAAAAGACCAAAATGGTTGTCAGAAGAGACTCTGAAAGTTGCTCTTGAACATAGAGTAGTAGAAGCGAAGGGAAGAAATGATGAAGTCAAATGATGAACAGAAGATTTCAAAGGGTGGCTCGAGAAGGCAA
>NW_004444213.1:1466510-1471435 GCF_000243295.1 Trichechus manatus latirostris
ATGGAAGGAAGATGGACATGTGAAGACAGAGGGAAGATGGACATGTGAAGACAGAGGCAGAGATTGGAGTGACACAACTACACCAAGGAATGCCTGGAACTACCAGAAGCTGGAAGAAAGAAGGTCTGACACATAGTTGTTCATAGCTATTGTTGTCATTGTTAGTTGCTGTCCAAACAGCTCTGATTCACGGCTACCTTATGTGTAACAGAATAAAACATTGCCTGGTCCTGCACCATCTTTATGATCATTAGTATGTTTGAGCCTATGGTTGCGGCTAGTGTGTCAGTCCATCTCATTGAGGATTTCCCTCATTTTCACTGACCCTCTACTTTACCAACCACAATTTCCTTTTCTAGTGATTGTCTTTCTTGATGATACGTACAAAGTAATAAAGCCAAAGCCTCACCCATTCTCACTTCTGAAAAGCATTCTGGTTGTATTTCTTCTAAGACTAATTTATTCATTCTTCTGGCAGTCCATGGTACATTTAATATTGTCTGCCAGCTCCACAATTCAAACATATAAATTCTTCTTCTGTCTTCCTTTTTCATTGTCCAGCTTTCAATGTCACATAGTAGGAATGTAAAAAACATCTTTGAATGAGTGAATAAATGAATACTGAGCAAATAGCTCTATGTTAATTTTCTCTGAAAATCTTATTGAAGAAACTTGATTCAAACACCTGAAAGTGGAAGAGAAAGATGAATATCAGTTTGGGTGAAACTGGGGTTCATTCCAGTAAAGAACTATGGGAACAGATTTGAACTGTAAGGCCAAAGTGAGTTACTGACTGTCTTAGTTATTTAATGCTACCATAACAGAAATACCACAAGTGGGTGGCTTTAACAAACAAATTTATTTTCTCAATTTAGGAGACTAGAAGTCTAAATTCAGGGTGCTGACTTTGGGGGAAGGCTTTCTCTCTCTGTCAGCTCTGGGGAAAAGTCTTTAATTTCTTGGTGATCTTCATGTGGTGTGGTATCTATCTTCCCCCATCTCTGCTTGCTTCTCCATGCCTAATCTGCTCTTTTATATCTCAAGAGAGATTGACTTAAGAAACACCCTACATGAATACTGTCTAATTATCAAAGCAAAGAAAACCCATTGCCAAATGGTATTGTAACCAGAGATATAACAAAAAAAAAAGAACTTGTTGCTGTTGAAGGGGTTAGGATTTACAACACATATTTTGGGGAGACACAATTCAGTCCATAGCACTAACTTTAGAATTGTTTCTGTTTCTTCCTAATGCAGATGAATATTCAAAAGAATACCAAAACAATATAATCAAGAAGGCCTCTACTGATTTAGAGAAGAAAAAAAAAATTAGTAACAAAAAATGGAATTCATGCATTATAATATAAATGAATACAATCTTCTGACAATTTGACAGAATTGTAGTCCTCAACAGCAAAACGTTAATGGGAAAATAGCAGGTGCTTCCTTCCCACGTCGTTCCCATTCACGGTCCCTCTGGTTACTTGGCAGCTCCCCCTGGAAGTCGTGGAAATGACTGACACGTCTATTTTCACATGTTTGTTTGCCAAGGATGAGGCTAAGCTGAAACAATTGGATTTTTCACGCCAGGACTGGGTCGCCCAGTGCCTGAAGAGAATTGAAGGTAGGAAGGGTGAGGGCAGAGGGTTGTTCCTGTTCACCCATTGCATTGACCAGGCCCCTCTCTCTTTCCGGTCCTAGCCATCCCTTGGGGCTACAGATCTATTTGCAAGATCACTTCAAACCTACAAACACGTGTTTATAAGTTCTACTGCCTCGCCAAAGATGTCACTTTAAGGACTAAGATGCCTCTGACCCAAGTCATGGTGTTTTCAATCTCCTCATACTCATGCAAAAGCTGGACAATGAATAAAGGAGACCAAAGAAGAATCAATACCTTTGAATTATGGTGTTGGCAAAGAATATTGAATATTTCATGGTGTCATGGATTCTCTCGTGTCCCCCAAAAATATCTGTCAGCTTGGCTGGGTCATGATTCCCAGGGTTGTATGATTGTGTAATCTGATGTGATTTTCTTATGTGTTGTAAACTCTATCACTATGATGAGATTATATGTGATTTCCTTACGTGTTGTAAATTCTGTCACTGTGAAGAGGTTATACTGATGAGGTTGACAAGATTGGATAGTGTCTTAAGCCAATCTCTTTTGAGATATAAAGGAGAGAAGTGAGCAGAGACACATGGGAACCTCATACCACCTAGAAAGCAGTGCCAGGAGCAGAGCACTCCCTTTGGACCTGAGGTTCCTGCACAGAGAAGCTCCCAGACAAAAGGGAGATTGATGACGCGGACCTTCCTCCAGAGCCAACAGAGAAAGTGTTCCCCTGGAGCTGACGTCCTGAATTTGGACTTGTAGCCTACTGGACTGTAAGAGAATAAACTTCTCTTTGCTAAAGCCATCCACTCGTGGTACTTCTGTTAGAGCAGCACAAGATGACTGAGACACATGGACTGCCAGAAGAATGAACAAATCTGTCTTGGAAGAAGTACAGCCGGAATGTTCCTTAGAAGCGAGGATGGCAAGACTTTGTTTCACATTCTTTGGACATGTTATCAGGGGGGACCAGTCCCTGGAGAAGGACATCATGCTTTGTAAAGTGGAGCGTCAGTGAAAAAGAGGAAGACCCTCAATGAGATGGACTGACACAGTGGCTGCAATGATGGGCTCAAGAATAATAACATTGTAAGGATGGCACAGGACTGGGCAGTGTTTCGTGCTGTTGTACATAGGGTCGCTGTGAGTCGGAATTGGCACCTAACAACAACTGCCTCATCATTTCTCCTTCCACAATACAGATCCATGTGTTCAGGGAAACTCAGTTTAATCTAAATGCCAGATCAACATGATGTTGAGAAGAGGATCGACTTTCCACTTGAGTGACGCTTATGAAATGGAATCAGCAGAAGCAACATTCGATTCATTCATTCTACAACTACTTCTTGCTCCAGCCTCTCCCCTGGACAGGCAGCGTGCTAGGTGGGGCAATAGAAAGTGAACCAGATGGATGAGGTCTCTGCCCTCAGGGAGCTCCCATTCCAGCTGGGCAGAAAAAAGACAAACAAGGAAAGAACCAAATAAACATAAGTACAAGTTTACATTTTCCTGAAGAGTCTCTTGTCAAGGGGCAAGGGCTAGGGGGCTATGGGTCACATTTAAGAGAACCATTGAGGAGCACTGAGCTTCTGTTAAGAGTGATGGGGAAATCTTCCAGCAAAATGGCCCTCTAGGCAGAAGCACCACGCCGTCCCTCCACAGCAAAGATCCAAAAAACTAAGCCGACCAGAGAAAACAACAATCCTGAAACCCTAAAACATCAAATGAAGAGATAAAGAACTCAGTCAAGCATCAAATGAAGTGAGAAAACTGACAGAGAATGGAGAGCGAGGAGAGATTCATGCAGAGGTCCCCTATCAGTAACACATTGCGGATCCGCCATCTTGGACTCCTATCAGAGACCAGCAAACGGGGTACGAGAAAGCAGCCTCACGGAGCTTCCAGCAGGAGACAAAACAACCGGTAATTTGCGATATATGCTTTCCCACCCCCCACCCTTCTTCACCCCCACTCGGCCTCTTCTGCTTCCCACGGCCACAATCTCTTGTCTGGGAAGAACCAGCTGCTTGGATTCCACCGACCAGAATGGGCCGGCTCTCTGAGTGCCATTTGTTGGCTGCCGGTGTTGCTTTTTTCTGCTTCTTTTGATTTCTTCCTTACCTCTCACCACCTCCCTCTCCTTTCACTCAAATACCTGGCTCCGTGAGCCATCTTTGCTTCTTCATGAGCAGCTGCGGAGCTCCGTTCGAGTGTGGAAATGCTTCCCGGTCTGGGTTGCTGTGAGTGTGGGATCCCAGGGCTTTCGTTCATTTGTTTGTTTTGAATCGTTTGTTTGTTTTCTTTTCCTTTTCTTGAGTTGGGAGCCCGTTCTGGCCAGGTGGTGCTGTGTGGCTTGGAACCTACCCCCTCAGCTTGCAGAGACTTGCAGAGGGATCCCTGAGGTCATTTCTTTCATCGTTGGTTTTTTTTTTTTTTTCTGTTTTTTTGGGGGCTTTTCTTGTTCTTTCTTTTTTAATTCTTTTTGTTTTCTTTTCCCTCTTTTTCCCTTTTTGTCTTTCTTCATTACTCAGTTTCTCGTCTCTCTATATCGTCCTTCTCTTTCTGTTCCCTGAATACCTGTCTTTGTATATCTCTACGCCTTCTAGCCAGGCTGTACTGAAACACCTGAGAACAACGTCCCAGACCTCATAGCCCTACCAGTGGGATCCCTGGGAACTTTGCTGTTCTTTTCCCTTTCCGATTTTTATTTATTCATTCTTTTCTTTTCTTTTTTTTCCTTCCTCTTCCCATTTTTGCTTTTCTCCATTTCATAGTCTCTCATCTCTCCACTCCAATGGCAAGCTCCCCTAGCATTCTTTTTTGTTTGTATGTTTTTGGCCCCTGTTCCTCTCTCCTCTCTCCCATATCCATCTTACCTCCACACATAACAATCTCCCCACTACATCCTGCCTACCTGCACCATGCGCTTAACATCACACCACAAAGCAGCACAGGCACGGCCTACTGGAACCTGCCCTGCACTGATTACCGACCCACCCTGGTGCTGTAGTAAGTGCCACAAACAACCCGTCCCAGTAACTCCTCTTCAGCAAGACCTGCCCTGCTGTACCACATCTGATATACTGACCCTGCCAATTGCAGAAGGAGGCAAAAAGTATTGTGCCCACAGACGAGCAAACAGCGAAGAACACACAGCCCACCTGCTCAGACATAGCCAAATCAAAAAAAAAAAAAGGGACGAAACAAACAAATCTACAATCAATAAATGAGAAAAATAACTACTGAATGCCCCAAAGACAGCAGACAGTATCAAAACATTTACAAAAACAGGACAGGATGGTTCCAGTAG
>NW_004444213.1:1477273-1518134 GCF_000243295.1 Trichechus manatus latirostris
TGAGAAGGGAGAGGGTTGACATGTTGTGGGGTTGTTAACCAATGTCATAAAACAATATGTGTACTACCGTTTCATGAGAAACTATTTGTTCTGTAGGCCTTCACCTGAAGTACAATAAAATAAAAAAAAAAGTGATGGGAAAATTTGGAAATGGATAGTGGCGATGGTTGTACAACACAATGAAAATAATTAATATCACTGAATTGTACATTCAAAAAAATGTTGAAATGGCAACTTTTTTGATATATATCATCCCACCACAATAGAAATAATAAGCTGTAGAGACATTACGTTGCCCATTGGTGGCAGAGCTCAGAGTTCTCAGCCCTCCACACCATACTTGCTTTCCAAAAATGAGCAGGGATTTGTGTATGATGAGTTAATGTAAAGCAATAGGATGTTGTTGTTGTTAGGTGCTGTCAAGTCTGTTCTGACTCAAGAGACCCTATGTACAACAGAACCAAACACTGCACCATCCTTACAGCTGTTGCTGTGTTTGAGCCCATTGTTGCAGCCACTGTGTCAGTCCATCTCATAGAGGGTCTTCCTCTTTCTCTCTGACCCTCTACTTTACCAAGCATGATGTCCTTCTCCAGGGACTGGTCCCTCCTAATAGGAATATAGTCACATGCAACTCATAAAACCAGCCTTGTTCCTTCACAGTCACACACATCATCCAGGGAGCCAGTCTAGGCTCACTTTCCAAAGTGACCATTCTGAAGTTCACAGTCTTCCACTGATCTTTATGTTCTGTGATTGGGCTTCCCATTTTAAACTGTCATTCCTTGTTTTATAGGTTAGCATTTAATAGAGGTTTCTTGTAATTTAGTGTTATGTTTGTTGAATTTTGCTGAGAACACGCATCAGATATTTTCTTAAACATATTTCTCTTTCTTGAAGAATAGACATTTCAAAGGCAGACCCTCTGAGTCTTCCACAACCTGCTGACTCCTTTTGTAGAACAGTGGCAGCTTGTTATGGGCTTAAGAATTTTCCATTCTTTACTCAACCTATTGGAGTAGGCCCCTCTGCTTAACCAGCATTGACTCATAGAGAGGTGGGCAAAATTACGGACAGTATGACAAACTGGCTGATGTGGTGGCATAGTCTCCTACTTCTCCATAAATTCTTTCTCCATCTCAAGCAAGTTTTACATGTGAACAAGCCCCAGACAGTATCACGTTGAGAATCCGAGTTGGCAGGACAATGGATCTGAAATCAGGCATGGCCCCTTACGGGTCCTGGCCAACTTGGTGCATCAGCCAACCAATTTGAAAAGTAAATGGTGGAGTTGGCTTTAGAGACTAAGAATGACTTGAGTAACAAAGTCAAAACACAAATGTAAAGGAATTAAAGGCTTCTTGGAGCCAACCAGCCCTGAGGCGCAAGTGAGTGATTCACTTTCTCTCCTCTGAAGTTGTTATAAATGTTTCTTATTGTTGGATACCTTTTACTTGTTAGGGCTGGGCCCTTTTCTCCAAATAGCTGAGAGATGAGCTGTCAGTTAAAGAAAATGCTTGATGAGTGAAAGTGTTCTTGCCTGGCTTCGCATTCTTAAATGTAATGGCATGTCTGGTCTGTAATCAGATTAACCAAAAACCAAACCAAACTTTTTACCTTTGAGTCAATTTTGACTCATGGCGATCCCACGTGACAGAGTAGAACTGCTCCATAGGGTTTTCTAGATTGTTATCTTTATGGAAGCTGATTACCAGAATTTTCTTCCACAGAGGTGCTGGGTGAGTTACTAAGCCCCAAAAAAACCCATTGCCATCGAGTCAATTTCGACTCATAGCAACCCTGTAGGACAGAGTAGAACTGCCCCATAGGGTTTCCAAGGAGAGTCTGGTGGATTTGAACTGCCAACCTTTTTGTTAGTAGCTGTAGCTCTTAACCGCTGTGCCACCAGGGTTTTCAGGGTGGGTTACTAGTAGATTGGAAACCATTTGTGCCACTCAGGGAACTTTTCAGAAGGAAGGAAAACCTCAGGTAGTTTCCACGTGTAAACTTCTGAACAGGAGGATAGTGTGACTCATGGCAGCTCTTGACATACTAAGTCAAAATTCTTCAATTCGTCCTTTGAGGTTGAATGTGCTCTGCCACCTCTCACCTCCACAACTAACGTCCCGTCTATGCTGTTGTCTGCTGTGTCTCTGTGTCAGTTGACCTAGATATGGCACAGGAAGCCTGTGTGGGCAGCCCAAGCCCTCTGTCCTGATGGAGAACAAAGGAAAGAGCTAGCACATGCCCCAGAGAGGGAGGAAGTCCCATAGAGCAGGGTGAGGCTGGAGGTGCTGGGGCAGTTGACCAAGAGTGAGTGTGGCACTGGGGGAAAGGACTTTACTGCTTCCAGAGCCAGGAGATATACCTGGATGAAACTAGAACCGAACCATCCAAGAGACTTAGAGGAAAAGGTCATGGAATGCTGCTGTGTCAATGAACAACCGGGAATTGAGGGAGGGAACCGGATGCAGAATGGAACTAGGCAGAATACTAACTTCTCAAGGAGGCAAGTGGAGGGAGCCTGGGCTGAGAACACTCGAGTTGGATGTGAGCTCTAGTAACTACCAGTTGCTGTTGAGTCGACTCTAAATCATGGCAACCCCATGTGTGTCAGAGTAGAACTGTGCTCCGTATGGTTTTCAATGACTGATTTTTTTGAAATAGATCACCAGGCCTTTTTTTCTGAGGTGCTTCTGGGTGGACTTGAACCTCCAAATTTTCAGGTAGCAGCCAAGCGCGTTAACTGTTTGCCCCACCCAGGGACTCCAAACTCTAGTAAGATATATCCTAATTTAGGTAAGACTGGATATTATACACTTAGGATGACTTGAACTAACACACTTCTCAGAGTGTGTGCCCTTGTAAAGTCTCAAATTCATTAGAAAATAGCCCACTTTGCCCAAATTAAGGATCACTAAAGCCTAAAGGATCACTGTTGAAGATGTATTTCTGAGGAAGAGGAAAAGCGAAATAGAAAGATACATTTAAAAAACAAACGACTACAATAAAAAAATTTTTGCTTCTGATTTCTCTCATTGAATTGCCATGCTGAATAGAATCTGTTGAAAACAAAGAAGAGGCAAATGTACTTTGGGTAGACACCTAGAGTATCTGCCACACATGTAAATGGGCGGTGTTAAAACCTCTAACACTTCTTTTTTTTTCCCGAAGCCAATTTATATAGAAAGAAATTGTGACGTTTTTGTGAGTGTTTTGAATAATTGATCTAACAATGTGGACAATCATTCTTAGGAAGGGGCCAGTTTTGAGTAAATCGAATATCAAGAAATTTTGGGAGGTAGGAGACGCGTGAGAAAAGTGAAGAGAGAGAAGTTTGTGGAAACACACAGAGTGAAATGTAAATACTGAACTGCAAGGACCTGTATGTCTCAAGATCCAAGTCATCCATATAGGGCTCCCCACCTCCGCCCTCCCTGTCTGCCACTCTGTCTCTCCCCACTGGCTGAGTTCACTTTTATAAAATTGTCTCTCCATTCCTTGCCTTCCTCCCATTTTCTCCAGGTCAAAGTTGCTCAAAAAAAAAAAAAAAAAAAAATCTGAAATATTGTATTAGTTTACCTAGGCATCTACAGGCAGCCCACGGGTTACGAACGAGATCCCTTCCCGTGTTTTCAAGTCTTGAAGTCGAATTTGTAGGTAAGTTGGAACAGGTGAATACGGTTCTTGTTTAGCCTTACTTTAGTGCAAGAAAAGGCTGGAAATCTTTTCAATGATTTAAAAGCTGCACGTGCAGCAAGTGAAGGACTGTGATGAAGAATTTGCTGTGAATAGGGGCTGGCTCAAGCATTTCAAAGTGAGAGTCAATTTACATAACATTTAAAGGCAAGTAAGGGTTGTCCTTAAGTCAGACGTTCACAACCCACAGGCTGCCCGTATTATCATTTAAAACCACCTGTCTCCAAAGCACGATACATCTTGTCCTTAAATGTGACCTCACAGGGATTTTATTAAACTTCATTTTTATAGAAATTGAAGACATTTGCATTACAGACATCATTGCACCCAGCAGGACCCTTCCTTTCTAAAGGTTGGGATTTTTTGCCTATTTTTAAGGTAAATCAATGGATGCTAATCAGGGTTGAGATCCTTTCCCTCCTACCATGCCATCTGAAGGTCAGAATGTAAGTTCACTCTTTTTCTCTTTGGTCTTATCTTTTTTTTAAAAAAACAAAAACAAAATACCTTCAACTCCTACATGACTTGGTTAACAATTAGCTAAGTAACTTTAGCAAATCACTCATTACATCTTTCGAATTTTGAATTTCTCCAGGTATAAAATAAAAAGTTTTAGACCAATCAAATGCTCGGCTGCTAACCGAAAGGTTGGTAGTTCAAATCTGCCCAGCTGCGCCACAAAAGAATGGACTGGCAATTTATATCTGGAAATCAACCATTAAGAGCCCTATAGAATACAGTTCTACTCTGAAACACGTGGGGTCTCCATGAGTTGGAATCAACTCAGTGGCAACTGTGTCTTTTTTTTTTTCATTCAGTATCACTTGCATGGCAATGATCAAAAGAATTTGATATTTATCATAAAAATCTTAGAGTTCTAGAGCTGGAAGAATCCCTAGAGAGAATGTCTTCATATTTGAACAAACTGGGACTCCCAAGAACAGAGTAACTCTCACAAGTCCCACAAAAGTCTGTGGCTGGGCTGAGGTTGGAGCACAGGTTATGATTAGCCAATACTGTTTTGATTTGTCCTGTTATTATCTCCTGGACTGTATGCATTAAGAAACTCAAACTAGACTTTACACAAAAAAAAGAAAGTTGTTATTAATGGTGTCGTCTACTATTCAAATAGGAAAAAAAAAAAAAAGATAGACTTTATCAAGCCATTCAGCGTAAACAGAAATCAGATTATTTTGATTACTGTCGTATTGTTTGGTTTAATGTAATTAGATTTAAATACGCACTGGGCTTCACATCCTCTTAGACTGAAACAATCTGTAATAAAATTCTGAGATCCTCTTGAGTGGTTAGATACTGTTAAGTTTAACTTTTTTTTAATCAACACTTGAGACTCAAAACTTTTGACTTTCCAGAAGCTATTGGCTTCTTCCAGAAATGTTACTGGAAAAAAGTGGTTGATGAGTCATCCCATGAATATGTCATCATATATAAAGAATGTTTCTGAGTATATTGTTTGACCATCTATATGATTGTTTTTTTCTTTCTCTCAGTCTCATCCTGGAAGTGTGGCTTTCTCAGGAAAACAGTAATTCACTCTTCATGTTGCTTCTGCCAAGACTCAAAATCACCCTGAGCACCAAATCCAGCAAGCTTGGAAAACCCACTAATAACCACTGAGCTCTCCAGGGAAAAATAGTTCAAAGACCAGCTGGCACTTTTTTTCCAACTTCTCAGCTTCTCATGACATTTGCCTCTGAAAATACAAAGAGTACCAGTTTCAGCTGAAGAAAAATAATCCAACTATTCCCTATGTAAATAAGACATACCTAAAAGATAAGGATGCTGGAAGGTTAGAAGTAAAGGAATTAAAGATACAAATAAAATAATAAAGAAGCCTGGGGTAACTATAGGGATATTAGACAAAATACATCATCATTAGGGAAAAGAATGACCACTATATATCCATGCGGCAATTATAAATTTATATGACCCTAAGTAACTTCGAAATCACCAAAAAACCAAAGCCGTTGCCCTCACGTTGATTCCTACTCATGACGACACCGTGTGTTGGAGTAGAACGGCTCCATAGGGTTTTCTTGGCTGTGATCTTTCTTTTGCAGTACTGCTGGCTGGGTTCAAACTGCCAGCCTTTAGGTTAGCAGTAGAGCGTAAACTGTTTGCGCCACCTAGGGACATTAGCTTCAAAATATGTAAAGGAAAAATCAATAGAACTACGGGGAGTAATTGACATATCCATCACTAAGACGAGAGACTTCAACGTATCTCTCTCAATTATTGATATGTCGGTTAGACAAAAACATTAGTATAGGGACAGAAGATTTGTCCAACATTATTTAACAAACTTGGTTTAATGGACATTCAGCTATCCCAGCCTTCAATGATGGGGCAGTGCACATTCTTCTTAGACACAAACGGAATATTTACAAAAATTGAACATGTAATAGACCAGAAAGGAAATCTCAAAAATTGTCAAAAAAGGGCGTCTTACAGGTTTTGTTCTTTGACCACAATGCAAATTAGTTAGAAATCAATTTAAAAAACAAACTATATATATACATATATATGTGTGTGTGTGTGTATGTATATGTGTGTGTGTGTGTGTGTGTGTGTGTGTGTGTGTACATAGATATACAATTTAAAGTCCCATGTACTCCATAGACAATTTGCTCCATAGACAATGATATCTGGGAAAAGTTGGTTTAAACCAAATTAAATAGTTTTTTTTAATGCAGAAGTTCTTATATACCTTAACATGATAATGTATATCATGAATCTGTAAGTTAAAACTTTTATGCAGTATTTATTGTTGTTAGGTGCCATGGAGTCATTTCTGATTCATAGTGACCCTATGTACGACCAAACTAAATGTTTTTTGCCTGGTCCTGTGCCATCCGTACACTTGTTGTTATGCTTGAGCCCATCGTTACAGCCACTGCATCAATCCGTCTCATTGAGGGCCTTCTTCTCTTTTGCTGACTGTCTACCAAGCATGATGTCCTTTTCCAGGGATTGGTCCTTCCTGATAACATGTCCTAAGTAAGCAAGACGAAGTCTCACCAGGAGCATTCTGGCTGTACTTCTTCCAAGACAGATTTGTTCACTCTTCTGGCAGTGCATGGTATATTCAATATTCTTTATCAATACCATAATTCAAATATACCAATTATTCTTTGTTCCTCCTTGTTCGTTACCCAGCTTTCACATGCACACGAGGCAACTGAAAATACCATGGCTTGGGGCAGGAACACCTTTATTCCTCAAAGTGACATCTTTGCTTTTCAGTACTTTAAAGAGATCTTTTGCAACAGATTGGTCCAATGCAACGTGTCATTTGAAATCTTGACTGCCGCTTCCATGGGCGTTGACTGTGGATCCAAGTAAAATGAAATCCTTGACAACTTCGGTCCTTTCTCTGTTTATCATTATGTTTGTTGATCGATCCAGTTGTGAGGAT
Source organism: Trichechus manatus latirostris (assembly GCF_000243295.1). NCBI lineage: Eukaryota > Metazoa > Chordata > Mammalia > Sirenia > Trichechidae > Trichechus > Trichechus manatus. Next base: position 1,484,409 of record NW_004444213.1, read on the forward strand.
TTTTGTTTTCTTTATGTTGAAGTGTCATCCATACAGAAGACTGTAGTCTTGGATCTTCATCAGTAAGTGCTTCAAGTCCTATTCACTTTGAGCAAGCAAAGCTGTGTCATCTGCACATCACAGGTTGTTAACGAGGCTTCCTCCAATCCTGATGTCCCATTCTTCTTCATATAGTCCAGCCTCTAGGATTATTTGCTTAGCATACAGATTGAATAGGTAGGGTGAAAGGATACAACCCTGACACACACCGTTCCTGTTTTTAAACCACACAGTATCCCCCGTCCGGTTTGAAAGACTGCCTCTTGGTCTATGTACAGGTTCCACATGAGCACAATTAAGCGTTCTGGAGTTCCCATTCTTCACGATGTTATCCATAATTTATTATGATCCACATGGTCGAAAGTCTTTGTGTAGTCAATAACACATAAGTAAACATCTTTCTGGTATTCTCTGCTTTCAGCCAAGATCCATCTGACATCAGCAATGGACAAACTGACTGATAGGAGATGGATGCAGTGTTTAGCATATTGACTTTACCACACAATATTCTATTCGTGGAGTAATTCACAAGGCTAGTATGGAACACACTTTGGAAAACCGTGGTCCACTGCAACCCCAGGTTTATACAAACATGTATAGAAACCTTATTATTTTTATTAACCCTATATAACATCTTCTAGCAACTGCAAGCCCAGATATTACATCTTCTGTATGTGTTCTAATGGAATCTCTGGGTAGCACAAAACGTTAATCACTCAGCTACTAACCAAAAGTTTGGAGATTTTAGTCCACCCAAAGGCACCTCGCAAGAAAAGCCTGGATAGCTACTGAAAAATCAGCTGTTGAAAACCCTATGGAGCACGGTTCTACTATGACACATATGGGTTTGCCATGAGTTGGAGTCGACTCCACGGCAACTGGTTTCATAGGTTCTAATAAAATCATGAGTTGAGGCTCCAGATGAGAGGGGCAAGATGAAATCTTTCATGGCACACTGCAATAAGGAGCAGGAAAGAATCAATTCGGTAGGAAGAAGGCATTCAAAAATAGGAATATTTTGTATTTTAAAGTTATCATCATTAAAAAAACAACACTTGAGCTACTCTGTAATACAGGTGAAAGCCTGAGACCCATTATAAAATTGTTAAAAGTATGTTTCTGACTTGTCAGAACAGCTGTGATACTTTTGGGTTTGACCCTCATCCAAAAGGCCTCACTTTCTAGACAGATACAGTCACCTGAATTCCTTTCCAGGTCAGCGAGTCTGGGGCAGGATAACGAATTACCCTGTAGATGAAGAGTTAATCCATTTTGTTGCCTATAGCAATCGACCACTTCTGTGCCTCTCCAGGTCTTTCTCATACGCTCCCCTTTTTGCATGGAAACAGCTCACTAGTTCTGCTTTGTCAGGCCCTCCTACATCATATTAACAAGCAGCTAGAATGCATCCAAGGGACCGACTAAGCAGCAGACCTTGTCTAGGGCTGGGACAGCTCTGAGGAGTGGGTGTCTTCTACGTAGTCTTTCATTCTAGAATATGAAACAAGCTCACACATTAAGAGTTCACCTGGCAGTATTTTCATACACCTGGGAAGACATGTATGTTAACCCAGTGTGAGGATTTTAAAAATACATCCAAACGTTCTTGGTACTCCTCCTTTCAAGACACACATTGCCTTCGATTCTGACTCATAGTGACCCTATGGGACAGAGTAGAACTGCCCCATAGGGTTTCCAAGGAGCGCCTGGTGGATTTGAACTGCTGATTCTTTGGTTAGCAGCCATAGCTCTTAACCACTGCACCACCAGAGTTTCCAAGAGGTAGAGCTTATTTCCCCTTCCTTTGAGTGTGGGCTGGTCTTAACGTCATGTGTCCACCATTACATCATGCAAAATAGTTTCACTACCCCAAAAATTCCCTGTGCTTCTCTTATTTATCCAGTGGAGCCAATCCACACAGTGGGGCACTCTGAGTGGATAGAATATGGCAGAAGTGGTGACATGTCACATCTCAGATTAAGTTATAAAAGACATTGCAGCTTCCATCTTGGACCACTTACTTTTGGGGAAGCCATATCTCAAGAACACCTGCTGAGAGTCTACATTGCACAGAACTGGATCCTCCTGTAGCAGCCACGTGAGTGAGCTTGAAAGTGGAGCTTCCAGCCCCAGTCAAGTTTTCAGAAGGCGCAGCCCCTGTCAACAGTATAACTGCAACCTCTTGAAAGACACTGAACCAGAACCACCCAGCTAAGCTGCAGTGAGTTAATAAATGCTTATTGTTTTAAAGGGGTCCCTGGGTAGTACAAACCATTAACTCGCTCAGCTACTACTGAAAGGTTAGAAGTTTGAGTCCACCCAGAGGAGCCTTGAAAGAAAGACCTGGTGATCCCAGACTGAGTCCAGCACAACTAGATGATGCCCTGCTACCACTAGCTACTGCTCTGACAGTGAGCACAATAGAGGGTCTCTGATAGAGCTAGAGAAACATGTAGAACAAAATTATAACTCACAAAAAAGGACCAGGCTTGCTGGTCTGACAGAGGCTGTAGAAACCCTGGAAGTATGGCCCCCAGACACCCTTTTAACTCAGTACTGAAGTCACTCCTGAGGTCCACCCTTCAGCCAAACATTAGATAGGACCATAAAACAAACAATAATAAATGTAGCTCAACCTCATATATGAGACTAAATGGGCACACCAGCCCAGGGACAAGGATAAGAAGGCAGGAGGGGACAGGAAAGCTGGACGAATGGAAATGGGGAACCTAAGGTCAAGAAGGGGAGAGTATTGACAAATTGCAGGGTTGGCAACCAATGTCACAAAATAATATGTGTATTAATTGTTTAATGAGAAACTAATTTGTTCTGTAAATCTTCATCTAAAGCACACACACACACAAAAAAAAAAAAGACCTGCTGATCTACTTCCAAAAAACCAGCCATCGGAAACTCCATGGAGCCCAGTTCTACTTGAACACGCATAGTGTCACCATGAGCTGGACTTGACTGCACAGCAACTAGTGGTGGGGGTGGTGGCATTATTTTAAGATGTTAAGTTTTGGGGGTAATTTGTTACACAGCAATAGATAACTAATACACTCAGTGATCAAAACTGTTCAAGGCATAGGGAAGCCATGACCAGATCATCTCAGGTCATCTGTATCTACCCCACATAGCTGGGACTGTATTGGAATGGTAGGGAAGAGGGATTCCCAGTGGCTGGGAGGCTGAACAACTGGGGAGGTGGCAAGGATAGAAATTTGCTCGGGAAGTGAGAGTTGTCTACCACAACAGATCACTGTGGTTGAATAAGCCATGATACATCTACACAATGGAGCACCATGAGCGGAAAAGAGAATGAGGACAACCTCGATATACAGTGATTCCCAGGATACTTTGTTAAGTGAAAACAGCAAAGGGCAAAATAGTATCTATAGTACGGTATTTTTTAAGAAAGAGGAAGAAATGAGGAAATATGCATGTATATGCTCGTTAGCACAATAAGAAAGACAAGAGGGATAAATAAGAGATAAACAAAATTGGTTCTGAACGGGGAGTGGCTTAGAACAGGGTGTAGAGGATGGAGGTTGGGATGGGAATGAGCCAGAAGGGAGAGGTGGGGAGACACTTCTTTCTGAGTCCCACTTTGTGTATAGTTTTCCACATACTCAAAAAAATAAAACAAAATCAAGGTTGAGAATAAGAAGAAATCCAAAATGAAATACAAACAGAAACAACTGAACCTAACAATTTCAAATGAATAATATAATCCCATCAAAGAGGCATGGGAACTAACTCAAGAGTTTTGACTCTATATCCTCGGCCAAGAGACAAAAATAACTACAAATAAATACTGAAATCTGATTAATATATTCATTTTTCACAGCAGCATAAGTTAGCAATTCTGAACCTACTTAATGTGTATTATAGAATTGAGCAAATAAGTAAATATATTATGGATAATGGGAGTCAGGTTTCTTAATATCAGAGAAGCAAGTAACAGATATGGAAAAGGGAAGAGAGAATTAACCTTGTGACTAGAATTGGAAGAAATGTTATGAACTCAGAGTTTTAGGTAAACATACACACACGTACATAAATATTTTTTAGCTCTTTCCGCTGACAGCCTAGAAGAAGTAGCATCCCAGTGACAATGAGCACAGCCAGAGCCTAGATCTTGGTTTCCAGAGACCATTCTCCACTAGAAGGAACCAGCATTCCCAGGAGAAATGGTTGATTCCAGGACTGGAGCTGAAGACGTACAAGGTGATTCTGGGACATCTTGTTAAACCAGAAGGTAAGGAAGTGCCCAAAGAATTATTGGGGCACACCAAAGGGCACAGGAGACAGATTTAAGGGGCTACCACTTGTTAAATCTGAAACAACTTGAGCATCAAAATAATGATAGTGATGAATTATAACCCACTGAATAAAATATGAATACGTGAGTCCATAAGAAAATAAATGAATTAGTAAATGGTGGGAAGGGGACCGTGCTTCTTTATAGTATAATGTCAGCTAATAAATGCAGAAGAAATGAAGGGATTAGAAAATGACTACTTGATAATCACTGGAGTATTAATTGTTTTAGGCAAGTATCATTGTTGTTAGCTGCCATCAAGTTGGCCCCCAACTCATGGGGACCCAAGAATCGTTGTTGTTAGATGCCGTCGAGTCAGTTCCGATTCATAGTGACCATATGGGACAGAGTAGAACTGCCCCATAGAGTTTCCAAGGAGCAGCTGGTGGATTTGAACTGCCAACCTTTTGATTAGCAGCCAGGCTCTTAACCACTACACCACCAGGGCTCCCAAGAATCATTAGGGGCTGCTAAAACTAGTGGGTAGCAGTCTAAAGAGAAACAGGATATTTACAGAGACTCAAAGTACTTTCCTGAAACATGCTTATTAGCTACTAAGGAAACATTTTCCCTTTACGGTGGAGAAAACTGGCAGACACCAGCTTAACTAAATGATTAATGATTCGGCTCTCAAATGATTCAGGAAGAAAGGAAAGAAACAGAGAGAAAATATTATAAGTCAAACATAGTAAAATACTGTTGTTGTGTGCCTTTGAGTCGATTCCAACTCATCACAACCCTGCGAGATAGAGTAGAACTGCCCCATAGGGTTTCCAAGGCTGTGATCTTTACAGAAGCAGATTGCCTGGTCTTTCTCCCACAGAGCGCTGGTGGGTTTGAACCACCGACCTTTCGGTTAGCAGTCAAGTGCTTATCCACTGTTTAACCAGGGCTCCTTCAGTAAAATACTAACCCTGTTGAATCTGGGTGATACTTATCCAGGAAGTTTTGTACTGTTTTTACAATTTTTCTTTCTGAAGTTATGCAAAATGAAATGTTTTTGAAAAAAAGTACCTCTGTGTCAAGTGCTAAGTCTATGAGGGCAATTGCTTCCTGCCCATTGAGCCAACACTTTTAGAAAGAAGATCAGAAAGAAGGATGGGGACCTGTCTGTAGCTTCTGAGTAAATGGCTGGATTTTATCTTAACCCTCTTCCTGTCCTCAGGAGACTGCCATTCAAAGCTCCTTCATCAGGGATAAAAAGAGTCAATAAAACAGGCTGATGGCTGTTTTGCTTGCTTCCTCTGGGAACAGAGAAGAAAAGGAAGCTCACAAGATACAGGAATGCAGATATTTGCATAGCTCTCCCCATAAGGCAGGTACTGAGGAAGAAATCCTGACCAGGTGGACATAGCAGTGGGGTTGACAAGTCTCAGTGATGGAGGCAGCATTGGCAAAGGTGTCAATGATGATTGTCTTGACAGCTGCTTAAGAGATAAAGCCTGGTGTGATAAGGATGTGGAGAAACCTGAGTACTAGTATTGGATTAGATCTGCTGGGGACAGTAGCCTTGACTGGGCAAGGGAAGACCAGAGTGACCGAATGGGCTCCACTAACGCCTTGCCTTTAGTAGGCAATGCCAACTCACCCAAAGGTTGGCATTGACGGCCGAAAGGCAAGTACTATGCACAGTATGAAAAGGAGTTGGCCAATCAATGACTAGGATTATGAGAGATAGATATTTACAAAACATTCTCCCTGATGGATTATAACTGAAGTAAGAGATCTTGAAGATAAAAAGGTCACATTTGGGTATTTGGATTGGAATTTGAAAATAAATTTTGGGGATTGGGATTTACTTAAATTTTAAGATTCTAGATAGAAAAGACCTTTCTTTATCATTTCTCCTACAATTTATTTTGAGATTTAATGAAAGAAAAAGAATAATATTTAAGAAATAAATAAAATTTTAATAATTTATTGACACCTGTCTTTTCCCCCAAAATTCCTATTTCACAAAAATGAATTCTACTGTGGTAATATCATAATGTTTTCAGGGAGCAGCTGGTGAATTTCAACTGCTGACCTTTTGCTTAGCAGCCATATCTCTCAACCACTACACCACCAGGGTTCCATTGTATGTCTGAATAAAAATCTAATATGGAATTGGTGTTCCATTCCTGAAGTATTCGTTGTTCAAGCTTTATCAAGTTAACATTGTAACAATATTTTTCTGGGGAGGGTAACTGATTCATTATTTTTAAAACTGTTCCAAGGATAGATTTTGCATTCATTAATTGAGTTTCACTGACAACCGAAACATAGTGACTCTAGAGTAAAATATCAGAAACTCATGGCGAAATGAGGGAACGAACTACCACTTGTGAGGTAGTGTTTAAGGTCCTTAGAAGGTAATAGCTTGGAATCAAAACGTAGTTATCCAGAAGACAAGCACGATGATCGTGAAGATATTGTTGCAGCTGCTGCTGCTGCTGCTGATGATGATAATGGCAATGATGAGGATTAATATTCACTGAATACTTTACAAGCATTAGTTCTTGAAATTATTACAACAATGCAATGAAGTTGTTACAACTAATATATGCATTTTGGACACGAGAACAAGAGGCTTATTAAATTAGCTTGCCCAAGGTCACACAGTAAAGGCTGGAGCCTATATCAACAAACAAAATCCGTCTGATTCTAAGCCCTGGTGTTCTTAATCACCACACCAGCAAGAGAAATAAAAGAAGGCTGCATACACTGATGGAATATTATAAGAGACTCTTCATAAAATTTGCATTGGACAAATCTGCTGCAAAAGACCTTGTTAAAGTGTTCAAAAGCAAAGATGTCACTTTAGGGACTAAGGTGCGCCTGACCCAAGCCATGATGTTTTCTGTCACCTCATATGCATGCAAAAGCTGGACAATGAATAAGGAAGACTGAAGAAGAATTGATGCCTTTAAATTACGGTGTTGGTGAAGAATGTTGAGTATACCATGGACTGCTAGAAGAATGAACGAATCTGTCTTAGAAGAAATACATCCAGAATGCTCCTTAGAAGCCAGGATGGCGAGACTTCGTCCCATATAATTTGGACATGTTATCTGGAGGGACTGGTCCCTGGAGATGAATATCATGCTTGGTAAAGTAGAAGGTCAGTGAAAAAGAGGAAGGCCCTCAACGAGATGGATTGACATGTGGCTGCAACAATGGGCTCAAGCGTAACAATGATTGTGAGGATGCCACAGGACCAGGCAGTGTTTTGTTCTTTTGTACACAGGGTCACTATGAGTAGGAACTGACTTGACGGCACCTAACAACAACAACGCATAAAATATCAGAATTAAACTCTACATGGGGAAACAGAAAAGAGAAGAATCGACACTGAAAAAATATGAGAATCTGTGATGTAGAGAACCATCTTGAGAAATTCTCTCAGAATGCAAATAAAAAGGGCCAAAAAAATCAAGCAATAGAGAACGTGAAAAATATAAGTGTAATTACCATTTCTGTAGAATAGATCAGAGTCAATGGAAAAGAAGCAATAATATAAGATAGAATAAAAACTCTTTACTTAATAAAAACCTGATTCTGCAGCTTGAAGAGATTCACTAAGTACTGAGAAAAATTACTGAAAAAAGATGCATACAATAAATGTGTCCTGTGTAAACTTTTTTTTTTTTTCAGTGAAATACAAGAAAATGCAGATACTAAATGTTTGGATAGCAGCCGTACAAAAACATTTGACAAGGGATAAGTAAGAGACAAATGAAATTGGTTCTGAATGGGGAACCTTATTGCTCTGACGAGCTTTGCCACCTCAAACAAGATACAGAATAATTCCAAAATTCTAGTAAGTTCCTTTGTGCCACTTTCTAGTCAATCCCCACCCCCAAAGGCCACCCTATTCTGATTTCTATAGCTGGGTAGTTTTGCCTGTTCTTGAACTTCTTATGAATGGAACCATACAGTATATAACACCACCTGGCTTCTTTAGCTCAACATAATGTCTTCAACATTCATTCGCTGAGAAGATTTCCACTGTATAAATAAAAAACAATCAGTCATTTCTCCTGCTAATGAACATTTAAATTGTTTCCAGTTTGGGGCTGTAAAAAACAACATCGCTATGAACATTTTTGTGCAGGGTTTCTTGTAGACATATGCTTTCATTTCTCATGGGTAAAAACCAGAAGAGGAATTACTGAGACACGGTGTAAGTTTATGTTCAATTTTAGAAGAACCTTCCAAACAGTTTTACAAAATCGTTGCATCATCTTATGCTCTCACCAGCAGAGTATGTGAGTTTCAGTTGCTTCATAACCTGGACAACATTTGGTGCTGTCATTATTCTTCATTTTAATTTGGGTAAGAAGTGGTTTCTTATTGTGGTTTTTATTTTCCTGCTGACTAATGATGTTAAGGCTTCTTTTCATGTGCTTACTGGTCATTTTTGTCTATCTTCAAGTCTGTGAAGTGTCTTTCCAAATCTTTTGCCCATTTTTAACTTAGTGACTTCTCTTCATAAACCAGGCGAGAAATCATGAAGGCCTGGACTGAAGTAGTCACAATTGTGATAAAGAGTAGAATATATTTTCAGGAGATATTTAGGAGATAAAACTGGAAATGGGATGAGGATGCGAGACAGTATAGTTAAGGGAGACCAGCAGGTTTCTGGCAAAAGTGGATGGTGATCATAATGGTGATTTCTTTGAAGGATGAAGAGCTATGCTCCTAATATTTTAATACTCCTAACATGATTCACGGAGCCCTGATGGCACAGTGATTAAGAGCTCTGTTGCTAACCAAGAGGTCGGCAGCTCGAATCCACCAGCCACTTCTTGGAAAACCTATGGGGCAGTTCTACTCTCTCTAGGGTCACTATGAGTAGGAATCAACTCAACAGCAACAGGTTGACGGGTTTAACATGACTTGAAGGAGCCCTGGTGGTGCACTGGTTAAGCACTTGGCTGCTAACCTGAAGGTTGGTGGTTTGAACCCACCCAGAAGCTACGTGGGAGAAAGACCTGGGAATCTCCTCCCATAAGGATGACGGCCTACAAAAACCTATGGAGCAGTTCTACTTGTCACATGGGGTTAGTATGAGTCAGAATCTACTCAATGGCACCTAACAACAGCAGCAACATGCCTCTGAGGCAGTGTGGATCAGTGGTAGAATTCTTGCCTTCCAAGCAGGAGACCTGAGTTCAATTTCTGCCCAATGCACCTCATGTGCAGACACCACCTGTCTGTCAGTGTAGATTTGCATGTTGCTATGATGCTGAACAGGATTCAGTGGAGCTTCCAGACTAAGACAATTAGGAAAAAAGGCTTGGTGGTTTACTTCCCAAAATCAGCCATTAAAAACTCTATGGATCACAATGGCACATTGGCCTATCGGCAACTGCTCATGAGGATGGCTCAGGACCAGGCAGTGCTTTGTTCCATTGTGCATGGGGTCCCCATGAGTCGGGGGCCGATTTGACTGCCGCTGACAACAACAACGCAACTCAACAAAAAGTCTTGGAGGAGGCATACTGTTATACTGAGGATAAAACCAAAAAGCCATTGCCGTTGAGTCAATTCCGACTCGTAGTGACCCTATAGGACAGAGTAGAACTGCCTCATGGGGTTTCCAAGGCTGTACATCTTTACAGAAGCAGACTGGCACATCTTTCTCCTTCTGAGTGGCTAGTGGGTTCGAACCGCTGACCTTTTGCTTAGTAGCTGAGCGCTTAACCAATGTGCCACCAGTGCTCCTTTGAAGGCTGCTAAAATCTGTTGCCGTGGAGTCAATTTCGACTCATAGTGACCCTATAGGACTGCCCCAAAGGGTTTCCAAGGAGCGGCTGGTGGATTCGAACTATGGACCTTTTGGTTAGCAGCTGAGTTCTTAACCACTGCACCACCAGAGCAGATACAAGTGTTCAAATCAAAAGGCCCACTGACACCAGAAAAAAAGGAACAGAAGGAGACCCATGGACAGTAATTTTTTTTTTTTTTAAGGATAAGGAAATTTCTTTCTAGCATCTAAGAAAAACATTTTAAAAGTTGCTTCCAAAGGAGAATATATAATCAGGCTGACATAAAACTTCTGCAACCCAAGCTCTAGAAAAGAACAAAGCAGTATCTTTACTTTTCAGAAAAATTATTGTAACCCAAGAATTCTATAATTTATCAAGCTATTGTTTATGTGTGAGAGCAACAGATACACAGACTTGGATATAGAGAGCTTGGGAAGTATACCGTATTCGTTTTCTATTGCTGCTGTAACAAATTATCACAAACTTTGAGCTTTAAACAATATAAATTTATTCTCCTACATTTACAGAGGTCAGAAGTCATAAAATCAAGGTCTTAGCAGGGCTGTGTTCCTTCTGGAAACACAGGGATGCCAGAATCCACTTCCTTGCCCTTTTGAGCTTCTAGAAGCCACTTATGTTCCTTGACGCATAGTTCCCTTCCTCTACCTTAAATCGAACAGCTCAGAATCTTCAAATCTTTCTCCTTGTCTTTGACCCTCCTCCTGCCTGTCTCTTAAAAGGATACTTGTGGTTACATCAGGAGCACTCTGATAATCCAGGATAATTTCCCCATACCACAATTATTAATTTAATCACATCTGCAAAGTCCCTTTTGCCATGGAAGATCACATATTCAAATCCGTTGCCATCAAGTCAATTCTGACACATAGAAACTATCTTAGTCATCTAGTCCTGCTATAACAGAAATACCACAAGTGGATGGCTTTAACAAAGAGAAGTTTATTCTCTCATAGTCCAGTAGGTTACAAGTCCAAATTCAGGGCATCAGCTCCAGGAGAAGGCTTTCTCTCTCTGTTGGCTCTGGAGGAAGGTCTTTGTGATGCATCAGTCTTCCCTTGGTCTGGGAGCACCTCAGCACAGGAACCTCACGTCCAAAGGATGCACTCTGCTCCTGGTACTGCTTTCTGGGTGGTATGAAGTTCCCATGTGTCTCTGCTTGCTCTTGTCTTTTATATCTCAGAAGAGATTGGCTTAAGACACTTCCCAATCTTGTATACCTCATCAGTATAACTGCTGCTAATCCATCTTATTAGATCATAGTGATTGAATTTGCAACACATAAGGAAATCACATCAGATTACAAAATGGTAAACAATTATACAATACTGAGAATCATGACCCAGCCAAATTGACAGATATTTTGGGGGGACACAATTCAATCCATGACAGCAACCCTATAGGGTAGAGTAAACCTGCCCCACAGGGTTTCCAAGGAGTGACTGGTGGATTCAAACTGCCAACCTTTTGGTTAGCAGCCACGTATTCATAAGCTTCAGAAATTAAGACATAGACATCTTTAGGGGAACCATATTCTGACTGCCACATATACCAAATAGGGCCCTTCTTTAAAAAATTAAAGATGATGTGAATTTAAAATTCAGTTGGAAGAAAACATATGAGAATATTTTTTTAAGTTCTGAAAATAGAAAAATTAATGATTGGTATATGCTCTAGTAATCTCTAAAATATGATGCAGAGCTACAATACTATTAACATCAGAACAGATGGAAGGTCCACTCATAGGCCCAAACATACATATTAATTTCAGTCAATAAGAAAATGAAAAAGAAATTCAGTAGTTAGGAAAACTAACCAATAATTTGAGGGGTGGGGGGAGGTTTAGACTCCTGATTCATGCCTTCTGCCCATACAAAGTAAAGCTTTAAAGGTTAAAAAAAAAACAAAAGACACAAAAGTACTAGAAAAAATTCAAGTGAATAATTTTATAATTTCAGATTAAAGATTAATTTCTAAGTACAACTCCCAGCAACAAATCCTGAATGGAGAAAACAAAGATATATTTGAAGACATAAACATTTTAATAATAATAAAATAATTTTTGCATGGCCAAAATATCCCAGTTAAAAATGGAAAGATGAATGATAAATTATTTTTAACACAAATGACAAAAAGTTAGCATCCTTCTTATATAAAGAACTTTTACAAATCAATAATTAAGAGCTAGCTTTCACAAGAAAAAAAGGGGCAAATATCATATACACTTTTAAAGGAATTGAACAGAGAGTAAACTTGAAAAGAGCTTTGTTGTTAGTCTCTGTCTTAGTCGTCTAGTACTGCTATAACAGAAATACCACAAGTGGGTGGCTTTAACAAACAGAAATGTATTTTCTCACAGTTTAGTAGACTAGAAGTTCAAATTCAGGGTGATGGCTCTAGGCGAAGTCTTTCTTTCTCTGTTGGCTCTGGGGGAAGCTCCTTGCCTCTTTTCAGCTTCAGTTTCTTGGTTTCTTGGTGATCTCATGTGGCGTGGCATCTATCTTCCCCCATCTCTGCTTGTTTGCTTGGTTGCTTGATCAACCTGCTCTTTTTATATCTCAAAAGAGATTGACTTAAAACACCCCCTACACTAATACAGCCTCATTAACATAAAAAAGAAAACCCACCCCCAAATGCGATTATAACCACAGGTATAGGGGTTAGGAGTTATAACACATATTTCTGGGGGGACACAATTCATTACATAAGAGTTACTATTGAGTGGATCCCAACTCTTGGCAACCCCACGTGTGCAGAGTACTAATGTGCTCCCTAGGGTTTGCAAAGGGTGAGCTCTGAGAAGCAGATCATCAGGCCTGTCTTCTGAGATGCCTCTGGGTGAGTTCAAACAGCCGACCTTTCAGCTAGTGGTAGAGTGCTGTTTGCACCACCCAGGGACTTCAAAAAGAGCTTTACCTATCACATGAACCCATGATTTAAAAAAAAAGATAACATCCAGTTTTGATGGGAGGGATTGTAATTGGTTCAAACTTAAGGTAAGGTATAATTGCAAGGTAATTAAGGAACACGCACCACGCACCAGAACTTCAAGTTTACATACTCTTTGTCCCAGCAATTATACTCCTTCTGCAGGTGTCCGGAGCCATGCTGGGCAGTCAGAGACAGGGTATGCTGCTCCCAACACGCTCTCCCCTCTTGCTGACGGCATGCAACCTTCTATTCACTGCAGCACCCTCCTTCCCTTTTGGAAGCCCCAACCATACCCCATCATATGTGCTGACCCAACACATCGATCAGATCCATGCTTCTTCTTGTTAGCTGCCACCCAGTCCACTCAGACTCATGGCAACCCCATGGACAACAGCACAAAATGCTGCCCAGCTCTGCAGCATCTTCACCATCGTTGGTATGCTCAAGTCCACCGCTGCGTTCACTGTGTGTTTTGAGTGCCTCCCAACCTAGGGGATTCATCTTCCAGCACTATATTGGATAATGTTCTGTTGTGATCCATAGGGTTTTCACTGGTTGATTTTCAGAAGCAGATTGCCAGGGCTTTTCTCCTAGTCTCTCTTAGTCTGGAAGCTCTACTGAAACCTGTTCACCATGGGTGACCCTGATGGTATTTGAAATACTGGAGGCATAGTTTCCAGCATCACAGCAACATGCAAGGCACCACAGTATGACAAACCACTTGTCTGTCAGTTTGTCATAATTCATGCTTAACTGTTGCAAGTCCAAGGGACTGGGTGGGCAGCCCTGGCACTCTGAAGACAGCATGAGTGCGGGCAGACAACAAAATGCACCCACTCCTGCGGCCCTTGCTCCAGGTCTTCGGGGTGTGCCCTGCCTGAGACCCTTTACTAACGTCCTTGCAATCTCTGCTCCGGTTATATCCCCAAGCACAGCCAAGTCTCTTCTTTCTGTGACTTAGAAAGACTCATGGCAAATAAGTTCCACTCTCCTCTGTCTCAGGAATATTTGAGGGATTTCTTGCTCCCTAATGATCAGTAAGAAAACTGAAGTAGGGTAGGAGAGAATGTGAGTCCCTGAGTTAAACTTGACCTGTAAGGCAAATACTTTTAGATGAACTTCAACTCATAATAGTAGTTGACATTCCAACAGCCTTTTTATTTATTTTTTTTATCTCTGTAGTTAAAAGTTTACATCTTTACCCAGGCCTGTCACTCCCCTGGGGAAATAGAGTCTTGGCATCTTAAAAAATGGATTAGCTGCCTCTTAGCCAGCACATGCCAAAGGCAGAAAATACATTTAAAATAAATTAATCCTTTACAGAATTAAAATAATAACACTAACTCAGAGACACGCTCATGCATGAGCATACGTGTGGGTGTGCACGCACGCATGCACACATCATACACACACACACACTCACACATACACACTTTCTGCTCCAAAAATTAGGCAACATTTTACACTGAAACATTTTAACTTCAAATGGACACAACAGATCCATAATTACAGACTCAAAGTTTAAAATGTCAGGAGATTCTCATCCACACCCTTCTAGTGCCTGTTCTTGCCGCCAAAATACTCTCGCTGTCAATCAGATCTGCACTGTTGTCTTTCTCCCAGCTCTGCCGCTTGCATCATGAATGTATATTTTTTATAGATAGATAGAGAGCTGCCATCGAGTTGACTCTGACTCATGGCAACTGTACGTAGAGCAGCGCAATATGTTGCCTGGTCCTACGTCATCCTTATAATCACTAGCATGTTCAAGTCCATTGCTTCAGCTATAGTGCCCTCATCTCACTGTGACTCTCCCTCGCCCTCCCTGGCCCTTTACTTTACCAGACAGGATGTCTTCCAGCAACTGATCCCTCCTGATGATGTGTCCAAACCAAGCAAGTCAGATCATTTTTAGTTGTGATCCATAAGGTTTTCATCGGCTGATTTTTAGAAGTAGATCAACAGAACTTTCTTCCTTGTCTGTCTTAGTCTGGAAGTTCCACCAAAACCTGTCCGCCACCATGAGTGTTCCTGCTGGTATCTGCAATACTGGTGGCATAGTTTCTAGCATCCCCACACCATGCAAGCCCCCACAGCATGACACAGAGACAGACAGGTGGTGGAACCAACCAGACAGGCAGCTGTATATTCTAAGGCGGACATTGAGAAAAGCAACAACTATGAACCAACGTTATTCTTACTAAAACTGAGTAAGAGTAGCAGAGGTTCTGAATTTGTCTTCCATCATGCTTGAAGTGCTTGGCTAAATCACGTTCCATGTTGCTAACCTGAAGGGGTGTCTGTGCAGAGAGGAGATGTGCTAAATGATCTCATCCTAGACTTTCCAGGGTGTCAGCCTGGCTTCCATCTCTGAGTATTGCTCATCTGCATGACTACTAGACTTCATGTTTTCACTGTTGCATAGATTGTTGTGGTTAGGGTTAGGTGCTGTAGAGTTGATTCTGACTCATAGCAACTCCATGCACAACAGACAGAAACTCTGCCCAGTCCTGTGCCATCCTCGAAATCATTGCTATGTTTGAGCCCATTGTTGCAGCCACTGTGTCAATCCATCTCGTTGAGGGTCTTCCTCTTTTTCACTGACCCTCTACTTTACCAAGCATGATGTCTTTCTCCAGGGACTATTCACCCCTGATAACACGTCCAAAGTACGTAAGGCTAAGTCTTGCCATCTTCGCTTCTAAGGAGTATTCTGGCTGTACTTACTTCTCCCAAGACAGATTTGTTCGTTCTCCGGGCAGTCCGTGTTATATTAAGTATTCTTCACCAACACCAGAATCCAAATGCATCAGTTCTTCCAGATAATAGGCCTCCCTTTTTAAGATGGAAACTGATAACATAAGATGCACTCTTGAGGGTATTCTAATATACTAAGAGCCATTTCTGATCCTCCAAGGTAACAAGAAGGCACTGGGATATTTTCATTAAAGCATCTATCAGAATTGAAAAACCTCAGTAACTTTGAGCACTTCTCTATAATTGATCTAGTTCAGTGTTCTTTTTAGAATAAAATCATCCTATTTTTCATTTGGATAAATTATCATCTCTGCTTTTCCACTGTGCAGGGCTGGGGAAGACTTGCTTACTTGCTTCAATGTAGGATATATGATTTTCCTAAAAAGGCTGCTTACACAGATGTATTTTCAATGAGGGCTCTAGAGCCATGAAGAAAAAACTTGATTAATATTCCATGGAGGATTTCAACATCTGGTTCTGTGTTGAAAGGATTTTAGATACATCCATTGAGGAGGGTGCAATTCTCCAGGCTTGGTTATGAAGATAATCGTTTTGGACTTTCCCTTGCAAGTGTGGCTAGTTTAATATAAAGACAACTGATGCCCTTAGGAACATAGGTTGTAAGCTCCTTGAAGTCAGGAACCTGGTGTTACTCAGAAGGGATCCCTAGCATATAACTCAGTGCCCAGTCACAGAGAGAGCACAATATGGGTTAAATGAATTAATGGTTTTGTGCCTGATAAGATACATAAAAACTGTGGGCAGAAAATCAGCACTTTTTCACAGATTCTCTGATGACCACCTCTGTGTTGGTACTATCTATCACTAATTTTGTTGCTGTCAGATGCCATCAAGTTGTTTCCAACTCCCAGCAACCTCATGTACAACAGAACAAAATGTTGTCTGGTTCTATGCTATCCTCACAATCACTGCTATGGTTGAGCCCATTGTTGCAGCCACTGTGTCACTCCATCTCTTTGAGGGTCTTCCTTTTTTTGCTCAACCTCTACTTTACCAAGCATAATGTTCTTCCCCAGGGACTGGTCCAAAGTATGTAGAGACAAAGTCTCACTATCCTTGCTTCTAAGGAGCATTCTGGCTGTACTTCTTCCAAGATAAGATTTGTTCATTCTTCTTGTAGTCCATGGTATATTCAATATTCTTCACCAACATCATAATTCAAATGCATCAATTCTTCTATCGTCTTGCTTATTCATTGTCCAATTTTTGCATGCATATGAGGCAATTAAAAATGCCATGGGTCAGGTACACCTTAGTCCTTAAAATGATCTCTTTGTTTTTTAAAACTTTAAAGAGGTCTTTTGCAACACATTTGCCCAATGCAATACATCCTTTGATTTCTTGACTAGTGCTTACGTGGGCCCATCACTAATAAACTCCTTAAATTTGTAAATGGGCCAATTCATTCGGCAAGCATTTGTTGAGTACTTATTGTCCACTAGACCCTGTCCCTGGATATAGGAAATAACTCTTTGCCAAAATCCATGCCCTCTTCTTCCAGGGTACACCACCACACCTCATTTCCCAGCCTCCCTTGTGGTTGTTGTGTCCCTGTGACTGGGTTCTAGTAATGGAACATGAAGACGAGTGTATGCCTTTCTTCTAAGCCTGGCCTATAAACTCTTATAAGTATACACCTCCATGTTCTTTCTCCCATCCAGTTGGCTAAGATGGAAACTATCATGGTACTTTTGGAGATCATGTATTGAGGATGGTAGAAAACTCTTCAACCTGGATTCCTGAAAGACTCCACCAATCTGAACACCTGCCAAGGGCTACTACATGAACAGGAGAAGAACTTCCATTGTGCTAAGCCTGACCCCAGCTTAAACACTGGAGGTGCAAAGTCAGAGGAGACATGGTCCCTGCCCTTAGGGAGTGTTACAGGTTGAATGGTGTCTTCCCAAAAATATGTGGAAGTCCTCGATCCCTGGTACATATGAACATGACTTTGTTTGCATATTTTGAAGTGCTAAGCCCCAGTACCTGTGATTGTGACTTTGTTTGCAGATAAAGTCTTTGAATATGTTGTCAGTTAACATAGGGTCATACTGGAATAGGGTGGGTCCTAATCCCATATGAGTAGCGTCCTTATAAAAAGATCATAGGAGACACCGTGAGAAGATGGCCATATGAACATGGAAACAGAGGTTGGAGTGATGTATCTACAAGTTAAGAAATGCCAGGGATTGCCAGAAACCACCAGAAGCTGAGAGAAGCAAGGGAGGATCTTCCCCTAGATCCTTCAGAGAGAGTATGGCCCTTCTGACACCTTGATTTAGGACTTCTAGCCTCCAGAACTGTGACTTAGAACTGTTGTTTTAAGTCACCCAGTTTGTGGTACTTTGTTATGGCATCCTGCCTCATCATGGACTGTGATGCACAGAAGACCACTACATGGCCCTTTATGCCTCTACAAACAGGAGCACACACAGAGAGAATCTTTCCATGACATGTCTTCCTGGTGATCAGAATGGAGTGGACAATGAATGATTAATGGTCAGCAGGTGATTTCTGTTTCCATGGCTGGAAACAATCAGTAATGCATAGCCAAAGACCTACTGCCCCTCTAAGGGACAAGTACAATGCCGTAGTCTGTCAGCTACAGAACTTGAGCATCAAGGTATGGGTTCCTGTAAGAGGAACAGACTGAGGACTCTGACTCTTCAAGCTTATCCAAAGTGAACAAGCAAGTGCTCACAAGAATAGAAGTCTTCATCAGTAGAAGCAAGTTATGACTGAGGCCCAGTTCCAAGACATAAAGCACGTTTTTTACTAGATGGCAACCTGCTTCCAGTGTATTCATTTAAAGGGCTTTCATATCCTCAAATTGTAAAGTGCTTTCATACATATTTCCCATTTCCTCCTCAAAGTGACCCTGCTAGCTAGCAAGGCAAGTTGGTTCAAGATCACACAACCAGTGGTGAAGTTAGCACTACAATGCTGACCCTTTACTCAGTGACCTTTCCCACTGGTTCAAGCTCTAGCTTATGTCAGGACTCAAGTAGTTCCTCTCGTTGTTGTTGTCAGGTGCCAACAAGTCTATTTTGACTCACAGTGGCCCCATGTGACAAGGTACTACTGCCCCATAGGGTTTCCTAGGCTGTAATCTTTACGGGAGTAGATCGCCAGGTCTTTCTCGTGCAGAGTCAGTGTGTGGGTTCAAACTGCCAATCTTTTAGTTAGCAGCTGACCACTTAACCATTGCACCATTAAGGCACCATTAAATAGTCTCTACTGTTTCTTAATGTCTTCTGTGAATCAACAGACTAGCAGCAGATCGAAAACTCAGTCAACAGGCCAGGACCACGTGTTTGCTGCTCTGCTCCATCCCAACCACCCACCACCCTGGAGGCAGCATTGCAGCTGCAAGAGCAGCATGCAGATATCACTGGGTTAAGATTTAAATGTCATGATATCAATCTGGGTCTCATATTCAGTCCCCCAGGCAGAATACAAATGAGAAAGACCTAAGGATTGTAACAGGGAATGCTGGGCTAGTCCCTTTAAATGTCAAGGTGATACTGGGTCTGAAGTTTAACTGGTATATTTGAATCTCAGTTTCTGCAGAATTAGGACCTCGAACATTACATCCTTCTCCTGTCTATATCTCATACACATTCTCTTCATATGATTTGTTTCAATTCAACAAGTACTTACTGAGCACCTACTAAGGAAAAGGCTTGTTGTACCACCGTTCATCTCTTGATGCCTCTACTTTTAAAGCCCAACAATTTGTAAAGACCCTTCTGATGGAAGATCAAACTCCAGGCCTGCCCAGAGACTTCCAATCTGCAACCAGGAAGTTTGTTTCTCCTCACCTTGAGCTATGAATAATTTAAAATATGATCATTAAAATTCACCTTGCATTGGTTTCTCCTTTATTTTTGAAAAGACTGGGAAGGTGAAGAAAAGTAATGTCAAACATGGGACCATGTCAGTGAAAGTGGGCAGATGCTGTTTGGGGACCCACCTTCCATGGCTTGTGTATAATTTCCTATCAGACTCTTGCAAAGAGTCAACTCTTCACATGCTGAACTTGGGTTTGAGGGGGAAAAGTAATTTTACAATAGAGTATTTTACATTTTTGTTGCTTCAGTAAATAATTTTATGATAATGTATGAAATAAAATCTTATGAGCCAAAGTTGTTTAGCTTGAGTGGTTTCATTGTTTAAAGAGTGAAGTATCACAAAGTTCTTGAAAGCTCTAAATTATAGAATACTTTTGTAAAAGTTCCATTTTATTAGATCGCAATATATGACCCATATGTTGTTACAGGCTGTGCAATATGGTAGACAATTATTTGGATGCAGATTGAAAGCTCGGGTTGTAAGCCTTGCATTGTCTCTGGGTTACTGACACTTCCTATTTCTGCACCTCCCTTTAAAAAAAAAAAAAAGCAAAACTAAGCATCTATTATTATTATTAATATCTTACATTAGTATGATACATTTGTTACTACTAATAGATCAATATTAATACATTATTATATACAGTATATAATACATAATATAATATATATGTGATGGTTAAGATTATGTGTCAACTTGGCTGGGCCATGATTCTCAGTGTTTTGGCAGTTATATAATGTTGTGATCACTTCCCTGTTGAGATCTGATATGTGATCACCCCCGTGATGAGATCTGCTTTGAGTAGCCAATCAGTTGAAAGGGAGTTACCTTGGGCATGTGACCTACATCCGAATACATGCGTACGTTCTGGCTTTTGCCTGTGCTGGACCCTGCAGCTGGCTCCTATTCCTCTGACCTCTGGTTCTTGGGACTTGAGCTAGCAGCTTCCCTGTGGTCTTGCCTGCCAATCTTGAGATTCATCAATCTTCATAGCCTGTGAGCAAGAGCCCCGCCTCTATCCTGATCCAGGGACTTGGGACATTCCAGCCTCTACAACTTCACGAGCCATTTCCTTGATATAAATCTCTCTCTATATATATATGTACACTTTACTGGTTTTGCATCTCTAGAGAACCCAGCCGAAGACATATATATGTGTATATTTCAGGAGTATAGGACTATAGTAGTCATTTTCAAATGATACTGGAAATGAGAATATGAATATTTTATTTCACCTTCCTAATGACTAAGGTGTCACGCGTTATGGATTGAACTGTGTCCCCTAAAAATGTGTGCCAACTTGGCTAGGCCATGATTTCCAGTATTGTGTGGTTGCCCACCATTTTGTCACTTGATGTGATTATCCTATGTGTTGTAAATCCTACCTCTGTGATGTTAATGAGGCAGGTTAGAGGCTCTTATGTTAATAAGGCAGGGCTCAATCTACAGGATTAAGTTGTATCTTGAGTCAATCTCTTTTGAGATATAAAAGAGAGAATCAAGCAGAGCGGAGAGGCACCTCATTACCACCAAGAAAGAAATGCTGAAAGCGTAGCACGTTCTTTGGACCCGGGCTATCCCTACTCTGAGAAGCTCCTACACCAGAGGAAGATTGATGAAAAGGACCTTCCCCCAGAATCAACAGAGAGAGAAAGCCTTCCCCAGGAGCTGACACACTGAATTTGAACTTTTAGCCTCCTAGACTGTGAGAGAATAAATTTCTCTTTGTTAAAGCCATCCACTTGTGGTATTTCTGTTATAGCAGCACTAGATAACTAAGACACCATGGTATTTTCAGTCTTCCATATGCATGCAAAAGCTGGACAATGAACAAAGAAGACTGAAGAAGAATTCATGCATTTGAATTATGGTTTTGGTGATGAATACTGAAAATACCATGGACTGCCAGAAGAATGAACAAATCTGTCTTGAAAGAAGTACACCCAGAATGTTCCTTATATGTGAGGATGACACACTTTCACCTCTATTACTTTGGACATGTCAACAGGGGGACCAATTACTAGAGAAGGACATCATGGTTGGTAAAGTAGAAAGTCAACAAAAAAGAGGAAAACCTTCAATGAGATGGATTGACATAGTGGCTGCAACAATGGGCTCAAACATAGCAACAATTGTGAGGATGGTGCAGGACTGGGCAGTGTTCCATTTTTTTTCTATTATACATAGGGTCACTATGAGTCAGAGTCAACTTGAAGGCACCTAACAAAGACAACAATTGTACCTTCCATTTCTGACTGCTGATGGGAGAGGGAAGCAGGTCCCTTAACCCATTGTTGTTGTCCTATGTCGTAGATTAGATTCTGATTCATGCGTCTAAAATAATAATAATTGGTCAGAGGTCCTTTCCTAGGAGGCCAATGTCCTGATCATGTGCATACACCTGGCCTTTCTATAGCTGTGAAAGGAGTAGATGCATGTTTCTCCTCATCAAAATTCCATTTGAATTTACAAAAATGAAACAGAGTCCTTGGTTTCTGAGTTAAATCAACACCTAATAAAGGACTGAAATGTAGAAAAACACCAGGCATTTTAGAAAAGTCACAAAGACAAATGAGCCACCCACAAAATTGACCTCTGTGGCCCAACCAGGTCAGTGACAGTTCAGTTAAAGGTCATTAATAAACACACATTGTGATCAATTATGTAAATCGGACTGAAGATGAATGCAGTGCAAAGCCTCCCCAAGCCAGACACCATCGATTTACTGAAAGCAACGCTGCGTTTCCACAAGAACAACCAGACCCAAATCAATAAAATCACCCGCAACCTTAAACCCTTTATCCGAGGCCGATTTATCATTATCAATACCTTTTAACCAAACAAGCTGTTTATGTAACACTAAGAGAATTCTTAGCTGTTATCCTCCTGAAAAAGCTTATAAGCAAAGAGGGTAATTTCTCCTTTGGGTCACACACATGCAGTTCCCCCCAGGTGAGGTTTACGTTCAAAGGAATTGAAGGAAATCTCTGTTGTTGTCTCTAGACCTCTGTTCTGAATAGAAACTGCAAGATTCAGTGCTTAATTCACCTCAGTGATCACTTATTGAACTTCTAGAGCAGTGGTTCTTAACCTTTGTGTTCCTCCCAGCAAGGCAAATGATAGATGGACCTTAGATAAACAAAACCTTCCCCCCGGGGACCCAGGCTGACCCTGGATCCCACCCTTTTCTCTCACACTGAAGAACATGTTTCAGAATGTAAAAAAAGTGATCATGACAATATTTACAGGGATAATCTTAAATCTATTCTAGTTCTTTCAGATAAAAATGTAACATTCACAAACGTGGGTGCTTAAACTCCTGTTAGAGCTGCTTACCGTGATAATGGCACGGCGAGATGCAGAAGATGCCCAGTGCTTTTGAGCAAACCCCTTACCATGAGATATTCTTTGAATGACTTTTACAAGGGATATGCATTAATGGGAAAGAAACCTGTTAATTAGAAAAAGGAGCATCTAGTTCCTCCATTAATGGCACAAAAGCCACCATTTAGCTTTGCAAATCTCCACCCTGAGATTGTGCAGTTAATTCAACTCTTCGTGGGGGCAGATTGGATTTTCCCAATTGACGAGTCCCTGGAGGATCCTCCCTGTTGTCTTAATATGTTGTTGTTGATGTTAGTTGCCGTCAGGTTGATTCTGACTCATGGTGACCCCATGTGTGCAGTATAGACCTGGCTTTATTTTTCTTCATAGTAGAATTCTACTGTTCATTATCACCACTTGTTATAATACGTACTTACTTGTTTTATTCTCTATCTTCCACCAGTGGAATGTAAGTGTCCTAACAGCTTGGATTTTGTGTTGTTCCCTGTTTTGTCCTCAGCACCAAAATATCACCTGACACATAGGAGGCACTCCAATAACTGTTGGATGAACAAGCAAAATTACATCCCTTTATTCTTTAGCTCTGAACTCTTGAAAGGTTCTATTTCAAGGACTCATTTTTCTGCAATGACCAAAACCACTGACCACCACCACCCTTGGAATCCAAAATATTGCAACCATGTTCTTCATCTGAAGTCTATCTCTTCTGAGCTTGAAAAATGCAATGTCTTTTGGAATTTTGCTGGTACATCCTAAATTTTTGGTTTCTTGGAACTAGTCTGTTTGCTGGGGAGAGAAACCTTTGCTCTAGTGCCCTGTCTTGACCCCCTGAGTCTTTGCATGCCCACTGGTGATTTCTCTGTGTTGGCCGTTTTTTCAGAATTGTGCCTTCAGTATTGGAAGTTGAGATAAGCGATGTGAGAGATTAGTTAAGGACATATATAAACATTTCCATATTAAAGGGAAAAGGAAGGTTTGTTGTCTCAAGTTTATTTTGTTATGTTGGTGGTCCAGTTGCTCACAAGGAATGGGGGGCGGGGCAGTATATCAAGCTGTTGCTTGACTGAAGAACTTTTTTTTAGTGTTGACTACGGTGGCCATATCTAACCAGATGGCCTGAATGGCCCATCTAACTCAGCTGCCACGTCGTGCTCCTAAGCGATCTGGCAGCAAATACCACAGCCTACCTCTCAAAACCTCTGTTTTCGTTCTGTACGTTGTCTGTGAAGTCACAATTTTATCTCAGCATTGCCCTTGGAACCTGTTGTCTTCTAAAACTAACACCCTCAGCTGCAGATCGGCCCTGTAGGAGATCCCTCCCCTTATCTCCCAGGCACAGTTTGCTTATGTTATTATTGTTAGGTGCTGTCAAGTCGGCTCTAACTCACAGTGACCTTATGTACATCAGAACGAAACACTGCCTGGTCCTGCGCCATGCTCACAATCGTTGCTATGCTTGAACCCATTGTCGCAGCCACTGTGTCACTCCATCTCATTGAAAGTCTTCCTCTTTTTCTCTGACCCTCTACTTTACCAAGTATAATGTCCTTATTCAGGGACAGGTCCCTCGCGATCACATGTCCAAAGTATGTGAGACAAAGTCTCACCATCCTGGCTTCTAGGGAGTGCTCTGGCTGTACGTCTTCCAGGACAGACTTGTTCATGGGCTTATAAGTCTGGTTATTAGCAGAACAGTCAGTTCCTTATCAACCTGATCTCCTCTGTGTTCTATCTCCTATAGGCTGCTGGAGTCCAAACTATGACCACCAACTCTCCTTGAGTTTCATAAACCAAAAAAAAAAAAAACCCATTGCTGTCGAGTTGATTGAGTTTCATGCTGATAGAGATTTTTCCTGCTTTGATAATTCTTAGTTCATTTCAGTAAATATTGGAGTAAGAGAGAGTTAAATGCGTAAGGTTAAACTTGGGTAGAGGGAAGATCATTGATTAAATATCCAACTATTAAATATCCAATCATAAGTCTGAATCTTCGTTCATGTTTTTATTGACCATGAGGATTATTCTTTAATGAAAGATTCAAGTCCTACCTATCCGTATACATGGTACTTAAAATGGATTTGTATGTGCTCTTTGTACTCTAAGGGAGTCCTAGTGGCGTAGCAGTTAAGACCTCGGCTGCTAACCAAAATTTGGCAGTTCAAATCCACCATCTGCTCCTTGGAAACCCTATGGGGTGGCTCTACTATGTCTTATAGGGTTGCTAAGAGTCAAAATCAACTTGACAGCAATGGGCTTTTTGTTTTGGTGGTGCAGTGGTTAAGTGTTCAGCTGCAACCTGAAAGGTCAGTGGTTTAAACCCACCAGCGGCTCCTCGCTCCCCGGGAGAAACATGTGGCAGTCAGCTTCCGTAAAGATTACAGCTTTGGAAACCCTATGAGGCAGTTCTACTCTGTCCTGTAGGGTCGCTATGACTCAGAATTGACTCGACGGCAGCTGGTTTGATTTGGTTTTTCTGGTTTTATATATTAAATGCTATTGGGAAATAGTCTAACTATATGAAACAAGCTAGAGCCCTTACCTCAAAATAAATTAGAAATGTAATAAATATTTAAGTATAAAAATGAATGAAACTCAAGAACAGAAAATATAGGTTAATCTTGATAAAATATTGAGGTAGAAGAAAAGCCTTTCCAAGTATGACATCAAAGGCAGAAATAAGGAAAAGTCACATTATACACGATTTCAAAAAGTATTAAAGTTTCTGTGAAAAACAGAAAAATTACTACCAAAAGCAAATCTAAGATAAACAACAATCTGGGGCAATATTTTCAGTTTGTACAAACTTTACTATATATATATATGTATATCAATCAATAAGAAAAAAAAACGCACTCTAAGAGGAAAATAAAGAAGACATTTAATTAGAAGAAGAATTTAAAACTATGAAAAGGTTTAATCTCAGCATTAATTAGCAGTATGAAGATTAAAATAACCATGTGGATGTTATTTTTCATCTGAGATATTAAAGATTAAAAAAAAGAATAGTCCATGGTCAGCAAAGACTGGAGAACTTTTCATATATTTTTGCTGGGAATATAATGTGGGACAACTTTTCTTGTAAGAGCATGTCTTCCACATACATCAAAAAGCTTCCAAAAGGTGCATGCCCTTTGATGCGGTGGTGTCTGCTCTGGTTTAGGATAGCGGTGCATTCCAGGCAGGGCTGTGTGCTCTGAGACCACGATAAGGTCAGAAGCGGAACCACCACAAGGAGTATGACGCCTTATTGGGCATGCCTTAGCTTCTTGCAGTTGCTCTAACAAAATACCACAAAGTAGGTGGCTTAAAGAACAGAAATTTATTGTCTCCCAGTTCTGGAGGCTAATACTGTTACCCCAATAATGCAGATTGGAGCCGCCTGCTGCAATAGCCAATTCTGAGACAGGGGTGAGGTGAGCAGCAAGAGTTTTATTATATACTGATATATAGGAGACAGAGGGGAAGAGATTCCTCCAAAAACCCATCTTTCCCACTGGGGATTGGCCAAAGGCTTTTATAGGGACAAGATTATGGGTCTTAGAAGTTTGTGTTAGTTCCCCCTTGAGGTGGTCACGTCCCAGATGAGTTAATCCTTTCTTGGGGGTTATCTGGCAACATCCTGGTTTTTTTGTCCCAAGATGGGTGCTTTGTTCAGTTTGTCATTCCTAGATCATTATCACTTGTTTTCCACCCTCCAAGGAGGAACATCAGTTAATCTTAAACTTTCAAAAGAGATTGGAACAGGAGGGAAAAACAAGATCATGGGACAATGCGGGGGTTAGCAATGGGGAGTGATAACAGTGAGCCGGATCTGTGCAGCCTCTTTCAATACTCTCTGTGTCCGCTCTAGGGGATGATTCTCCCTTGTGTCTTTCAGCTTCTGGTAGCCCCAGGTGTCACTGGGCATTCCTGTATGACTTTGTCTTCATGTCTGTTCTTTCGTTTTATAGGACACAACTCAGAAGTGATGAGGACCCACCCTATTCTGGTATGACCTCCTTAACTGATAACATCTTCAAAGAAAAACCTTGCTTCCAAACAAGGTCACATGCAGAAGTACAAGGGTTAAGATTTCAAAGTATCTTTTGGGAGTACACAATTCAGCCCATACCAGGGTGTTCTCCTGAACTGGGTCTGCATGGAGGTGTGGTCCAGCCAGGCTCTCTGAGCAAACTTAAAGCACCATGTTGGGCTGATCCACATCCAAGGATCACAGCCAAGCCCTCAGGGCTCCATCTTAATTTGCCTTTCTGTAGTCCTTGTCTTCTGCTTCCCCCAAAATATGTATTTGCTTCTCTTCTCCAGACGGCTAATTTAGAAACTGGAATAAAAAGAAACGAATAAGCACGAAAGCGTACTCCTTTGTTTTATTATAATGAGATTTGTTGATAATTCATTATTACAAACGTAGACATTCTTGAAGCACAGTCAATGTATTCCAGACAATCTCCCCCATGGTAAGAGCACCACACCCAGTCAGAGGGTTCAGTCTGGGAGAGGGGGGCCTCAATGAACACCACCCCGCTTTTGGCAGCAATGAGATATCACTGAAATAAATATTTAGAACTGAGATTCATTCACTCAAATTCATGGACGAGGGCTAACAGGTATGCACTTGGCTCAGATGTGCAAAAATGTGGAGGGTTATTTTACACCAGATTCTCACACTGATCTGAAGCCGTCCATTGCAACGGATGAGGTGCAAGGACTAGGACAGGGACCAACAACCTACATTTCTGAGGAAATGTTTCCCAGTCTCGTTGGCAGCATGGTATCTACAGAAAATAGTGCCTATGGCAAGCACTGAACTTGAACCCCTGCAGAGGCATAGCAGGGGTAACGCTTGCCCAGGGGCAACCTCCAAGTGTGGCCCCCTCCCCCACTTTCAGGATGAATAGATGTGGACAGCTGCAACACAAGTCAGCAGAAATGTCTTCCCTCTCCCATCTGGCTGCGTCAGTCAGTTGACTTTCATATTTGTGGCACCTCAGAATGTCATTCCATGCCTTGTCTGCCTCCCTCTTCGGACTTGTGCCCTGGGCAAGTGCCCCCCTCTACCCCTCCATGCCTCCACGCCCCTGTCCAAACATTGGACACCCATCTTTTAGATAACTTTACCATAATAACAGCTCAAAAATACGAGTCAAGCTCATTAATCTTTTACTTAGCATATTATGGCACTACATGAAAATTGCAACCGCACCGTCCTTGCTTTCACTGATGAAAACTGGTTGTCTTACTCATCTAGTGCTGCTCCAACAGAAATACCACAAGTGGATGGCTTTACAAAGAGAAGTTTAGTCTCTCACAGTCCAGTAGGCTACAAGTCCAAACTCAGGGCATCAGCTCCAAGGGAACGCTTTCTCCATCGGCTCTGGAGGAAACTCCATGTCATCAGTCTTCCTTTGTTCTGGGAGCTTCTCTGCGCAGGAACCTCAGGTCCAAAGGACACGCTCTGCTCCTGGCACTGCTTTCTTGATGGTATGGGGCTCCCATGTGTCTCTGCTCGCTTTTCTCTTGTATATCTCAAAAGAGATTGCATTAAGACACTATCTAATCTTGTCAACCTCATCAGTATACCTCATCACAGTAATACAATTTACAACACATAAGGAGATCACATATAATCTCATCATAGTGATAGAGTTTACAACACATAAGGAAATCACATCAGATTACACAATCATACAACACTGGGAATCATGACCCAGCCAAGGTGATGGATATTTTTGGGGGACACAACTCAATCCATGACACTGGTCTATGATTTTTTTCAGTTTCTTCTCTTTCTGTACTCAGCAGAGCAAGATCACAGAGTCTGCCTTGACCCATAAACCAAAAACCCGTTGCTCTCGAGTCGATTCCAACTCATAGTGACCCTATAGGACAGAGTAGTACTGCCACATAGGGTTTCCAAGGAGTGGCTGGTGGATTTGAACTGCTGTCCTTTTGATCAGGAGCTGACCTCTTAACCACTGCACCACCAGGGCTCCATGCCTTGACCCATGGAGGCTCTCAAATTTAAAAGTATTAGTCTTTACTTGTTGAATGATCTCTCACAGCTGATGATAGAAATTGCCATGGTTAACAGAGACTGCTCAGTGCCTCCTCCACCCCTTCAAGTGGCGCCCAGCACACGTGCCATACCTGCCACACCTTAGATACACCTCTGCTGTTTGGGGCAGCCTTTCGGTGATTCTTGATCCCTTCTCATAGCAAGATGCCATCTGGGTTGAGGGGAAAGTTACTTAGCCTTACAGCGGGGTGGTGAGGGAGGGCATGGGGGACGGAGGGTCTTGAATCTTCCATCATCCTTGTGTGCCCTGGCGCCTTCCCCGCTCCATCCCAGTGTGGTCCCCACACTGTCCCTGCACCATTCCCACGCCCTCTTAAGCACACCAAGGCCTTTGTTGCTGTCCAGGTACACTCCATCCTCTCCGCCCTGCTCTGACTCTTGGGAAGCCATTCTACATGGGCCACATCCATAGGTCTCCTGGTCCTGCAGCTACTGGTTGGGTTCAGCCAATGGAGGATTGGGCAGTAGATTGGAGGAGGGAGGATATTGAGGCCAGGGTATTGATTTATCTGGTTCCATCCCTGAGGGGTCATTGGGGCTGCCTTGTCCCTGATTGAAGTTCATGTCCTGGGAGGTAGCCTCTCCATGCAGCCCTCTCTGTCTCTGGGTTCCAGAAACCACCTCCTGTCCTTGCCCAGGGTAACCACTTCCCCCTGTGGTCTTCCAGACACATCTTTAGAAATAGTTACTCTATTCACCTCTGCTCCAAGCATCCTAACTCAAGCCATCCTCTGTTTCTGAAAGAAATTCTGGCCCAGGCTCCAGAATTCTGCCAAGCCTCAGTCCCATGTCCAGATTGCATGTGTGTCTGTCTGGTCCCTGAGGTTGTTGAAATGGCAGGTGGCCCCTCCGTGTGGCCAGGTGCTCCCCATGAGTCCCACATCAGTCCTCGTTGTAACCTCAGGCCCTCAGGGTCTCAGCCACCGCGTGGCCTGAGCTGCTCACCCAGCAGCTGCTGCTATGGGGTCAATCCACACCTCACTACGGGCCCTGGAGCAGGCCTGACCCTCCAGAACTCTCAGCTTCCTTCATCTGTATCTCAGGGCCATTGGGAAATGCAGTCTCTGCCCAAACATGCCAGGCCACTCCCTACTGGTGTGGTGACATGAGCCATCTGGTCTCCTCCCAGAGTCCCAGACAAGAAATGGGACCAAAGTCCTCCTGTGTCCACTTTTTCTTCATGTCTTTCCTTTTCCTACCCCCAGGGGGAGTTCCACCCCGAGGGGTGAGTCAGGACTCTGGCACCCCCCACTTTGTCCTCCTCTCCTCCCCTTCATGACCACATCAAATGCTTCCTCTTCTCTACCCCATGAACCTCTTTGCTCTAGGGTGCCCACCGCTACTTCCTTGGGGGCACTGCGCCCC
The DNA here is from genome assembly GCF_000243295.1 of Trichechus manatus latirostris. Taxonomy (NCBI): domain Eukaryota; kingdom Metazoa; phylum Chordata; class Mammalia; order Sirenia; family Trichechidae; genus Trichechus; species Trichechus manatus. Next base: position 1,514,887 of record NW_004444213.1, read on the forward strand.
ACAGAAGAGACTTAAGGGCAGATGAGGTCTAGGGAGAGAAACTGGATTATCAGTACTGATATTTCCTCCGAACACACCAGCATAGACTCAGAAATTTGTATTGGGAAGCATTTTGGGAAGCACCTTCCCAATGAGTTCAGGCTACAATGATGGTATTTGTTGTTATCATTAATTGCTGTCGAGTCAGCTCTGACTCATGGAGATCCCATGCATAACAGAACGAAACGATGCCCAGTCCTGCACCATCTTCACAATCATTGGCATGCTCGAGTCCGTTGTTGTGGCCACTGTGTCTTTTGAGTGCTTTCCAACGTAAGGGGCTCATCGTCCGGCGCTATAAACCAAAAAAACTCATTGCTATCAAATCAATTCCAACTCATAGCGACCCTATAGGACAGAGTAGAACTGCCCCATAGGGTTTCCAAGGAGCAGCTGGTGGATTTGAACTGCCGACCTTTTGGTTAGCAGTTGAGCACTTCACCACTGCACCACCAGGGCTCCAGCTCCAGCACTATATTAGACCATATTCTGTTGTGATCTATAGGTTTTCATCGGTTAATTTTCAGAAGTAGATCATCAGGCCTTTCTTCCTAGCCTTTATAATCTGAACGCTCTGCTGAAATCTGCCCACCATGGATGACCCTGCCAGCATTTGAAATACCAGTAGCGTAGCTTCCGGCATCACAGCAACATGCGAGCCACCACAGTGTGACAAACTGACAGATGGGCAGTGTACAAGGAAGGTACGTTGTTGTTATTAGTTGCCATTGAGTCAATTCCAACTCATGGCGACCCCATGTATGCAGAATAGAACTGCTCCGTAGGGTTTTCAAGGCTGTGACATTTTGGATGCAGATCACCAGGCCTGTCTTCCGAGGCACTTCTGAGTGGGTGCAAACTACCAACCTTTTGGCTAGTAGTCAACATAAGCCCCTCTAAAAAATAATTCTAAGAAGGAAGCAAAAAGACAGCCCCCTCCCCTTGCTGACCTTCTCAGAGCCTTTACCACGCTGTGCGCTTTCAGCCTCTTCAAGGGGGATTTGTGTATGCAGCCATCTCCACGGAGTGTGATCGGAGAGCTCTTTTTGTCCACAGAACATCTCACGGGACCAGCGTTCTGCCAAACACAGTCTGGAAAGCACGGCTCTAATAGGATTAAATTTAGAATGTCAAAGTTCAAAACCATTCCACAAGATAAGAGCAAGCTAAACATATCTCTCTAAGGCAAAGGGCAGCAGAGAAGGGAGCAGGAAGCACATGAAAGCCGCAGGTGTAAAACTCGACAGCAGAGCAGGGCAACAAATGGATCAAGGCTGCTTATTAAAGTCCAAAGATCCACACTGACATGCTACTCACAAAAATATGCCCAAGGGGGGAAAATGGGGAGATTAAAAATAAAAGAATGAGCAAACTGACACCATGTAAATGTTTGTGCAGATAAAAGCAGAACCAGAAATATAATTGCAAAGAAATTGAATTCAAAGTAAAGGCTATTTAATGGGGGCAAGCCGGGTCCATTTTTAATGGACACAAAACCCAATCCAAACTGAGAGGATAATGGAGTTCAAGCTTAATCACAATTGATACAGCAACAATTATTACAATTGCAAAGGACATTCAACAGAAAAACAGTGCTAAGAGTCTAAAGCAATATTGTCAGCCTAAGAGAGATTCCACAGGCAAAAAATAAATAGGAGTATAGGATATTTGATCAATATAATTAATAAAGAGAAATTTATAGACATTTTGTACTCTTTCCAACACGCAAATAAGCTTTCTTCCTTAAGTGCCCATGAAAATTGGCCATATACTCATCCCTACAGATCTCATCTACCCCTCAAAGCAGAGGTTGCTAAACACATTAAAAATAACCAGTTGCTGTTGAGCCGATTCTGATTCATGGCAACCCTATGTGTCAGGACAGAATTGTGAGCCAGCCATAGGGGTTTCCATCAGTTGCATTTTGGGAAGTAGATCACCAGGCCTTTCTTCCTGGTCTCTGTTAGTCTGGAAGCTCTGCCGAAACCTGTTCGGCATCGTAACAACACTCAAGCCACACAAGTGGTGGTTGCACATGAAGTGCATTGGCCAGGAATGGAACCCAGGTCTCCAGCATGGAAGGTGAGAATTCTACCACTAAACCACCACTGCCTCTTGGTAATCCGTGCTAATCTGAATATACACATACCCTTATGTCCTTACTGTCCTACTTCTAGTTATATATCTGACATAAATACCTATACGTATTCACCAAAGGTAAGCCAAGAATATTTATAGCAGCTGTCTTTAAATGCGACGAAAACTACAAACCACTCAATGACCATTAGCAGTAAATAAATAAACTGTGGTTTGTTATGGAATACTACACAGCAATGAAAATGAACAAACAATTGCTAAACTTAAAACATGGATGAAATTCACAAACCTAACGTTGTTAAATGCTGTGGAGTCAGTTCCTACTCGTAGCGACCCTGTGTACAACAGAATGAAACACTGCCCAGTTCTGCACCATCTTCACAATCGTTGTTATACTTGAGCCCATTGTTGCAGCCACTCTACCAACCCAACTCATTGACGGGCTTCCCCTTTTTCGATGACCCTCTACTTTACCAAGCACAATGTCCTTCTCCACGTTCTGGTCTCTCCTGAAAACATGTTCAAAGTACGTGAGATGATGTCTCGCCGTTCTTGCCTCTAAGAAGCATTCTGGCTGTACTTCTTCCAAGACAGACTTGTTTGTACTTCTGCAAGTCCATGATATATTCAATATTCTTTGCAAATACCATAATTAAAGACATCATTTCTTCTTCAGTCTTCCTTATTCATTCTCCAGCTTTCACATGCATGTTTTCATACAAACCTAATAGTGAGTGAAAAAAACAAACAAAAAACTGATGAAAGAGTATATAGTTTATGATCTCATGTACACAAACTTCAAGCAGAGGAAAGTGTACCTAAGGAGTTAGAAATCAGAGGAATGGGGGTGCTTCTAGGTTGCTGATAATGTTCTGATTTTTGTTCTGGGTGATAGTTCCACCAACAGGTTTACATTGCAAAAATCTGCCAATTACTGGCACGAATCAAAAACACTGGAAATAACAAATGTTGGAGGGGCTGTGGGGAGATCGGAACACTTATGCACTGCTGGTGGAAATGCAAAATGATACAACCATTTTGGAAAATGATATGGTGCTTCCTCAGAAAGCTAGAAATAGACATACCATTTGATCCAGCAATCCCACTCCTAC